>NC_060251.1:17671071-17980249 GCF_921293095.1 Ischnura elegans
CAATATTTCCTTTTTTCTATACTTCCTTTTGTCAATATTTCCTTTTTTCAATATTTCCATTTGTCAATATTTCCTTTTTTCTATACTTCCTTTTGGCAATATTTCCTTTTTTCTATACTTATTTTTGTCTATATTTCCTTTTGTCAATATTTCCTTTTTTCAATATTTCCTTTTGTCAATATTTCCTTTTGTCAATATTTCCTTAATTCGATATTTCGTTTTGTCAATATTTCCTTTTGTCAATTTTTCCTTTTTTCTATACTTCCTTTTGTCACTATTTCCTTTTTTTATATTTCCTTTTGTCAATATTTCCATTTGTCAATATTTCCTTTTGTCAATATTTCCTTTTGTCAATATTTCCTTTTTTCAATACTTCCTTTTTTCAATATTTCCTTTTTTCTATACTTCTTTTTGTCAATAATTCCTTTTGTCAATATTACCTTTTGCAAATCTTTCCTTTTCTCTATACTTTCTTTTGTCAATATTTCCTTTTCTCAACATTTCCTTTTGTCAATATATCCTTTTATCAATATTTCCTTTTTTCAATATTTCCTTTTGTCAATATTTATTTTTGTCAATATTTCCTTTTTTCAATATTTCCTTTTTTCAATATTTCCTTTTGTCAATATTTCCTTTTTTCAATATTTCCTTTTTTCAATATTTCCTTTTTTCAATATTTCCTTTTGTCAATATTTCCTTTTTTCAATATTTCCTTTTTTCTATTCTTCCTTTTTTCAATATTTCCTTTTTTCTATACTTCCTTTTGTCAATATTTCCTTTTGTCAATATTTCCTTTTTTTAATATTTCCTTTTTTCAATATTTCCTTTTTTCAACATTTCCTTTTGTCAATATTTCCTTTTTTCAATATTTCCTTTTTTCTATACTTCCTTTTTTCAATATTTCCTTTTTTTCTATACTTTCTTTTGTCAATATTTCCTTTTTTCTATACTTCCTTTTGTCAAAATTTCCTTTTGTAAATTTATCCTTTCGTCAATATTTACTTTTGTCAATATTTCCTTTTGTCATATTTCTTTTTTTCAATATTTCTTTATATCAATGTTTCCTTTTCTCAATATTTCCTTTTTTCAATATTTCCTTTTGTTAATATTTCCTTTTGTCAATACTTCCTTTTGTCAATATTTCCTTTTGTCAATATTTCCATTTATCAATATTTCCTTCTGTCAATATTTCCTTTTTTCAATATTTCTTTTTTTCAATATTTCCTTTTGTCAATATTTTTTTTTGTCTATATTTCCTTTTTTCAATGTTTCCTTTTTTCAATATTTACTCTTATCAATATTTCCTTTTTTCAATACTTCCGTTTGTCAATATTTCCTTTTGTCAATATTTCCTTTTGTCAATATATCCTTATTTCAATATTTCCTTTTGTCAATATTTCCTTTTGTCAATTTTATCTTTTGTCAATATTTCCTTTCTTTAATATTACCTTTTTTCTAGACTTCCTTTTTTCAGCATATCCTTTTGTCAATATTTCCTTTTTTCAATATTTCCTTTTTTCAATATTTCCTTTTTTCAATATTTCCTTTTGTCAATATTTCCTTTGTCAATATTTCCTTTTGTCAATTTTATATTTTGTCAATTTTTCCTTTTTTTAATATTTCCTTTTTTCTAGACTTCATTTTTTCTACATTTCCTTTTTTCTATACTTCCTTTTGTCAATATTTCCTTTTGTCAATATTTCCTTTTTTCTATACTTCCTTTTGTCAATATTTCCTTTTTTCAATATTTCCTTTTGTCTTTTTGTCAATATTTCCTTTTTTCAATATTTCCTTTTTTCAATATTTACTTTTGTCAATATTTCCTTTTTTCAATATTTCCTTTTGTCAATATTTCCTTTTTTCAATTTTTCCTTCTGTAAATATTTGCTTTTGTCAATTTTTCCTTTTGTCAAAATTTCCTCTTTCAATATTTCCTTTTACAATATTTCCGTTTTTCAATATTTCCATTTGTCAATATTTCCTTTTGTCAATATTTCCTTTTGTCAATATTTCCTTTTTTAATATTACCTTTTTTCTATACTTCCTTTTTTCAATATTTCATTTTGTCAATATTTCCTTTATTCAATATTTCCTTTTGTCAATATTTCCTTTTTTCCATACTTACTTTTGTCAATATTTCCTTTTGTCAATATTTCCTTTTGTCAATATTTCCTTTTTTCTGTACTTCCTTTTGTCAATATTTCCTTTTGTCAATATATCCATTTGTCATTATTTCCTTTTTTCTATATTTCCTTTTGTCAATATTTCCTTTTTTAATATTTCCTTTTGTCAATATTTCATTTTTTCAATACTTCCGTTTGTCAATATTTCCTTTTGTCAATATTTCTTTTTGTCAATATATCCTTTTTTCAATATTTCCTTTTTTCTATACTTCCTTTTTTCAATATTTCCTTTCTTCAATATTTCCTTTTTTCAATATTTCCTTTTTTCAATATTTCCTTTTTTCAATATTTCCTTTTTTCAATATTTCCTTTTTTCTATAGTTCTCTTTTTCATTATTTCCTTTTCTCAATATTTCCTTTTTTCAATATTTCCTTTTTCCTATACTTTCTTTTGTCAATATTTCCTTTTTTCTATATTTCCATTTTTCAATATTTCCTATGTTCAATATTTCCACTTTTCTATACTTCCTTTTTTCAAAAATTCCTTTTTTCAATATTTCCTTTTGTCAATATTTCCTTTTGTAAATATTTCCTTTTTTCAATATTTCCTTTTGTCAATATATTCTTTTGTCAATATTTTCTTTTGTCAATATTTCCTTTTGGAAATATTCCTTTTTTTCTATACATCCTTTTGTCAATATTTCCTTTTGTCAATATTTCCTTTTTTCTATACTTCCTTTTGTCAATATTTCCTTTTTTCAATATTTCCATTTGTCAATATTTCCTTTTTTCTATACTTTCTTTTGCCAATATTTCCTTTTTTCTATACTTACTTTTGTCAATATTTCCTTTTGTCAATATTTCCTTTTTTCAATATTTCCTTTTGTCAATATTTCCTTTTGTCAATATTTCCTTAATTCGATATTTCCTTTTGTCAATATTTCCTTTTTTCTATACTTCCTTTTGTCAATATTTCCTTTTGTCAATATTTCCTTTTTTCTATACTTCCTTTTGTCACTATTTCCTTTTTTTATATTTCCTTTTGTCAATATTTTCATTTGTCTATATTTCCTTTTGTCAATATTTCCTTTTGTCAATATTTCCTTTTTTCAATACTTCCTTTTTTCAATATTTCCTTTTTTCTATACTTTTTTTTGTCAATAATTCCTTTTGTCAATATTACCTTTTGCAAATCTTTCCTTTTTTCTATACTTTCTTTTGTCAATATTTCCTTTTCTCAACATTTCCTTTTGTCAATATATCCTTTTATCTATATTTCCTTTTTTCAATATTTTCTTTTGTCAATATTTATTTTTGTCAATATTTCCTTTTTTCAATATTTCCTTTTTTCAATATTTCCTTTTGACAATATTTCCTTTTTTCAATATTTCCTTTTTTCAATATTTCCTTTTTTCAATATTTCCTTTTGTCAATATTTCCTTTTTTCAATATTTCCTTTTTTCTATACTTCCTTTTGTCAATATTTCCTTTTGTCAATATTTCTTTTTGTCAATATTTCCTTTTTTCTATACTTCCTTTTGTCAATATTTCCTTTTGTAAATTTTTCCTTTCGTCAATATTTACTTTTGTCAATATTTCCTTTTCTCAATATTTCCTTATATCAATGTTTCCTTTTTTCAATATTTCCCGTTTTCAATATTTCCTTTTGTTAATATTTCCTTTTGTCAATAATACCTTTTGTCAATATTTCCATTTTTCAATATTCCCTTCTGTCAATATTTCCTTTTTTCAATATTTCTTTTTTTCAATATTTCCTTTTGTCAATATTTCTTTTTGTCAATATTACCTTTTTTCAATGTTTCCTTTTTTCAATATTTACTTTTATCAATATTTCCTTTTTTCAATGCTTCCGTTTGTCAATATTTCCTTTTTTCAATATTTCCTTTTTTCTATACGTCCTTTTTTCAATATTTCCTTTTGTCAATATTTCCTTTTTTCAATATTTACTTTTGTCAATATTTCCTTTTTTCAATATTTCCTTTTGTCAATATTTCCGTTTTTCAATATTTCTTTTTTTCAATATTTCCTTTTGTCAATATTTCCTTTTGTCAATATTTCCTTTTGTCAATTTTCCTTTTTTCAATATTTCCTTTTTTCTATACTTCCTTTCTTCAATATTTTCTTTTTTCTATACTACCTTTTGTCAATATTTCCTTTTGTCAATATTTCCTTTTGTCAATATTTCCTTATTTCTATACTTCCTTTTGTCAATATTTCCTTTTGTCAATATTTCCTTTTTTCAATTTTTCCTTTTTTCAATATTTCCTTTTTTCTATACTTCCTTTTTTCAATATTTACTTTTTTCTATACTTCCTTTTGTCAAAATTTCTTTTTGTCAATATTCTCTTTTGTCAATATTTCCTTTTTTCTATACTTCCTTTTGGCATTATTTCCTTTTTTCAATATTTCCTTTGGTCAATATTTCCTTTTTTCAATATTTCCTTTTTTCTATACTTCCTTTTTTCAATATTTCCTTTTTTCAATATTTCCTTTTTTCAATATTTCCTTTTTTCTATACTTCCTTTTGTCAAAATTTCTTTTTGTCAATATTACCTTTTTTCAATGTTTCCTTTTTTCTATACGTCCTTTTTTCAATATTTCCTTTTGTCAATATTTCCGTTTTTCAATATTTCCTTTTTTCAATATTTCCTTTTGTCAATATTTCCTTTTGTCAATATTTCCATTTGTCAAAATTTCCTTTTTTCAATATTTCCTTTTTTCAATAATTCCTTTTGTCAATATTTCCTTTTTTCAATATTTCCTTTTGTCAATATTTTTTTTGTCAATATTTCCTTTTGTCAATATTTCCTTTTTTCAATATTTCCTCTTTTCAATATTTCCTTTTTTCTATACTTCCTTTCTTCAATATTTTCTTTTTTCTATACTACCTTTTGTCAATATTTCCTTTTGTCAATATTTCCTTTTGTCAATATGTCCTTTTTTCTATACTTCCTTTTGTCAATATTTCCTTTTGTCAATATTTCCTTTTTTCAATTTTTCCTTTTTTCAATATTTCCTTTTTTCTATACTTCCTTTTTTCAATATTTCCTTTTTTCAATATTTCCTTTTTTCAATATTTCCTTTTGACAATATTTCCTTTTTTCAATATTTCCTTTTTTCAATATTTCCTTTTTTCAATATTTCCTTTTGTCAATATTTCCTTTTTTCAATATTTCCTTTTTTCTATACTTCCTTTTGTCAATATTTCCTTTTGTCAATATTTCTTTTTGTCAATATTTCCTTTTTTCTATACTTCCTTTTGTCAATATTTCCTTTTGTAAATTTTTCCTTTCGTCAATATTTACTTTTGTCAATATTTCCTTTTTTCAATATTTCCTTATATCAATGTTTCCTTTTTTCAATATTTCCCGTTTTCAATATTTCCTTTTGTTAATATTTCCTTTTGTCAATATTTCCTTTTGTCAATATTTCCATTTTTCAATATTCCCTTCTGTCAATATTTCCTTTTTTCAATATTTCTTTTTTTCAATATTTCCTTTTGTCAATATTTCTTTTTGTCAATATTACCTTTTTTCAATGTTTCCTTTTTGCAATATTTACTTTTATCAATATTTCCTTTTTTCAATGCTTCCGTTTGTCAATATTTCCTTTTTTCAATATTTCCTTTTTTCTATACGTCCTTTTTTCAATATTTCCTTTTGTCAATATTTCCTTTTTTCAATATTTACTTTTGTCAATATTTCCTTTTTTCAATATTTCCTTTTGTCAATATTTCCGTTTTTCAATATTTCTTTTTTTCAATATTTCCTTTTGTCAATATTTCCTTTTGTCAATATTTCCTTTTGTCAATATTTCCTTTTTTCAATATTTCCTTTTTTCTATACTTCCTTTCTTCAATATTTTCTTTTTTCTATACTACCTTTTGTCAATATTTCCTTTTGTCAATATTTCCTTTTGTCAATATTTCCTTATTTCTATACTTCCTTTTGTCAATATTTCCTTTTGTCAATATTTCCTTTTTTCAATTTTTCCTTTTTTCAATATTTCCTTTTTTCTTTACTTCCTTTTTTCAATATTTACTTTTTTCTATACTTCCTTTTGTCAAAATTTCTTTTTGTCAATATTCTCTTTTGTCAATATTTCCTTTTTTCTATACTTCCTTTTGGCATTATTTCCTTTTTTCAATATTTCCTTTTGTCAATATTTCCTTTTTTCAATATTTCCTTTTTTCTATACTTCCTTTTTTCAATATTTCCTTTTTTCAATATTTCCTTTTTTCAATATTTCCTTTTTTCTATACTTCCTTTTGTCAAAATTTCTTTTTGTCAATATTACCTTTTTTCAATGTTTCCTTTTTTCTATACGTCCTTTTTTCAATATTTCCTTTTGTCAATATTTCCGTTTTTCAATATTTCCTTTTTTCAATATTTCCTTTTGTCAATATTTCCTTTTGTCAATATTTCCTTTTGTCAAAATTTCCTTTTTTCAATATTTCCTTTTTTCAATAATTCCTTTTGTCAATATTTCCTTTTTTCAATATTTCCTATTGTCAATATTTTTTTTGTCAATATTTCCTTTTGTCAATATTTCCTTTTTTCAATATTTCCTCTTTTCAATATTTCCTTTTTTCTATACTTCCTTTCTTCAATATTTTCTTTTTTCTATACTACCTTTTGTCAATATTTCCTTTTGTCAATATTTCCTTTTGTCAATATGTCCTTTTTTCTATACTTCCTTTTGTCAATATTTCCTTTTGTCAATATTTCCTTTTTTCAATTTTTCCTTTTTTCAATATTTCCTTTTTTCTATACTTCCTTTTTTCAATATTTCCTTTTTTCAATATTTCTTTTTTTCTATACGTCCTTTTTTCAATATTTCCTTTTGTCAATATTTCTTTTTTCTATACTTCCTTTTGGCATAATTTCCTTTTTTCAATATTTCCTTTTGTCAATATTTCCTTTTTTCAATATTTCCTTTTGTCAATATTTCATTTTTTCAATATTTCCGTTTGTCAATATTTCCTTTTGTCAATATTTCCTTTTGTCAATATATCCTTTTTTCAATATTTTCTTTTTTATATACCTCCTTTTTTCAATATTTCCTTTTTTCAATATTTCTTTTTTTCTATACGTCCTTTTTTCAATATTTCCTTTTGTCAATATTTCCTTTTTTCAATATTTACTTTTGTCAATATTTCCTTTGTCAATATTTCCTTTTGTCAATATTATCTTTATTTAATATTTCCTTTTGTCAATATTTCATTTTATCAATATTTCCTTTTGTCAATATATCCTTTTTTCAATATTTCCTTTTTTCTATACTTCCTTTTTTCAATATTTCCTTTTTTCAATATTTCCTTTTATCAATATTTAATTTTTCAATATTTCCTTTTGTCAATATTTCCTTTTGTCAATAATTCCTTTTTTCAATTTTTCCTTTTTTCAATATTTCCTTTTTTCTATACTTCTTTTTTTCAATATTTCCTTTTTTCTATACTTCCTTTTGTCAAAATTTCTTTTTGTCAATATTCTCTTTTGTCAATATTTCCTTTTTTCTATACTTCCTTTTGGCATTATTTCCTTTTTTCAATATTTCCTTTTGTCAATATTTCCTTTTTTCAATATTTCCTTTTGTCAATATATCATTTTTTCAATATTTTCGTTTGTCAATATTTCCTTTTCTCAATATTTCCTTTTGTCAATATATCCTTTTTTCAATATTTCCTTTTTTCTATACTTCCTTTTTTCAATATTTCCTTTTTTCAATATTTCCTTTTTTCAATATTTCCTTTTTTCTATACGTCCTTCTTTTCAATATTTTCATTTGTCAATATTTCCTTTTTTCAATATTTACTTTTGTCAATATTTCCTTTTGTCAATATTTCCTTTTGTCAATATTTCCTTTTTTCAATATTTCCTTTTGTCAATATTTCCTTTTTTCAATATTTCCTTTTGTCAATATATCCTTCTTTCAATATTTCTTTTTTCTATACTTCCTTTTTTCAATATTTCCTTTTTTCAATATTTCCTTTTTTCAATATTACCTTTTTCTATACTTCCTTTTGTCAATATTTCCTTTTGTCAATATATCCATTTGTCATTATTTCCTTTTTTCTATACTTCCTTTTGTCAATATTTCCTTTTTCAATATTTCTTTTGTCAATATTTCATTTTTTCAATACTTCCGTTTGTCAAAATTTCCTTTTGTCAATATTTCTTTTTGTCAATATATCCATTTGTCATTATTTCCTTTTTTCTATATTTCCTTTTTTCAATATTTCCTTTTTTCAATATTTCCTTTTTTCTATACGTCCTTTTTTCAATATTTCCTTTTTTCTATACTTCCTTTTGTCAAAATTTCTTTTTGTCAATATTCTTTTTTATCAATATTTCCTTTTTTCTATACTTCCTTTTTGCATTATTTCCTTTTTTCAATATTTCCTTTTGTCAATATTTCCTTTTTTCAATATTTCCTTTTGTCAATATTTCCTTTTGTCAAAATTCCTTTTATCAATATTTCCTTTTGTCATATTTCCTTTATTCAATATTTCCTTTTGTCAATATTTCCTTTTTTCTATACTGCCTGTTTTCAATATTTCCTTTTTTCAATATTTCCTTTTTTCAATATTTCCTTTTTTCTATACGTCCTTTTGTCAATATTTCCTTTTGTCAATATTTCCTTTTTTCAATATTTACTTTTGTCAATATTTCCTTTTGTCAATATTTCCTTTTGTCAATATTTCCTTTTTTCAATATTTCCTTTTGTCAATATTTCCTTTTTTCAATATTTCCTTTTGTCAATATTTCCTTTTTTCAATATTTCCTTTTTTCTATACTTCCTTTTGTCAATATTTCCTTTTGTCAACATTTCCTTTTGTCAATATTTCCTTTTTTCTATACTTCCTTTTGGCAATATTTCCTTTTTTCTTTACTAACTTTTGTCAATATTTCCTTTTTTCAATATTTCCTTTTTTCAATATTTCCTTTTGTTAATATTTCCTTTTGTCAATATTTCCTTTTGTCAATATTTCCATTTTTCAATATTCCCTTCTGTCAATATATTTTTTTTTTTAATCTTTCTTTTTTTCAATATTTCCTTTTGTCAATATTTCTTTTTGTCAATATTTCCTTTTTTCAATGTTTCCTCTTTTCAATATTTACTTTTATCAATATTTCCTTTTTTCAATACTCCCTTTTTTCAATATTTCCTTTTGTCAATATTTCCTTTGGTCAATATAACCTTTTTTCAATATTTCCTTTTGTCAATATTTCCTTTTGTCAATATTTCCTTTATTCAATATTTCCTTTTGTCAATATTTCATTTTATCAATATTTCCTTTTGTCAATATATCCTTTTTTCAATATTTCCTTTTTTCTATACTTCCTTTTTTCAATGTTTCCTTTTTTCAATATTTCCTTTTTTCAATATTTCCTTTTTCAATATTTACTTTTGTCAATATTTCCTTTTGTCAATATTTCCTTTTTTCAATTTTTCCTTTTTTCAATATTTCCTTTTTTCTATACTTCCTTTTTTCAATATTTCATTTTTTCAATACTTCCTTTTGTCAAAGTTTCTTTTTGTCAATATTCTCTTTTGTCAATATTTCCTTTTTTCTATACTTCCTTTTGGCATTATTTCCTTTTTTCAATATTTCCTTTTGTCAATATTTCCTTTTTTCAATATTTCCTTTTGTCAATATATCATTTTTTCAATATTTCCGTTTGTCAATATTTCCTTTTCTCAATATTTCCTTTTGTCAAATTATCCTTTTTTCAATATTTCCTTTTTTCTATACTTCCTTTTTTCAATATTTCCTTTTTTCAATATTTCCTTTTTTCAATATTTCCTTTTTTCTATACGTCCTTTTTTCAATATTTTCATTTGTCAATATTTCCTTTTTTCAATATTTACTTTTGTCAATATTTCCTTTTGTCAATATTTCCTTTTGTCAATATTTCCTTTTTTCAATATTTCCTTTTGTTAATATTTCCTTTTTTCAATATTTCCTTTTGTCAATATATCCTTCTTTCAATATTTCTTTTTTCTATACTTCCTTTTTTCAATATTTCCTTTTTTCAATATTTCCTTTTTTCAATATTACCTTTTTCTATACTTCCTTTTGTCAATATTTCCTTTTGTCAATATATCCATTTGTCATTATTTCCTTTTTTCTATACTTCCTTTTGTCAATATTTCCTTTTTCAATATTTCTTTTGTCAATATTTCATTTTTTTAATACTTCCGTTTGTCAAAATTTCCTTTTGTCAATATTTCTTTTTGTCAATATATTCATTTGTCATTATTTCCTTTTTTCTATATTTCCTTTTTTCAATATTTCCTTTTTTCAATATTTCCTTTTTTCTATACGTCCTTTTTTCAATATTTCCTTTTTTCTATACTTCTTTTTGTCAAAATTTCTTTTTGTCAATATTCTTTTTTATCAATATTTCCTTTTTTCTATACTTCCTTTTTGCATTATTTCCTTTTTTCAATATTTCCTTTTGTCAATATTTCCTTTTTTCAATATTTCCTTTTGTCAATATTTCCTTTTGTCAAAATTCCTTTTATCAATATTTCCTTTTGTCATATTTCCTTTATTCAATATTTCCTTTTGTCAATATTTCCTTTTTTCTATACTTCCTTTTTGCATTATTTCCTTTTTTCAATATTTCCTTTTGTCAATATTTCCTTTTTTCAATATTTCCTTTTGTCAATATTTCCTTTTGTCAAAATTCCTTTTATCAATATTTCCTTTTGTCATATTTCCTTTATTCAATATTTCCTTTTGTCAATATTTCCTTTTTTCTATACTTCCTGTTTTCAATATTTCCTTTTTTCAATATTTCCTCTTTTCAATATTTCCTTTTTTCTATACGTCCTTTGTTCAATATTTCCTTTTGTCAATATTTCCTTTTTTCAATATTTACTTTTGTCAATATTTCCTTTTGTCAATATTTCCTTTTGTCAATATTTCCTTTTTTCAATATTTCCTTCTGTCAATATTTCCTTTTTTCAATATTTCCTTTTGTCAATATTTCCTTTTTTCAATATTTCCTTTTTTCTATACTTCCTTTTGTCAATATTTCCTTTTGTCAATATTTCCTTTTGTCAATATTTCCTTTTTTCAATACTTCCTTTTGGCAATATTTCCTTTTTTCAATATTTCCTTTTTTCAATATCTCCTTTTGTTAATATTTCCTTTTGTCAATATTTCCTTTTGTCAATATTTCCTTTTGTCAATATTTCCATTTTTCAATATTCCCTTCTGTCAATATTTTTTTTTTTTTTAATATTTCTTATTTCAATATTTCCTTTTGTCAATATTTCTTTTTGTCAATATTTCCTTTTTTCAATGTTTCCTTTTTTCAATATTTACTTTTATCAATATTTCCTTTTTTCAATACTCCCTTTTTTAAATATTTACTTTTGTCAATATTTCCTTTGGTCAATATAACCTTTTTTCAATGTTTCCTTTTGTCAATATTTCCTTTTTTCAATATTTCCTTTTGTCAATATTTCCTTTTTTCAATATTTCCTTTTTTCAATATTTCCCTTTGTTAATATTTCCTTTTGTCAATATTTCATTTTGTCAATTTTATCTCTTGTCAATATTTCCTTTTTTTAATATTTCCTTTTTTCTATACTTCCTTTTTTCAACATCTCCTTTTTTCTATACTACCTTTTGTCAATATTTCCTTTTGTCAATATTTCCTTTTGTCAATATTTCCTTTTTTCTATACTTCCTATTGTCAATATTTCCTTTTATCAATATTTCCTTTTGTCAATATTTCCTTTTTTCAATATTTCCTTTTTTCAATATTTCCTTTTGTCAATATTTTTTTTGTCAATATTTCCTTTTTTCAATATTTCCTTTTTTCAATATTTCCTTTTGTCAATATTTCCTTTTTTCAATATTTCCTTTTGTCAATATTTCCTTTTGTCAATTTTTCCTTCTGTCAATATTTACTTTTGTCAATATTTCCTTTTGTCATAATTTCCTTTTTTCAATATTTCCTTTTGTCAATATTTCCGTTTTTCAATATTTCCTTTTTTCAATATTTCCTTTTGTCAATATTTCCTTTTGTCAATATTTCCTTTTGTCAATGTTTCCTTTTGTCAATATTTCCTTTTTTCAATATTTCCTTTTTTCTATACTTCCTTTTTTCAATATATCATTTTGTCAATATTCCCTTTATTCAATATTTCCTTTTGTCAATATTTCCTTTTTTCTATACTTACTTTTGTCAATATTTCCTTTTGTCAATATTTCCTTTTGTCAATATTTCGTTTTTTCTATACTTCCTTTGGTCAATATTTCCTTTTGTCAATATTTCCATTTGTCAATATTTCCTTTTTTTTATACTTCCTTTTGGCAATATTTCCTTTCTTCTATAATTACTTTTGTCAATATTTCCTTTTTTCAATATTTCCTTTTATCAATATTTCCGTTTTTCAATATTTCCTTTTTTCAATATTTCCTTTTGTCAATATTTCCTTTTGTCAATATTTCCTTTTGTCAATATTTCCTTTTTTTAATATTTCCTTTTTTCAATAATTCCTTTTGTCAATATTTCCTTTTTTCAATATTTCCTTTTGTCAGTATTTCCTTTTGTCAATATTTCCTTTTCAATATATCCTTTTTTCAATATTTCCTTTTTTCAATATTTCCTTTTTTCTATACTTCCTTTCTTCAATATTTTCTGTTTTCTATACTTCCTTTTGTCAATATTTAATTTTTTCTTTACATCCTTTTGTCAATATTTCCTTTTCTCAATATTTCCTTGTGTCAAAATTTCCTTTTGTCAATATTTCCTTTTTTCAATATTTCATTTGTCAATATTTCCTTTTGTCAATATTTCCTTTATTCAATATTTCCTTTTGTCAAAATGTCCTTTTTTCGATACTTCCTTTTGTCAATATTTCCTTTTGTAAATATTTCCTTTTGTGAAAATATCCTTTTTTCAAATTTTTCTTTTGTTCTATTCTTCCTTTTTTCAATATTTGCTTTTTTCATTATTTCCTTTTTTCAATATTTCCTTTTTTATATACTTTCTTTTTTCAATATTCCCTTTTGTCAATATTTCCATTTTTCAATATTTCCTTTTGTCAATATTTCCTTTTGTCAATATTTCCTTTTGTCAATATTACCTTTATTCAATATTTACTTTTGTCAATATTTCCTTTTTTCTATACTTCCTTTTGTCAATATTTCCTTTTGTCAATATTTCCTTTTTTCTATACTTTCTTTTGTCACTATTTCCTTTTTTTATATATCCTTTTGTCAATATTTCCTTTTGTCAATATTTCCTTTGTCAATATTTCCTTTTTTCAATACTTCCTTTTTTCAATATTTCCTTTTTTCTATACTTCTTTTTGTCAATAATTCCTTTTGTCAATATTACCTTTTGCAAATCTTTCCTTTTTTCTATACTTTCTTTTGTCAATATTTCCTTTTGTCAATATATCCTTTTATCAATATTTCCTTTTTTCAATATTTCCTTTTGTCAATATTTCTTTTTGTCAATATTTCCTTTTTTCAATATTTCCTATTTTCAATATTTCCTTTTGTCAATATTTCCTTTTTTCTATACTTCCATTTTTCAATATTTCCTTTTGTCAATATTTCCTTTTGTCAATATTTCCTTTTGTCAATATTTCCTTTATTCAATATTTCCTTTTGTCAATATTTCCTTTTTTCTATACTTCCTTTTGTCAATATTTCCTTTTGTCAATATTTCCTTTTGTCAATATTTCCTTTTTTCTATACTTTCTTTTGTCACTATTTCCTTTTTTTATATATCCTTTTGTCAATATTTCCTTTTGTCAATATTTCCTTTTGTCAATATTTCCTTTTTTCAATACTTCCTTTTTTCAATATTTCCTTTTTTCTATACTTCTTTTTGTCAATAATTCCTTTTGTCAATATTACCTTTTGCAAATCTTTCCTTTTTTCTATACTTTCTTTTGTCAATATTTCCTTTTTTCAACATTTCCTTTTGTCAATATATTCTTTTATCAATATTTCCTTTTTTCAATATTTCCTTTTGTCAATATTTCTGTTTGTCAATATTTCCTTTTTTCAATATTTTCATTTGTCAATATTTCCTTTTTTCAATATTTACTTTTGTCAATATTTCCTTTTGTCAATATTTCCTTTTGTCAATATTTCCTTTTTTCAATATTTCCTTTTGTTAATATTTCCTTTTTTCAATATTTCCTTTTGTCAATATATCCTTCTTTCAATATTTCTTTTTTCTATACTTCCTTTTTTCAATATTTCCTTTTTTCAATATTTCCTTTTTTCAATATTACCTTTTTCTATACTTCCTTTTGTCAATATTTCCTTTTGTCAATATATCCATTTGTCATTATTTCCTTTTTTCTATACTTCCTTTTGTCAATATTTCCTTTTTCAATATTTCTTTTGTCAATATTTCATTTTTTTAATACTTCCGTTTGTCAAAATTTCCTTTTGTCAATATTTCTTTTTGTCAATATATTCATTTGTCATTATTTCCTTTTTTCTATATTTCCTTTTTTCAATATTTCCTTTTTTCAATATTTCCTTTTTTCTATACGTCCTTTTTTCAATATTTCCTTTTTTCTATACTTCTTTTTGTCAAAATTTCTTTTTGTCAATATTCTTTTTTATCAATATTTCCTTTTTTCTATACTTCCTTTTTGCATTATTTCCTTTTTTCAATATTTCCTTTTGTCAATATTTCCTTTTTTCAATATTTCCTTTTGTCAATATTTCCTTTTGTCAAAATTCCTTTTATCAATATTTCCTTTTGTCATATTTCCTTTATTCAATATTTCCTTTTGTCAATATTTCCTTTTTTCTATACTTCCTTTTTGCATTATTTCCTTTTTTCAATATTTCCTTTTGTCAATATTTCCTTTTTTCAATATTTCCTTTTGTCAATATTTCCTTTTGTCAAAATTCCTTTTATCAATATTTCCTTTTGTCATATTTCCTTTATTCAATATTTCCTTTTGTCAATATTTCCTTTTTTCTATACTTCCTGTTTTCAATATTTCCTTTTTTCAATATTTCCTCTTTTCAATATTTCTTTTTTTCTATACGTCCTTTTTTCAATATTTCCTTTTGTCAATATTTCCTTTTTTCAATATTTACTTTTGTCAATATTTCCTTTTGTCAATATTTCCTTTTGTCAATATTTCCTTTTTTCAATATTTCCTTCTGTCAATATTTCCTTTTTTCAATATTTCCTTTTGTCAATATTTCCTTTTTTCAATATTTCCTTTTTTCTATACTTCCTTTTGTCAATATTTCCTTTTGTCAACATTTCCTTTTGTCAATATTTCCTTTTTTCAATACTTCCTTTTGGCAATATTTCCTTTTTTCAATATTTCCTTTTTTCAATATCTCCTTTTGTTAATATTTCCTTTTGTCAATATTTCCTTTTGTCAATATTTCCTTTTGTCAATATTTCCATTTTTCAATATTCCCTTCTGTCAATATTTTTTTTTTTTTTAATATTTCTTATTTCAATATTTCCTTTTGTCAATATTTCTTTTTGTCAATATTTCCTTTTTTCAATGTTTCCTTTTTTCAATATTTACTTTTATCAATATTTCCTTTTTTCAATACTCCCTTTTTTAAATATTTACTTTTGTCAATATTTCCTTTGGTCAATATAACCTTTTTTCAATGTTTCCTTTTGTCAATATTTCCTTTTTTCAATATTTCCTTTTGTCAATATTTCCTTTTTTCAATATTTCCTTTTTTCAATATTTCCCTTTGTTAATATTTCCTTTTGTCAATATTTCATTTTGTCAATTTTATCTCTTGTCAATATTTCCTTTTTTTAATATTTCCTTTTTTCTATACTTCCTTTTTTCAACATCTCCTTTTTTCTAAACTACCTTTTGTCAATATTTCCTTTTGTCAATATTTCCTTTTGTCAATATTTCCTTTTTTCTATACTTCCTATTGTCAATATTTCCTTTTATCAATATTTCCTTTTGTCAATATTTCCTTTTTTCAATATTTCCTTTTTTCAATATTTCCTTTTGTCAATATTTTTTTTGTCAATATTTCCTTTTTTCAATATTTCCTTTTTTCAATATTTCCTTTTGTCAATATTTCCTTTTTTCAATATTTCCTTTTGTCAATATTTCCTTTTGTCAATTTTTCCTTCTGTCAATATTTACTTTTGTCAATATTTCCTTTTGTCATAATTTCCTTTTTTCAATATTTCCTTTTGTCAATATTTCCGTTTTTCAATATTTCCTTTTTTCAATATTTCCTTTTGTCAATATTTCCTTTTGTCAATATTTCCTTTTGTCAATGTTTCCTTTTGTCAATATTTCCTTTTTTCAATATTTCCTTTTTTCTATACTTCCTTTTTTCAATATATCATTTTGTCAATATTCCCTTTATTCAATATTTCCTTTTGTCAATATTTCCTTTTTTCTATACTTACTTTTGTCAATATTTCCTTTTGTCAATATTTCCTTTTGTCAATATTTCGTTTTTTCTATACTTCCTTTGGTCAATATTTCCTTTTGTCAATATTTCCATTTGTCAATATTTCCTTTTTTTTATACTTCCTTTTGGTAATATTTCCTTTCTTCTATAATTACTTTTGTCAATATTTCCTTTTTTCAATATTTCCTTTTGTCAATATTTCCGTTTTTCAATATTTCCTTTTTTCAATATTTCCTTTTGTCAATATTTCCTTTTGTCAATATTTCCTTTTGTCAATATTTCCTTTTTTTAATATTTCCTTTTTTCAATAATTCCTTTTGTCAATATTTCCTTTTTTCAATATTTCCTTTTGTCAGTATTTCCTTTTGTCAATATTTCCTTTTCAATATATCCTTTTTTCAATATTTCCTTTTTTCAATATTTCCTTTTTTCTATACTTCCTTTCTTCAATATTTTCTGTTTTCTATACTTCCTTTTGTCAATATTTAATTTTTTCTTTACATCCTTTTGTCAATATTTCCTTTTCTCAATATTTCCTTGTGTCAAAATTTCCTTTTGTCAATATTTCCTTTTTTCAATATTTCATTTGTCAATATTTCCTTTTGTCAATATTTCCTTTATTCAATATTTCCTTTTGTCAAAATGTCCTTTTTTCGATACTTCCTTTTGTCAATATTTCCTTTTGTAAATATTTCCTTTTGTGAAAATATCCTTTTTTCAAATTTTTCTTTTGTTCTATTCTTCCTTTTTTCAATATTTGCTTTTTTCATTATTTCCTTTTTTCAATATTTCCTTTTTTATATACTTTCTTTTTTCAATATTCCCTTTTGTCAATATTTCCATTTTTCAATATTTCCTTTTGTCAATATTTCCTTTTGTCAATATTTCCTTTTGTCAATATTACCTTTATTCAATATTTCCTTTTGTCAATATTTCCTTTTTTCTATACTTCCTTTTGTCAATATTTCCTTTTGTCAATATTTCCTTTTTTCTATACTTTCTTTTGTCACTATTTCCTTTTTTTATATATCCTTTTGTCAATATTTCCTTTTGTCAATATTTCCTTTGTCAATATTTCCTTTTTTCAATACTTCCTTTTTTCAATATTTCCTTTTTTCTATACTTCTTTTTGTCAATAATTCCTTTTGTCAATATTACCTTTTGCAAATCTTTCCTTTTTTCTATACTTTCTTTTGTCAATATTTCCTTTTGTCAATATATCCTTTTATCAATATTTCCTTTTTTCAATATTTCCTTTTGTCAATATTTCTTTTTGTCAATATTTCCTTTTTTCAATATTTCCTATTTTCAATATTTCCTTTTGTCAATATTTCCTTTTTTCTATACTTCCATTTTTCAATATTTCCTTTTGTCAATATTTCCTTTTGTCAATATTTCCTTTTGTCAATATTTCCTTTATTCAATATTTCCTTTTGTCAATATTTCCTTTTTTCTATACTTCCTTTTGTCAATATTTCCTTTTGTCAATATTTCCTTTTGTCAATATTTCCTTTTTTCTATACTTTCTTTTGTCACTATTTCCTTTTTTTATATATCCTTTTGTCAATATTTCCTTTTGTCAATATTTCCTTTTGTCAATATTTCCTTTTTTCAATACTTCCTTTTTTCAATATTTCCTTTTTTCTATACTTCTTTTTGTCAATAATTCCTTTTGTCAATATTACCTTTTGCAAATCTTTCCTTTTTTCTATACTTTCTTTTGTCAATATTTCCTTTTTTCAACATTTCCTTTTGTCAATATATTCTTTTATCAATATTTCCTTTTTTCAATATTTCCTTTTGTCAATATTTCTGTTTGTCAATATTTCCTTTTTTCAATATTTCCTTTTTTCAATATTTCCTTTTGTCAATATTTCCTTTTTTCTATACATCCTTTTTTCAATATTTCCTTTTTTCTATACTTCCTTTTGTCAATATTTCCTTTTGTCAATATTTCCTTTTGTCAATATTTCCTTTTTTCTATACTTCCTTTTGTCAATATTTCCTTTTGTAAATTTTTTCTTTCGTCAATATTTACTTTTGTCAATATTTCCTTTTGTCAATATTACCTTTTTTCAATATTTCCTTATATCAATGTTTCCTTTTTTCAATATTTCCTTTTTTCAATATTTCCTTTTGTAAATATTTGCTTTTGTCAATATTTCCTTTTGTCAATATTACCTTTTGTCAATATTTCCATTTTTCAATATTCCCTTCTGTCAATATTTCCTTTTTTCAATATTTCTTTTTTTCAGTATTTCCTTTTGTCAATATTTCTTTTTGTCAATATCACCTTTTTTCAATGTTTCCTTTTTTAATATTTACTTTTATCAATATTTCCTTTTTTCAATGCTTTCGTTTGTCAATATTTCCTTTTGTCAAAATTTTCTTTTACCAATATATCCTTTTTTCAATATTTCCTTTTGTCAATATTTCGTTTTTTCAATATTTCCTTTTGTCAATATTTCCTTTTTTCAATATTTCCTTTTTTCAATATTTCCTTTTGTCAATATTTCCTTTTGTCAATATTTCCTTTTGTCAATTTTGTCTTTTAATAATATTTCCTTTTTTTAATATTTCCTTTTTTCTATATTTCCTTTTTTCAACATTTCCTTTTTTCTATACTTCCTTTTGTCAATATTTCCTTTTGTCAATATTTCCTTTTTTGTATACTTCCTTTTGTCAAAATTTCCTTTTGTCAATATTTCCTTTTGTCAAAATATCCTTTTTTCAATATTTCCTTTTTTCTATACTTCCTTTTTTCAATATTTCCTTTTTTCAATATTTTTTTTTTTTCAATATATCCTTTCTTCAATATTTCCTTTTTTCAATATTTCCTATTTTCTATACGTGCTTTTTTCAATATTTCCTTTTGTCAATATAATCATTTTTTTCAATATTTCCTTTTGTCAATATTTCCTTTTTTCAATATTTCCTTTTGTCAATATTTCCTTTTTTCAATATTTCTTTCTGTCAAGTTTTCCTTTTGTCAAAATTTCCTTTTGTCAATATTTCCTTTTTTCAATATTTCCTTTTTTCTATACTTCCTTTTTTTAATTTTTCATTTTGTCAATATTTCCTTCATTTAATATTTCCTTTTGTCAATATTTCTTTTTTTCTATGCTTCCTTTTGTCAATATTTCCTTTTGTCAATATTTCCATTTGTCAATATTTCCTTTTTTCTATACTTCCTTTTGTCAATATTTCCTTTTTCAATATTTTCTTTTGTCAATATTTCATTTTTTCAATACTTCCGTTTGTCAATATTTCCTTTTGTCAATATTTCTTTTGTCAATATTTCCTTTTTTCAATATTTCCTTTTTTCTATACTTCCTTTTTTCAATATTTCTTATCTTCAATATATCCTTTTTTCAATATTTCCTTTTTTTAATATTTCCTTTTTTCAATATTTCCTTTTTTCAATAAACCCTTTTTTCTATATTTCTCTTTTTCATTATTTCCTCTTGTCAATATTTCCTATGTTCAATATTTCCACTCTTCTATACTTCGTTTTGTCAAAATTTCATTTTGTCAATATTTCTTTTTTTCAATATTTCCTTTAGTCTATATTGTCATTTTTCTATACTTCCTTTTGTCAATATTTTTTTTCTATACTTCCTTTTGTCAATATTTCCTTTTTTCAATATTTCCTTTTGTCAATATTTCCTTTTTCAAATTTTCCTTTTTTCAATATTTCCTTTTTTCAATATTTTCTTTTTTCAATATTTCCTTTTGTCAATATTTCCTTTTTTCTATACTTCCTTTTGTCAATATTTCCTTTTGTAAATATTTCCTTTTGTCAATATTTCCTTTTGTAAATATTTCCTTTTGTCAATATTTCCTTATTTCAATATATCCTTTGTTCAATATTTCCTTTATTCAATATTCCCTTTTTTCAATAATTCCTTTTTTCTATACTTCCTTTTGTCAATATTTCCTTTTTTCAATATTTCCTTTTGTCAACATTTCCTTTTTTCTATACTTCCTTTTGTCAATATTTCCTTTTGTAAATATTCCATTTTTTCTATACTTCCTTTAGTCAATATTTCCTTTTGTCAATATTTTCTTTTTTCAATATTTCATTTTTTCTATACTTCCTTTTTTCAATATTTCCTTTTTTCTATACTTCTTTTTGTCAAAATTTCTTTTTGTCAATATTCCCTTTTGGTAATATTTCCTTTTTTCTATACTTCCTTTTGGCATTATTTCCTTTTTTACAATATTTTCTTTTGTCAAAATTTCCTTTTTTCAATATTTCCTTTTTTCAATATTTCCTTTTGTCAATATTTCCTTTTGTCAATATTTCCTTTTTTCAAAATTTCCTGTTGTCAATATTTCATTATTTCAATACTTCCGTTTGTCAATATTTCCTTTTGTCAATATTTCCTTTTGTCAATATATCCTTTTTTCAATATTTCCTTTTTTCTATACTTCCTTTTTTCAATATTTCCTTTTTTCAATATTTCCTTTTTTTAATATTTCCTTTTTTCTATACGTCCTTTTTTCAATATTTCCTTTTGTCAATATTTCCTTTTGTCAATATTTCCTTTTGTCAATATTTCCTTTTTTCAATATTTCTTTTTGTCAATATTTCCTTTTTTCAATATTTCCTTTTGTCAATATTTCCTTTTTTCAATATTTCCTTTTTACTATATTTCTCTTTTTCATTATTTCCTTTTCTCAATATTTCCTTTTTTCAACATTTCCTTTTTTCTATACTTCCTTTTGTCAATATTTCCTTTTTTCTAAATTTCCATTTTTCAATATTTCCTGTCTTCAATATTTCCACTTTTCTATACTTCCATTTGTCAAAATTTCCTTTTGTCAATATTTACTTTTTTCAATATTTCCTTTTGTCTGTATTGTCTTTTTTCTATACTTCGTTTTGTCAATATTTTTTTTTCTATACTTCCTTTTGTCAATATTTCCTATTGTCAATATTTCCTTTTGTCAATATTTCCTTTTTTCAATATTTCCTTTTGTCAATATTTCCTTTTGTCAATATTTCCTTTATTCAATATTTCCTTTTGTCAATATTTCCTTTTTTCTATACTTTCTTTTTTCAATATTCCCTTTTTTCAATATTACCTTTTTTCTATACTTCTTTTTGTCAAAATTTCTTTTTGTCAATATTCCCTTTTGGTAATATTTCCTTTTGTCTATACTTCCTTTTGGCATTATTTCCTTTTTTACAATATTTTCTTTTGTCAAAATTTCCTTTTATCAATATTTCCTTTTTTCAATATTTCCTTTTGTCAATATTTCCTTTTGTCAATATTTCCTTTTTTCAAAATTTCCTGTTGTCAATATTTCATTATTTCAATACTTCCGTTTGTCAATGTTTCCTTTTGTCAATATTTCCTTTTGTCAATATATCCTTTTTTCAATATTTCCTTTTTTCTATACTTCCTTTTTTCAATATTTCCTTTTTTCAATATTTCCTTTTTTTAATATTTCCTTTTTTCTATACGTCCTTTTTTCAATATTTCCTTTTGTCAATATTTCCATTTTTCAATATTTACTTTTGTCAATATTTCCTTTTGTCAATATTTCCTTTTGTCAATATTTCCTTTTTTCAATATTTTTTTTTGTCAATATTTCCTTTTTTCAATATTTCTTTTTGTCAATATTTCCTTTTTTCTATATTTCTCTTTTTCATTATTTCCTTTTCTCAATATTTCCTTTTTTCAACATTTCCTTTTTTCTATACTTCCTTTTGTCAATATTTCCTTTTTTCTAAATTTCCATTATTCAATATTTCCTGTCTTCAATATTTCCACTTTTCTATACTTCCATTTGTCAAAATTTCCTTTTGTCAATATTTCGTTTTTTCAATATTTCCTTTTGTCTGTATTGTCTTTTTTCTATACTTCCTTTTGTCAATATTTTTTTTTCTATACTTCCTTTTGTCAATATTTCCTTTTGTCAATATTTCCTTTTTTCAATATTTCCTTTTGTCAATATTTCCTTTTGTCAATATTTCCTTTATTCAATTTTTCCTTCTGTCAATATTTCCTTTTGTCATAATTTCCTTTTTTCAATATTTCCTTTTCTCAATATTTCCGTTTTTCAATATTTCCTTTTTTCAATATTTCCTTTTGTCAATATTTCCTTTTGTCAATAAAACCTTTTGTCAATATTTCCTTTTGTCAATATTTCCTTTTTTCAATATTTCCTTTTTTCTATACTTCCTTTTTTCAATATATCATTTTGTCAATATTTCCTTTATTCAATATTTCCTTTTGTCAATATTTCCTTTTTTCTATACTTACTTTTGTCAATATTTCCTTTTGTCAATATTTCCTTTTGTCAATATTTCGTTTTTTCTATACTTCCTTTGGTCAATATTTCCTTTTGTCAATATTTCCATTTGTCAATATTTCCTTTTTTTTATACTTCTATTTGGCAATATTTCCTTTTTTCTATAATTACTTTTGTCAATATTTCCTTTTTTCAATATTTCCTTTTGACAATATTTCCGTTTTTCAATATTTCCTTTTTTCAATATTTCCTTTTTTCAATATTTCCTTTTGTCAATATTTCCTTTTGTCAATATTTCCTTTATTCAATATTTCCTTTTTTCAATAATTCCTTTTGTCAATATTTCCTTTTTTCAATATTTCCTTTTGTCATTTTTTCCTTTTGTCAATATTTCCTTTTGTCAATATTTCCTTTTGTCATAATTTCCTTTTTTCAATATTTCCTTTTGTCAATATTTCCGTTTTTCAATATTTCCTTTTTTCAATATTTCCTTTTGTCAATATTTCCTTTTGTCAATATTTCCTTTTGTCAATATTTCCTTTTGTCAATATTTCCTTTTTTCAATATTTACTTTTTTCTATACATCCTTTTTTCAATATATCATTTTGTCAATATTTCCTTTTGTCAATTTTTCCTTCTGTCAATATTTCCTTTTGTCATAATTTCCTTTTTTCAATATTTCCTTTTGTCAATATTTCCGTTTTTCAATATTTCCGTTTTTCAATATTTCCTTTTTTCAATATTTCCTTTTGTCAATATTTCCTTTTGTCAATATTTCCTTTGGTCAATATTTCCTTTTGTCAATATTTCCATTTGTCAATATTTCCTTTTTTTTATACTTCCTTTTGGCAATATTTCTTTTCTTCTATAATTACTTTTGTCAATATTTCCTTTTTTCAATATTTCCTTTTGACAATATTTCCGTTTTTCAATATTTCCTTTTTTCAATATTTCCTTTTGTCAATATTTCCTTTTGTCAATATTTCCTTTTGTCAATATTTCCTTTTTTCAATATTTCCTTTTTTCAATAATTCCTTTTGTCAATATTTCCTTTTTTCAATATTTCCTTTTGTCATTATTTCCTTTTGTCAATATTTCCTTTTGTCAATATTTCCTTTTTTCAATATTTCCTTTTTTCAATATTTCCTTTTTTCTATACTTCCTTTCTTCAATATTTTCTTTTTTCTATACTTCCTTTCGTCAATATTTAATTTTTTCTTTACATCCTTTTGTCAGTATTTCCTTTTTTCAATATTTCCTTGTGTCAATATTTTCTTTTGTCAATATTTTATTTTGTCAATATTTACTTTATTCAATAATTCCTTTTGTCAAAATGTCCTTTTTTCGATACTTTCTTTTGTCAATATTTCCTTTTGTAAATATTTCCTTTTGTGAAAATATCCTATTTTCAAATTTTTCTTTTGTTCTATTCTTCCTTTTTTCAATATTTCCTTTTTTCATTATTTCCTTTTTTCAATATTTCCTTTTTTATATACTTTCTTTTTTCAATATTTCCTTTTGTCAATATTTCCATTTTTCAATATTTCCTTTTGTCAATATTTCTTTTTGTCAATATTTCCTTTTGTCAATATTTCCTTTATTAAATATTTCCTTTTGTCAATATTTCCTTTTTTCTATACTTCCTTTTGTCAATATTTCCTTTTGTCAATATTTCCTTTTTTCTATACTTTCTTTTGTCACTATTTCCTTTTTTTATATATCCTTTTGTCAATATTTCCTTTTGTCAATATTTCCTTTTGTCAATATTTCCTTTTTTTATTACTTCCTTTTTTCAATATTTCCTTTTTTCTATACTTCTTTTTGTCAATAATTCCTTTTGTCAATATTACCTTTTGCAAATCTTTCCTTTTTTCTATACTTTCTTTTGTCAATATTTCCTTTTTTCAACATTTCCTTTTGTCAATATATCCTTTAATCAATATTTCCTTTTTTCAATATTTCCTTTTGTCAATATTTCTTTTTGTCAATATTTCCTTTTTTCAATATTTCCTTTTTTCAATATTTCCTTTTTTCAATGTTTCCTTTTTTAATATTTACTTTTATCAATATTTCCTTTTTTCAATGCTTTCGTTTGTCAATATTTCCTTTTGTCATAATTTTCTTTTACCAATATATCCTTTTTTCAATATTACCTTTTGTCAATATTTCGTTTTTTCAATATTTCCTTTTGTCAATATTTCCTTTTTTCAATATTTCCTTTTTTCAATATTTCCTTTTGTCAATATTTCCTTTTGTCAATATTTCCTTTTGTCAATTTTTTCTTTTAATAATATTTCCTTTTTTTAATATTTCCTTTTTTCTATATTTCCTTTTTTCAACATTTCTTTTTTCTATACTTCCTTTTGTCAATATTTCCTTTTGTCAATATTTCCTTTTTTGTATACTTCCTTTTGTCAATATTTCCTTTTGTCAATATTTCCTTTTGTCAAAATATCCTTATTTCAATATTTCCTTTTTTCTATACTTCCTTTTTTCAATATTTCCTTTTTTCAATATTTTTTTTTTTTCAATATATCCTTTCTTCAATATTTCCTTTTTTCAATATTTCCTATTTTCTATACGTGCTTTTTTCAATATTTCCTTTTGTCAATATAATCATTTTTTTCAATATTTCCTTTTGTGAAAATATCCTATTTTCAAATTTTTCTTTTGTTCTATTCTTCCTTTTTTCAATATTTCCTTTTTTCATTATTTCCTTTTTTCAATATTTCCTTTTTTATATACTTTCTTTTTTCAATATTTCCTTTTGTCAATATTTCCATTTTTCAATATTTCCTTTTGTCAATATTTCTTTTTGTCAATATTTCCTTTTGTCAATATTTCCTTTATTAAATATTTCCTTTTGTCAATATTTCCTTTTTTCTATACTTCCTTTTGTCAATATTTCCTTTTGTCAATATTTCCTTTTTTCTATACTTTCTTTTGTCACTATTTCCTTTTGTCAATATTTCCTTTTTTTATTACTTCCTTTTTTCAATATTTCCTTTTTTCTATACTTCTTTTTGTCAATAATTCCTTTTGTCAATATTACCTTTTGCAAATCTTTCCTTTTTTCTATACTTTCTTTTGTCAATATTTCCTTTTTTCAACATTTCCTTTTGTCAATATATCCTTTAATCAATATTTCCTTTTTTCAATATTTCCTTTTGTCAATATTTCTTTTTGTCAATATTTCCTTTTTTCAATATTTCCTTTTTTCAATATTTCCTTTTTTCAATGTTTCCTTTTTTAATATTTACTTTTATCAATATTTCCTTTTTTCAATGCTTTCGTTTGTCAATATTTCCTTTTGTCAAAATTTTCTTTTACCAATATATCCTTTTTTCAATATTACCTTTTGTCAATATTTCGTTTTTTCAATATTTCCTTTTGTCAATATTTCCTTTTTTCAGTATTTCCTTTTTTCAATATTTCCTTTTGTCAATATTTCCTTTTGTCAATATTTCCTTTTGTCAATTTTGTCTTTTAATAATATTTCCTTTTTTTAATATTTCCTTTTTTCTATATTTCCTTTTTTCAACATTTCCTTTTTTCTATACTTCCTTTTGTCAATATTTCCTTTTGTCAATATTTCCTTTTTTGTATACTTCCTTTTGTCAATATTTCCTTTTGTCAATATTTCCTTTTGTCAAAATATCCTTTTTTCAATATTTCCTTTTTTCTATACTTCCTTTTTTCAATATTTCCTTTTTTCAATATTTTTTTTTTTTTCAATATATCCTTTCTTCAATATTTCCTTTTTTCAATATTTCCTATTTTCTATACGTGCTTTTTTCAATATTTCCTTTTGTCAATATAATCATTTTTTTCAATATTTCCTTTTGTCAATATTTCCTTTTTTCAATATTTCCTTTTGTCAATATTTCCTTTTTTCAATATTTCTTTCTGTCAAGTTTTCCTTTTGTCAAAATTTCCTTTTGTCAATATTTCCTTTTTTCAATATTTCCTTTTTTCTATACTTCCTTTTTTCAATTTTTCATTTTGTCAATATTTCCTTCATTTAATATTTCCTTTTGTCAATATTTCTTTTTTTCTATGCTTCCTTTTGTCAATATTTCCTTTTGTCAATATTTCCATTTGTCAATATTTCCTTTTTTCTATACTTCCTTTTGTCAATATTTCCTTTTTCAATATTTTCTTTTGTCAATATTTCATTTTTTCAATACTTCCGCGTGTCAATATTTCCTTTTGTCAATATTTCTTTTGTCAATATTTCCTTTTTTCAATATTTCCTTTTTTCTATACTTCCTTTTTTCAATATTTCTTATCTTCAATATTTCCTTTTTTCAATATTTCCTTTTTTTATTATTTCCTTTTTTCAATATTTCCTTTTTTCAATAAACCCTTTTTTCTATATTTCTCTTTTTCATTATTTCCTCTTGTCAATATTTCCTATGTTCAATATTTCCACTTTTCTATACTTCGTTTTGTCAAAATTTCATTTTGTCAATATTTCTTTTTTTCAATATTTCCTTGAGTCTATATTGTCTTTTTTCTATACTTCCTTTTGTCAATATTTTTTTTCTATACTTCCTTTTGTCAATATTTCCTTTTTTCAATATTTCCTTTTGTCAATATTTCCTTTTTCAAATTTTCCTTTTTTCAATATTTCCTTTTTTCAATATTTTCTTTTTTCAATATTTCCTTTTGTCAATATTTCCTTTTTTCTATACTTCCTTTTGTCAATATTTCCTTTTGTAAATATTTCCTTTTGTCAATATATCCTTTTGTAAATATTTCATTTTGTCAATATTTCCTTATTTCAATATATCGTTTGTTCAATATTTCCTTTATTCAATATTCCCTTTTTTCAATAATTCCTTTTTTCTATACTTCCTTTTGTCAATATTTCCTTTTTTCAATATTTCCTTTTGTCAACATTTCCTTTTTTCTATACTTCCTTTTGTCAATATTTCCTTTTGTAAATATTCCATTTTTTCTATACTTCCTTTTGTCAATATTTCCTTTTGTCAATATTTCCTTTTTTCAATATTTCATTTTTTCTATACTTCCTTTTTTCAATATTTCCTTTTTTCTATACTTCTTTTTGTCAAAATTTCTTTTTGTCAATATTCCCTTTTGGTAATTTTTTTTTTTTTTTCTATACTTCCTTTTGGCATTATTTCCTTTTTTACAATATTTTCTTTTGTCAAAATTTCCTTTTTTCAATATTTCCTTTTTTCAATATTTCCTTTTGTCAATATTTCCTTTTGTCAATATTTCCTTTTTTCAAAATTTCCTGTTTTCAATATTTCATTATTTCAATACTTCCGTTTGTCAATATTTCCTTTTGTCAATATTTCCTTTTGTCAATATATCCTTTTTTCAATATTTCCTTTTTTCTATACTTCCTTTTTTCAATATTTCCTTTTTTCAATATTTCCTTTTTTTAATATTTCCTTTTTTCTATGCGTCCT
The DNA here is from genome assembly GCF_921293095.1 of Ischnura elegans. Lineage (NCBI taxonomy): Eukaryota > Metazoa > Arthropoda > Insecta > Odonata > Coenagrionidae > Ischnura > Ischnura elegans. The sequence continues at coordinate 17,699,331 of NC_060251.1, forward strand.
TTTTTCAATATTTCCTTTTGTCAATATTTCCTTTTGTCAATATTTCCTTTTGTCAATATTTCCTTTTTTCAATATTTCTTTTTGTCAATATTTCCTTTTTTCAATATTTCCTTTTGTCAATATTTCCTTTTTTCAATATTTCCTTTTTACTATATTTCTCTTTTTCATTATTTCCTTTTCTCAATATTTCCTTTTTTCAACATTTCCTTTTTTCTATACTTCCTTTTGTCAATATTTCCTTTTTTCTAAATTTCCATTTTTCAATATTTCCTGTCTTCAATATTTCCACTTTTCTATACTTCCATTTGTCAAAATTTCCTTTTGTCAATATTCACTTTTTTCAATATTTCCTTTTGTCTGTATTGTCTTTTTTCTATACTTCCTTTTGTCAATATTTCCTTTTGTCAATATTTCCATTTGCAATATTTCCTTTTTTCTATACATCCTTTTTTCAATATATCATTTTGTCAATATTTCCTTTTGTCAATTTTTCCTTCTGTCAATATTTCCTTTTGTCATAATTTCCTTTTTTCAATATTTCCTTTTGTCAATATTTCCGTTTTTCAATATTTCCGTTTTTCAATATTTCCTTTTTTCAATATTTCCTTTTGTCAATATTTCCTTTTGTCAATATTTCCTTTGGTCAATATTTCCTTTTGTCAATATTTCCATTTGTCAATATTTCCTTTTTTTATACTTCCTTATGGCAATATTTCCTTTCTTCTATAATTACTTTTGTCAATATTTCCTTTTTTCAATATTTCCTTTTGACAATATTTCCGTTTTTCAATATTTCCTTTTTTCAATATTTCCTTTTGTCAATATTTCCTTTTGTCAATATTACCTTTTGTCAATATTTCCTTTTTTCAATATTTCCTTTTTTCAATAATTCCTTTTGTCAATATTTCCTTTTTTCAATATTTCCTTTTGTCATTATTTCCTTTTGTCAATATTTCCTTTTGTCAATATTTCCTTTTTTCAATATTTCCTTTTTTCAATATTTCCTTTTTTCTATACTTCCTTTCTTCAATATTTTCTTTTTTCTATACTTCCTTTTGTCAATATTTAATTTTTTCTTTACATCCTTTTGTCAGTATTTCCTTTTTTCAATATTTCCTTGTGTCAATATTTCCTTTTGTCAATATTTTATTTTGTCAATATTTCCTTTATTCAATATTTCCTTTTGTCAAAATGTCCTTTTTTCGATACTTTCTTTTGTCAATATTTCCTTTTGTAAATATTTCCTTTTGTGAAAATATCCTTTTTTCAAATTTTTCTTTTGTTCTATTCTTCCTTTTTTCAATATTTCCTTTTTTCATTATTTCCTTTTTTCAATATTTCCTTTTTTATATACTTTCTTTTTTCAATATTTCCTTTTGTCAATATTTCCATTTTTCAATATTTCCTTTTGTCAATATTTCTTTTTGTCAATATTTCCTTTTGTCAATATTTCCTTTATTCAATATTTCCTTTTGTCAATATTTCCTTTTTTCTATACTTCCTTTTGTCAATATTTCCTTTTGTCAATATTTCCTTTTTTCTATACTTTCTTTTGTCACTATTTCCTTTTTTTATATATCCTTTTGTCAATATTTCCTTTTGTCAATATTTCCTTTTTTCAATATTTCCTTTTTTTATTACTTCCTTTTTTCAATATTTCCTTTTTTCTATACTTCTTTTTGTCAATAATTCCTTTTGTCAATATTACCTTTTGCAAATCTTTCCTTTTTTCTATACTTTCTTTTGTCAATATTTCCTTTTTTCAACATTTCCTTTTGTCAATATATCCTTTAATCAATATTTCCTTTTTTCAATATTTCCTTTTGTCAATATTTCTTTTTGTCAATATTTCCTTTTTTCAATATTTCCTTTTTTCAATATTTTCTTTTTTCAATATTTCCTTTTGTCAATATTTCCTTTTTTCTATACTTCCTTTTGTCAATATTTCCTTTTGTAAATATTTCCTTTTGTCAATATATCCTTTTGTAAATATTTCCTTTTGTCAATATTTCCTTATTTCAATATATCCTTTGTTCAATATTTCCTTTATTCAATATTCCCTTTTTTCAATAATTCCTTTTTTCTATACTTCCTTTTGTCAATATTTCCTTTTTTCAATATTTCCTTTTGTCAACATTTCCTTTTTTCTATACTTCCTTTTGTCAATATTTCCTTTTGTAAATATTCCATTTTTTCTATACTTCCTTTTGTCAATATTTCCTTTTTTCAAAATTTCCTGTTTTCAATATTTCATTATTTCAATACTTCCGTTTGTCAATATTTCCTTTTGTCAATATTTCCTTTTGTCAATATATCCTTTTTTCAATATTTCCTTTTTTCTATACTTCCTTTTTTCAATATTTCCTTTTTTCAATATTTCCTTTTTTTAATATTTCCTTTTTTCTATGCGTCCTTTTTTCAATATTTCCTTTTGTCAATATTTCCTTTTGTCAATATTTCCTTTTGTCAATATTTCCTTTTTTCAATATTTCTTTTTGTCAATATTTCCTTTTTTCAATATTTCCTTTTGTCAATATTTCCTTTTTTCAATATTTCCTTTTTACTATATTTCTCTTTTTCATTATTTCCTTTTCTCAATATTTCCTTTTTTCAATATTTCCTTTTTCAATATTTCCTGTCTTCAATATTTCCACTTTTCTATACTTCCATTTGTCAAAATTTCCTTTTGTCAATATTCACTTTTTTCAATATTTCCTTTTGTCTGTATTGTCTTTTTTCTATACTTCCTTTTGTCAATATTTCCTTTTGTCAATATTTCCATTTGCAATATTTCCTTTTTTTAATACTTCTATTTGGCAATATTTCCTTTCTTCTATAATTACTTTTGTCAATATTTCCTTTTTTCAATATTTCCTTTTGACAATATTTCCGTTTTTCAATATTTCCTTTTTTCAATATTTCCTTTTGTCAATATTTCCTTTTGTCAATATTTCCTTTTGTCAATATTTCCTTTATTCAATATTTCCTTTTTTCAATAATTCCTTTTGTCAATATTTCCTTTTTTCAATATTTCAATTTGTCATTTTTTCCTTTTGTCAATATTTCCTTTTGTCAATATTTCCTTTTGTCAATATTTCCTTTTTTCAATATTTCCTTTTTTCAATATTTCCTTTTGTCAATATTTCCTTTTTTCAATATTTCCTTTTGTCAATATTTCCTTTTGTCAATTTTTCCTTCTGTCAATATTTCCTTTTGTCATAATTTCCTTTTTTCAATATTTCCTTTTGTCAATATTTCCGTTTTTCAATATTTCCTTTTTTCAATATTTCCTTTTGTCAATATTTCCTTTTGTCAATATTTCCTTTTTCAATATTTCCTTTTGTCAATATTTCCTTTTTTCAATATTTCCTTTTTTCTATACATCCTTTTTTCAATATATCATTTTGTCAATATTTCCTTTTGTCAATTTTTCCTTCTGTCAATATTTCCTTTTGTCATAATTTCCTTTTTTCAATATTTCCTTTTGTCAATATTTCCGTTTTTCAATATTTCCGTTTTTCAATATTTCCTTTTTTCAATATTTCCTTTTGTCAATATTTCCTTTTGTCAATATTTCCTTTGGTCAATATTTCCTTTTGTCAATATTTCCATTTGTCAATATTTCCTTTTTTTTATACTTCCTTATGGCAATATTTCCTTTCTTCTATAATTACTTTTGTCAATATTTCCTTTTTTCAATATTTCCTTTTGACAATATTTCCGTTTTTCAATATTTCCTTTTTTCAATATTTCCTTTTGTCAATATTTCCTTTTGTCAATATTACCTTTTGTCAATATTTCCTTTTTTCAATATTTCCTTTTTTCAATAATTCCTTTTGTCAATATTTCCTTTTTTCAATATTTCCTTTTGTCATTATTTCCTTTTGTCAATATTTCCTTTTGTCAATATTTCCTTTTTTCAATATTTCCTTTTTTCAATATTTCCTTTTTTCTATACTTCCTTTCTTCAATATTTTCTTTTTTCTATACTTCCTTTTGTCAATATTTAATTTTTTCTTTACATCCTTTTGTCAGTATTTCCTTTTTTCAATATTTCCTTGTGTCAATATCTCCTTTTGTCAATATTTCCTTTTGTCAATATTTCCTTTATTCAATATTTCCTTTTGTCAAAATGTCCTTTTTTCGATACTTCGTTTTGTCAATAATTCCTTTTGTAAATATTTCCTTTTGTGAAAATATCCTTTTTTCAAATTTTTCTTTTGTTCTATTCTTCCTTTTTTCAATATTTCCTTTTTTCATTATTTCCTTTTTTCAATATTTCCTTTTTTATATACTTTCTTTTTTCAATATTTCCTTTTGTCAATATTTCCATTTTTCAATATTTCCTTTTGTCAATATTTCTTTTTGTCAATATTTCCTTTTGTCAATATTTCCTTTATTCAATATTTCCTTTTGTCAATATTTCCTTTTTTCTATACTTCCTTTTGTCAATATTTCCTTTTGTCAATATTTCCTTTTTTCTATACTTTCTTTTGTCACTATTTCCTTTTTTTATATATCCTTTTGTCAATATTTCCTTTTGTCAATATTTCCTTTTGTCAATATTTCCTTTTTTCAATACTTCCTTTTTTCAATATTTCCTTTTTTCTATACTTCTTTTTGTCAATAATTCCTTTTGTCAATATTACCTTTTGCAAATCTTTCCTTTTTTCTATACTTTCTTTTGTCAATATTTCCTTTTTTCAACATTTCCTTTTGTCAATATATCCTTTAATCAATATTTCCTTTTTTCAATATTTCCTTTTGTCAATATTTCTTTTTGTCAATATTTCCTTTTTTCAATATTTCCTTTTTTCAATATTTCCTTTTTTCAATGTTTCCTTTTTTAATATTTACTTTTATCAATATTTCCTTTTTTCAATGCTTTCGTTTGTCAATATTTCCTTTTGTCAAAATTTTCTTTTACCAATATATCCTTTTTTCAATATTTCCTTTTGTCAATATTTCGTTTTTTCAATATTTCCTTTTGTCAATATTTCCTTTTTTCAATATTTCCTTTTTTCAATATTTCCTTTTGTCAATATTTCCTTTTGTCAATATTTCCTTTTGTCAATTTTGTCTTTTAATAATATTTCCTTTTTTTAATATTTCCTTTTTTCTATATTTCCTTTTTTCAACATTTCCTTTTTTCTATACTTCCTTTTGTCAATATTTCCTTTTGTCAATATTTCCTTTTTTGTATACTTCCTTTTGTCAATATTTCCTTTTGTCAAAATATCCTTTTTTCAATATTTCCTTTTTTCTATACTTCCTTTTTTCAATATTTCCTTTTTTCAATATTTTTTTTTTTTTCAATATATCCTTTCTTCAATATTTCCTTTTTTCAATATTTCCTATTTTCTATACGTGCTTTTTTCAATATTTCCTTTTGTCAATATAATCATTTTTTTCAATATTTTCTTTTGTCAATATTTCCTTTTTTCAATATTTCCTTTTGTCAATATTTCCTTTTTTCAATATTTCTTTCTGTCAAGTTTTCCTTTTGTCAAAATTTCCTTTTGTCAATATTTCCTTTTTTCAATATTTCCTTTTTTCTATACTTCCTTTTTTCAATTTTTCATTTTGTCAATATTTCCTTCATTTAATATTTCCTTTTGTCAATATTTCCTTTTTTCTATACTTCCTTTTTTCAATATTTCCTTTTTTCAATATTTTTTTTTTTTCAATATTTCCTTTCTTCAATATTTCCTTTTTTCTATATTTCCTATTTTCTATACGTGCTTTTTTCAATATTTCCTTTTGTCAATATAATCATTTTTTTCAATATTTTCTTTTGTCAATATTTCCTTTTTTCAATATTTCCTTTTGTCAATATTTCCTTTTTTCAATATTTCTTTCTGTCAAGTTTTCCTTTTGTCAAAATTTCCTTTTGTCAATATTTCCTTTTTTCAATATTTCCTTTTTTCTATACTTCCTTTTTTCAATTTTTCATTTTGTCAATATTTCCTTCATTTAATATTTCCTTTTGTCAATATTTCTTTTTTTCTATGCTTCCTTTTGTCAATATTTCCTTTTGTCAATATTTCCATTTGTCAATATTTCCTTTTTTCTATACTTACTTTTGTCAATATTTCCTTTTTCAATATTTTCTTTTGTCAATATTTCATTTTTTCTATACTTCCGTTTGTCAATATTTCCTTTTGTCAATATTTCTTTTGTCAATATTTCCTTTTTTCAATATTTCCTTTTTTCTATACTTCCTTTTTCAATATTTCTTATCTTCAATATTTCCTTTTTTCAATATTTCCTTTTTTTAATATTTCCTTTTTTCAATATTTCCTTTTTTCAATAAACCCTTTTTTCTATATTTCTCTTTTTCATTATTTCCTCTTGTCAATATTTCCTATGTTCAATATTTCCACTTTTCTATACTTCGTTTTGTCAAAATTTCATTTTGTCAATATTTCTTTTTTTCAATATTTCCTTGAGTCTATATTGTCTTTTTTCTATACTTCCTTTTGTCAATATTTTTTTTCTATACTTCCTTTTGTCAATATTTCCTTTTTTCAATATTTCCTTTTGTCAATATTTCCTTTTTCAAATTTTCCTTTTTTCAATATTTCCTTTTTTCAATATTTTCTTTTTTCAATATTTACTTTTGTCAATATTTCCTTTTTTCTATACTTCCTTTTGTCAATATTTCCTTTTGTAAATATTTCCTTTTGTCAATATTTCCTTTTGTAAATATTTCCTTTTGTCAATATTTCCTTATTTCAATATATCCTTTGTTTAATATTTCCTTTATTCAATATTCCCTTTTTTCAATAATTCCTTTTTTCTATACTTCCTTTTGTCAATATTTCCTTTTTTCAATATTTCCTTTTGTCAACATTTCCTTTTTTCTATACTTCCTTTTGTCAATATTTCCTTTTGTAAATAATCCATTTTTTCTATACTTCCTTTTGTCAATATTTCCTTTTGACAATATTTCCGTTTTTCAATATTTCCTTTTTTCAATATTTCCTTTTGTCAATATTTCCTTTTGTCAATATTACCTTTTGTCAATATTTCCTTTTTTCAATATTTCCTTTTTTCAATAATTCCTTTTGTCAATATTTCCTTTTTTCAATATTTCCTTTTGTCATTATTTCCTTTTGTCAATATTTCCTTTTGTCAATATTTCCTTTTTTCAATATTTCCTTTTTTCAATATTTCCTTTTTTCTATACTTCCTTTCTTCAATATTTTCTTTTTTCTATACTTCCTTTTGTCAATATTTAATTTTTTCTTTACATCCTTTTGTCAGTATTTCCTTTTTTCAATATTTCCTTGTGTCAATATTTCCTTTTGTCAATATTTTATTTTGTCAATATTTACTTTATTCAATATTTCCTTTTGTCAAAATGTCCTTTTTTCGATACTTTCTTTTGTCAATATTTCCTTTTGTAAATATTTCCTTTTGTGAAAATATCCTTTTTTCAAATTTTTCTTTTGTTCTATTCTTCCTTTTTTCAATATTTCCTTTTTTCATTATTTCCTTTTTTCAATATTTCCTTTTTTATATACTTTCTTATTTCAATATTTCCTTTTGTCAATATTTCCATTTTTCAATATTTCCTTTTGTCAATATTTCTTTTTGTCAATATTTCCTTTTGTCAATATTTCCTTTATTCAATATTTCCTTTTGTCAATATTTCCTTTTTTCTATACTTCCTTTTGTCAATATTTCCTTTTGTCAATATTTCCTTTTTTCTATACTTTCTTTTGTCACTATTTCCTTTTTTTATATATCCTTTTGTCAATATTTCCTTTTGTCAATATTTCCTTTTGTCAATATTTCCTTTTTTTATTACTTCCTTTTTTCAATATTTCCTTTTTTCTATACTTCTTTTTGTCAATAATTCCTTTTGTCAATATTACCTTTTGCAAATCTTTCCTTTTTTCTATACTTTCTTTTGTCAATATTTCCTTTTTTCAACATTTCCTTTTGTCAATATATCCTTTAATCAATATTTCCTTTTTTCAATATTTCCTTTTGTCAATATTTCTTTTTGTCAATATTTCCTTTTTTCAATATTTCCTTTTTTCAATATTTCCTTTTTTCAATGTTTCCTTTTTTAATATTTACTTTTATCAATATTTCCTTTTTTCAATGCTTTCGTTTGTCAATATTTCCTTTTGTCAAAATTTTCTTTTACCAATATATCCTTTTTTCAATATTTCCTTTTGTCAATATTTCGTTTTTTCAATATTTCCTTTTGTCAATATTTCCTTTTTTCAATATTTCCTTTTTTCAATATTTCCTTTTGTCAATATTTCCTTTTGTCAATATTTCCTTTTGTCAATTTTGTCTTTTAATAATATTTCCTTTTTTTAATATTTCCTTTTTTCTATATTTCCTTTTTTCAACATTTCCTTTTTTCTATACTTCCTTTTGTCAATATTTCCTTTTGTCAATATTTCCTTTTTTGTATACTTCCTTTTGTCAATATTTCCTTTTGTCAATATTTCCTTTTGTCAAAATATCCTTTTTTCAATATTTCCTTTTTTCTATACTTCCTTTTTCAATATTTCCTTTTTTCAATATTTTTTTTTTTTCAATATATCCTTTCTTCAATATTTCCTTTTTTCAATATTTCCTATTTTCTATACGTGCTTTTTTCAATATTTCCTTTTGTCAATATAATCATTTTTTTCAATATTTCCTTTTGTCAATATTTCCTTTTTTCAATATTTCCTTTTGTCAATATTTCCTTTTTTCAATATTCCTTTCTGTCAAGTTTTCCTTTTGTCAAAATTTCCTTTTGTCAATATTTCCTTTTTTCAATATTTCCTTTTTTCTATACTTCCTTTTTTCAATTTTTCATTTTGTCAATATTTCTTTCATTTAATATTTCCTTTTGTCAATATTTCTTTTCTTCTATGCTTCTTTTTGTCAATATTTCCTTTTGTCAATATTTCCATTTGTCAATATTTCCTTTTTTCTATACTTACTTTTGTCAATATTTCCTTTTTCAATATTTTCTTTTGTCAATATTTCATTTTTTCAATACTTCCGTTTGTCAATATTTCCTTTTGTCAATATTTCTTTTGTCAATATTTCCTTTTTTCAATATTTCCTTTTTTCTATACTTCCTTTTTTCAATATTTCTTATCTTCAATATTTCCTTTTTTCAATATTTCCTTTTTTTAATATTTCCTTTTTTCAATATTTCCTTTTTTCAATAAACCCTTTTTTCTATATTTCTCTTTTTCATTATTTCCTCTTGTAAATATTTCCTATGTTCAATATTTCCACTTTTCTATACTTCGTTTTGTCAAAATTTCATTTTGTCAATATTTCTTTTTTTTCAATATTTCCTTGAGTCTATATTGTCTTTTTTCTATACTTCCTTTTGTCAATATTTTTTTTCTATACTTCCTTTTGTCAATATTTCCTTTTTTCAATATTTCCTTTTGTCAATATTTCCTTTTTCAAATTTTCCTTTTTTCAATATTTCCTTTTTTCAATATTTTCTTTTTTCAATATTTACTTTTGTCAATATTTCCTTTTTTCTATACTTCCTTTTGTCAATATTTCCTTTTGTAAATATTTCCTTTTGTCAATATTTCCTTTTGTAAATATTTCCTTTTGTCAATATTTCCTTATTTCAATATATCCTTTGTTCAATATTTCCTTTATTCAATATTCCCTTTTTTCAATAATTCCTTTTTTCTATACTTCCTTTTGTCAATATTTCCTTTTTTCAATATTTCCTTTTGTCAACATTTCCTTTTTTCTATACTTCCTTTTGTCAACATTTCCTTTTGTAAATAATCCATTTTTTCTATACTTCCTTTTGTCAATATTTCCTTTTGACAATATTTCCGTTTTTCAATATTTCCTTTTTTCAATATTTCCTTTTGTCAATATTTCCTTTTGTCAATATTACCTTTTGTCAATATTTCCTTTTTTCAATATTTCCTTTTTTCAATAATTCCTTTTGTCAATATTTCCTTTTTTCAATATTTCCTTTTGTCAATATTTCCTTTTGTCAATATTTCCTTTTGTCAATATTTCTTTTTTCAATATTTCCTTTTTTCAATATTTCCTTTTTTCTATACTTCCTTTCTTCAATATTTTCTTTTTTCTATACTTCCTTTTGTCAATATTTAATTTTTTCTTTACATCCTTTTGTCAGTATTTCCTTTTTTCAATATTTCCTTGTGTCAATATTTCCTTTTGTCAATATTTTATTTTGTCAATATTTCCTTTATTCAATATTTCCTTTTGTCAAAATGTCCTTTTTTCGATACTTTCTTTTGTCAATATTTCCTTTTGTAAATATTTCCTTTTGTGAAAATATCCTTTTTTCAAATTTTTCTTTTGTTCTATTCTTCCTTTTTTCAATATTTCCTTTTTTCATTATTTCCTTTTTTCAATATTTCCTTTTTTATATACTTTCTTTTTTCAATATTTCCTTTTGTCAATATTTCCATTTTTCAATATTTCCTTTTGTCAATATTTCTTTTTGTCAATATTTCCTTTTGTCAATATTTCCTTTATTCAATATTTCCTTTTGTCAATATTTCCTTTTTTCTATACTTCCTTTTGTCAATATTTCCTTTTGTAAATATTTCCTTTTGTCAATATTTCCTTTTGTAAATATTTCCTTTTGTCAATATTTCCTTATTTCAATATATCCTTTGTTCAATATTTCCTTTATTCAATATTCCCTTTTTTCAATAATTCCTTTTTTCTATACTTCCTTTTGTCAATATTTCCTTTTTTCAATATTTCCTTTTGTCAACATTTCCTTTTTTCTATACTTCCTTTTGTCAACATTTCCTTTTGTAAATAATCCATTTTTTCTATACTTCCTTTTGTCAATATTTCCTTTTGACAATATTTCCGTTTTTCAATATTTCCTTTTTTCAATATTTCCTTTTGTCAATATTTCCTTTTGTCAATATTACCTTTTGTCAATATTTCCTTTTTTCAATATTTCCTTTTTTCAATAATTCCTTTTGTCAATATTTCCTTTTTTCAATATTTCCTTTTGTCATTATTTCCTTTTGTCAATATTTCCTTTTGTCAATATTTCCTTTTTTCAATATTTCCTTTTTTCAATATTTCCTTTTTTCTATACTTCCTTTCTTCAATATTTTCTTTTTTCTATACTTCCTTTTGTCAATATTTAATTTTTTCTTTACATCCTTTTGTCAGTATTTCCTTTTTTCAATATTTCCTTGTGTCAATATTTCCTTTTGTCAATATTTTATTTTGTCAATATTTCCTTTATTCAATATTTCCTTTTGTCAAAATGTCCTTTTTTCGATACTTTCTTTTGTCAATATTTCCTTTTGTAAATATTTCCTTTTGTGAAAATATCCTTTTTTCAAATTTTTCTTTTGTTCTATTCTTCCTTTTTTCAATATTTCCTTTTTTCATTATTTCCTTTTTTCAATATTTCCTTTTTTATATACTTTCTTTTTTCAATATTTCCTTTTGTCAATATTTCCATTTTTCAATATTTCCTTTTGTCAATATTTCTTTTTGTCAATATTTCCTTTTGTCAATATTTCCTTTATTCAATATTTCCTTTTGTCAATATTTCCTTTTTTCTATACTTCCTTTTGTCAATATTTCCTTTTGTCAATATTTCATTTTTTCTATACTTTCTTTTGTCACTATTTCCTTTTTTTATATATCCTTTTGTCAATATTTCCTTTTGTCAATATTTCCTTTTGTCAATATTTCCTTTTGTCAATATTTCCTTTTTTTATTACTTCCTTTTTTTAATATTTCCTTTTTTCTATACTTCTTTTTGTCAATTATTCCTTTTGTCAATATTACCTTTTGCAAATCTTTCCTTTTTTCTATACTTTCTTTTGTCAATATTTCCTTTTTTCAACATTTCCTTTTGTCAATATATCCTTTAATCAATATTTCCTTTTTTCAATATTTCCTTTTGTCAATATTTCTTTTTGTCAATATTTCCTTTTTTCAATATTTCCTTTTTTCAATATTTCCTTTTTTCAATGTTTCCTTTTTTAATATTTACTTTTATCAATATTTCCTTTTTTCAATGCTTTCGTTTGTCAATATTTCCTTTTGTCAAAATTTTCTTTTACCAATATATCCTTTTTTCAATATTTCCTTTTGTCAATATTTCGTTTTTTCAATATTTCCTTTTGTCAATATTTCCTTTTTTCAATATTTCCTTTTTTCAATATTTCCTTTTGTCAATATTTCCTTTTTTCAATATTTCCTTTTGTCAATTTTGTCTTTTAATAATATTTCCTTTTTTTAATATTTCCTTTTTTCTATATTTCCTTTTTTCAACATTTCCTTTTTTCTATACTTCCTTTTGTCAATATTTCCTTTTGTCAATATTTCCTTTTTTCAATATTTCTTTCTGTCAAGTTTTCCTTTTGTCAAAATTTCCTTTTGTCAATATTTCCTTTTTTCAATATTTCCTTTTTTCTATACTTCCTTTTTTCAATTTTTCATTTTGTCAATATTTCCTTCATTTAATATTTCCTTTTGTCAATATTTCTTTTTTTCTATGCTTCCTTTTGTCAATATTTCCTTTTGTCAATATTTCCATTTGTCAATATTTCCTTTTTTCTATACTTCCTTTTGTCAATATTTCCTTTTTCAATTTTTTCTTTTGTCAATATTTCATTTTTTCAATACTTCCGTTTGTCAATATTTCCTTTTGTCAATATTTCTTTTGTCAATATTTCCTTTTTTCAATATTTCCTTTTTTCTATACTTCCTTTTTTCAATATTTCTTATCTTCAATATTTCCTTTTTTCAATATTTCCTTTTTTTAATATTTCCTTTTTTCAATATTTCCTTTTTTCAATAAACTCTTTTTTCTATATTTCTCTTTTTCATTATTTCCTCTTGTCAATATTTCCTATGTTCAATATTTCCACTTTTCTATGCTTCGTTTTGTCAAAATTTCATTTTGTCAATATTTCTTTTTTTCAATATTTCCTTGAGTCTATATTTCCTTTTTTCTATACTTCCTTTTGTCAATATTTCCTTTTGTCAATATTTCATTTTTTCTATACTTTCTTTTGTCACTATTTCCTTTTTTTATATATCCTTTTGTCAATATTTCCTTTTGTCAATATTTCCTTTTGTCAATATTTCCTTTTTTTATTACTTCCTTTTTTTAATATTTCCTTTTTTCTATACTTCTTTTTGTCAATTATTCCTTTTGTCAATATTACCTTTTGCAAATCTTTCCTTTTTTCTATACTTTCTTTTGTCAATATTTCCTTTTTTCAATATTTCCTTTTGTCAATATTTCCTTTTTCAAATTTTCCTTTTTTCAATATTTCCTTTTTTCAATATTTTCTTTTTTCAATATTTCCTTTTGTCAATATTTCCTTTTTTCTATACTTCCTTTTGTCAATATTTCCTTTTGTAAATATTTCCTTTTGTCAATATTTCCTTTTGTAAATATTTCCTTTTGTCAATATTTCCTTATTTCAATATATCCTTGTTCAATATTTCCTTTATTCAATATTCCCTTTTTTCAATAATTCCTTTTTTCTATACTTCCTTTTTTCTATACTTCCTTTTTTCAATATTTCCTTTTTTCTATACTTCTTTTTGTCAAAATTTCTTTTTGTCAATATTCCCTTTTGGTAATATTTCCTTTTTTCTATACTTCCTTTGGCATTATTTCCTTTTTTACAATATTTTCTTTTGTCAAAATTTCCTTTTTTCAATATTTCCTTTTTTCAATATTTCCTTTTGTCAATATTTCCTTTTGTCAATATTTCCTTTTTTCAAAATTTCCTGTTTTCAATATTTCATTATTTCAATACTTCCGTTTGTCAATATTTCCTTTTGTCAATATTTCCTTTTGTCAATATATCCTTTTTTCAATATTTCCTTTTTTCTATACTTCCTTTTTTCAATATTTCCTTTTTTCAATATTTCCTTTTTTTAATATTTCCTTTTTTCTATACGTCCTTTTTTCAATATTTCCTTTTGTCAATATTTCCTTTTGTCAATATTTCCTTTTGTCAATATTTCCTTTTTTCAATATTTCTTTTTGTCAATATTTCCTTTTTTCAATATTTCCTTTTGTCAATATTTCCTTTTTTCAATATTTCCCTTTTACTATATTTCTCTTTTTCATTATTTCCTTTTCTCAATATATCCTTTTTTCAACATTTCCTTTTTTCTATACTTCCTTTTGTCAATATTTCCTTTTTTCTAAATTTCCATTTTTCAATATTTCCTGTCTTCAATATTTCACTTTTCTATACTTCAATTTGTCAAAATTTCCTTTTGTCAATATTTACTTTTTTCAATATTTCCTTTTGTCTGTATTGTCTTTATTCTATACTTCCTTTTGTCAATATTTTTTTTTCTATACTTCCTTTTGTCAATATTTCCTATTGTCAATATTTCCTTTTGTCAATATTTCCTTTTTTCAATATTTCCTTTTGTCAATATTTCCTTTTGTCAATATTTCCTTTATTCAATATTTCCTTTTGTCAATATTTCCTTTTTTCTATACTTTCTTTTTTCAATATTCCCTTTTTTCAATATTTCCTTTTTTCTATACTTCTTTTTGTCAAAATTTCTTTTTGTCAATATTCCCTTTTGGTAATATTTCCTTTTTTCTATACTTCCTTTTGGCATTATTTCCTTTTTTACAATATTTCCTTTTGTCAAAATTTCCTTTTTTCAATATTTCATTATTTCAATACTTCCGTTTGTCAATATTTCCTTTTGTCAATATTTCCTTTTGTCAATATATCCTTTTTTCAATATTTCCTTTTTTCTATACTTCCTTTTTTCAATATTTCCTTTTTTCAATATTTCCTTTTTTTAATATTTCCTTTTTTCTATACGTCCTTTTTTCATTATTTCCTTTTGTCAATATTTCCATTTTTCAATATTTACTTTTGTCAATATTTCCTTTTGTCAATATTTCCTTTTGTCAATATTTCCTTTTTTCAATATTTTTTTTTGTCAATATTTTCTTTTTTCAATATTTCTTTTTGTCAATATTTCCTTTTTTCAATATTTCCTTTTTTCTATACTTCTCTTTTTCATTATTTCCTTTTCTCAATATTTCCTTTTTTCAACATTTCCTTTTTTCTATACTTCCTTTTGTCAATATTTCCTTTTTTCTAAATTTCCATTATTCAATATTTCCTGTCTTCAATATTTCCACTTTTCTATACTTCCATTTGTCAAAATTTCCTTTTGTCAATATTTCGTTTTTTCAATATTTCCTTTTGTCTGTATTGTCTTTTTTCTATACTTCCTTTTGTCAATATTTTTTTTTCTATACTTCCTTTTGTCAATATTTCCTTTTTTCAATATTTCCTTTTGTCAATATTTCCTTTTTCAAATTTTCCTTTTTTCAATATTTCCTTTTTTCAATATTTTCTTTTTTCAATATTTCCTTTTGTCAATATTTCCTTTTTTCTATACTTCCTTTTGTCAATATTTCCTTTTGTAAATATTTCCTTTTGTCAATATTTCCTTTTGTAAATATTTCCTTTTGTCAATATTTCCTTATTTCAATATATCCTTTGTTCAATATTTCCTTTATTCAATATTCCCTTTTTTCAATAATTCCTTTTTTCTATACTTCCTTTTGTCAATATTTCCTTTTTTCAATATTTCCTTTTGTCAACATTTCCTTTTTTCTATACTTCCTTTTGTCAATATTTCCTTTTTTTAATAATCCATTTTTTCTATACTTCCTTTTGTCAATATTTCCTTTTGTCAATATTTCCTTTTTTCAATATTTCATTTTTTCTATACTTCCTTTTTTCAATATTTCCTTTTTTCTATACTTCTTTTTGTCAAAATTTCTTTTTGTCAATATTCCCTTTTGGTAATATTTCCTTTTTTCTATACTTCCTTTGGCATTATTTCCTTTTTTACAATATTTTCTTTTGTCAAAATTTCCTTTTTTCAATATTTCCTTTTTTCAATATTTCCTTTTGTCAATATTTCCTTTTGTCAATATTTCCTTTTTTCAAAATTTCCTGTTTTCAATATTTCATTATTTCAATACTTCCGTTTGTCAATATTTCCTTTTGTCAATATTTCCTTTTGTCAATATATCCTTTTTTCAATATTTCCTTTTTTCTATACTTCCTTTTTTCAATATTTCCTTTTTTCAATATTTCCTTTTTTTAATATTTCCTTTTTTCTATACGTCCTTTTTTCAAAATTTCCTTTTGTCAATATTTCCTTTTGTCAATATTTCCTTTTGTCAATATTTCCTTTTTTCAATATTTCTTTTTGTCAATATTTCCTTTTTTCAATATTTCCTTTTGTCAATATTTCCTTTTTTCAATATTTCGTTTTTACTATATTTCTCTTTTTCATTATTTCCTTTTCTCAATATTTCCTTTTTTCAACATTTCCTTTTTTCTATACTTCCTTTTGTCAATATTTCCTTTTTTCTAAATTTCCATTTTTCAATATTTCCTGTCTTCAATATTTCACTTTTCTATACTTCCATTTGTCAAAATTTCCTTTTGTCAATATTTACTTTTTTCAATATTTCCTTTTGTCTGTATTGTCTTTATTCTATACTTCCTTTTGTCAATATTTTTTTTTCTATACTTCCTTTTGTCAATATTTCCTATTGTCAATATTTCCTTTTGTCAATATTTCCTTTTTTCAATAATTCCTTTTTTCTATACTTCCTTTTGTCAATATTTCCTTTTTTCAATATTTCCTTTTGTCAACATTTCCTTTTTTCTATACTTCCTTTTGTCAATATTTCCTTTTGTAAATAATCCATTTTTTCTATACTTCCTTTTGTCAATATTTCCTTTTGTCAATATTTCCTTTTGTCAATATTTCCTTTTTTCAATATTTCCTTGTTTCTATACTTCTTTTTGTCAAAATTTCTTTTTGTCAACATTCCCTTTTGGTAATATTTCCTTTTTTCTATACTTCCTTTTGGCATTATTTCCTTTTTTACAATATTTCCTTTTGTCAAAATTTCCTTTTTTCAATATTTCCTTTTTTCAATATTTCCTTTTGTCAATATTTTCTTTTGTCAATATTTCCTTTTTTCATATTTTCCTGTTGTCAATATTTCATTATTTCAATACTTCCGTTTGTCAATATTTCCTTTTGTCAATATTTCCTTTTGTCAATACATCCTTTTTTCAATATTTCCTTTTTTCTATACTTCCTTTTTTCAATATTTCCTTTTTTCAATATTTCCTTTTTTTAATATTTCCTTTTTTCTATACGTCCTTTTTTCAATATTTCCTTTTGTCAATATTTCCATTTTTCAATATTTACTTTTGTCAATATTTCCTTTTGTCAATATTTCCTTTTGTCAATATTTCCTTTTTTCAATATTTTTTTTTGTCAATATTTTCTTTTTTCAATATTTCTTTTTGTCAATATTTCCTTTTTTCAATATTTCCTTTTTTCTATACTTCTCTTTTTCATTATTTCCTTTTCTCAATATTTCCTTTTTTCAACATTTCCTTTTTTCTATACTTCCTTTTCTCAATATTTCCTTTTTTCTAAATTTCCATTATTCAATATTTCCTGTCTTCAACATTTCCACTTTTCTATACTTCCATTTGTCAAAATTTCCTTTTGTCAATATTTCGTTTTTTCAATATTTCCTTTTGTCTGTATTGTCTTTTTTCTATACTTCCTTTTGTCAATATTTTTTTTTCTATACTTCCTTTTGTCAATATTTCCTTTTGTCAATATTTCCTTTTTTCAATATTTCCTTTTGTCAATATTTCCTTTTGTCAATATTTCCTTTATTCAATTTTTCCTTCTGTCAATATTTCCTTTTGTCATAATTTCCTTTTTTCAATATTTCCTTTTGTCAATATTTCCGTTTTTCAATATTTCCTTTTTTCAATATTTCCTTTTGTCAATATTTCCTTTTGTCAATATTTCCTTTTGTCAATATTTCCTTTTGTCAATATTTCCTTTTTTCAATATTTCCTTTTTTCTATACTTCCTTTTTTCAATATATCATTTTGTCAATATTTCCTTTATTCAATATTTCCTTTTGTCAATATTTCCTTTTTTCTATACTTACTTTTGTCAATATTTCCTTTTGTCAATATTTCCTTTTGTCAATATTTCGTTTTTTCTATACTTCCTTTGGTCAATATTTCCTTTTGTCAATATTTCCATTTGTCAATATTTCCTTTTTTTTATACTTCTATTTGGCAATATTTCCTTTCTTCTATAATTACTTTTGTCAATATTTCCTTTTTTCAATATTTCCTTTTGACAATATTTCCGTTTTTCAATATTTCCTTTTATCAATATTTCCTTTTGTCAATATTTCCTTTTGTCAATATTTCCTTTTGTCAACATTTCCTTTATTCAATATTTCCTTTTTTCAATAATTCCTTTTGTCAATATTTCCTTTTTTCAATATTTCCTTTTGTCATTATTTCCTTTTGTCAATATTTCCTTTTGTCAATATTTCCTTTTGTCAATATTTCCTTTTTTCAATATTTCCTTTTTTCAATATTTCCTTTTGTCAATATTTCCTTTTTTCAATATTTCCTTTTGTCAATATTTCCTTTTGTCAATTTTTCCTTCTGTCAATATTTCCTTTTGTCATAATTTCCTTTTTTCAATATTTCCTTTTGTCAATATTTCCGTTTTTCAATATTTCCTTTTTTCAATATTTCCTTTTGTCAATATTTCCTTTTGTCAATATTTCCTTTTGTCAATATTTCCTTTCGTCAATATTTCCTTTTTTCAATATTTCCTTTTTTCTATACTTCCTTTTTTCAATATATCATTTTGTCAATATTTCCTTTATTCAATATTTCCTTTAGTCAATATTTCCTTTTTTCTATACTTTTTTTTGTCAATATTACCTTTTGTCAATATTTCCTTTTGTCAATATTTCGTTTTTTCTATACTTCCTTTGGTCAATATTTCCTTTTGTCAATATTTCCATTTGTCAATATTTCCTTTTTTTTATACTTCCTTTTGGCAATATTTCCTTTCTTCTATAATTACTTTTGTCAATATTTCCTTTTTTCAATATTTCCTTTTGACAATATTTCCGTTTTTCAATATTTCCTTTTTTCAATATTTCCTTTTGTCAATATTTCCTTTTGTCAATATTTCCTTTTGTCAATATTTCCTTTTTTCAATATTTCCTTTTTTCAATAATTCCTTTTGTCAATATTTCCTTTTTTCAATATTTCCTTTTGTCATTATTTCCTTTTGTCAATATTTCCTTTTGTCAATATTTCCTTTTTTCAATATTTCCTTTTTTCAATATTTCCTTTTTTCTATACTTCCTTTCTTCAATATTTTCTTTTTTCTATACTTCCTTTTGTCAATATTTAATTTTTTCTTTACATCCTTTTGTCAGTATTTCCTTTTTTCAATATTTCCTTGTGTCAATATTTCCTTTTGTCAATATTTTCTTTTGTCAATATTTACTTTATTCAATATTTCCTTTTGTCAAAATGTCCTTTTTTCGATACATTCTTTTGTCAATATTTCCTTTTGTAAATATTTCCTTTTGTGAAAATATCCTTTTTTCAAATTTTTCTTTTGTTCTATTCTTCCTTTTTTCAATATTTCCTTTTTTCTTTATTTCCTTTTTTCAATATTTCCTTTTTTATATACTTTCTTTTTTCAATATTTCCTTTTGTCAATATTTCCATTTTTCAATATTTCCTTTTGTCAATATTTCTTTTTGTCAATATTTCCTTTTGTCAATATTTCCTTTATTCAATATTTCCTTTTGTCAATATTTCCTTTTTTCTATACTTCCTTTTGTCAATATTTCCTTTTGTCAATATTTCCTTTTTTCTATACTTTCTTTTGTCACTATTTCCTTTTTTTATATATCCTTTTGTCAATATTTCCTTTTGTCAATATCTCCTTTTTTTATTACTTCCTTTTTTCAATATTTCCTTTTTTCTATACTTCTTTTTGTCAATAATTCCTTTTGTCAATATTACCTTTTGCAAATCTTTCCTTTTTTCTATACTTTCTTTTGTCAATATTTCCTTTTTTCAACATTTCCTTTTGTCAATATATCCTTTAATCAATATTTCCTTTTTTCAATATTTCCTTTTGTCAATATTTCTTTTTGTCAATATTTCCTTTTTTCAATATTTCCTTTTTTCAATATTTCCTTTTGTCAATATTTCCTTTTTTCTATACTTCCATTTTTCAATATTTCCTTTTGTCAATATTTCCTTTTGTCAATATTTCCTTTTGTCAATATTTCCTTTATTCAATATTTCCTTTTGTCAATATTTCCTTTTTTCTATACTTCCTTTTGTCAATATTTCCTTTTGTCAATATTTCCTTTTTTCTATACTTTCTTTTGTCACTATTTCCTTTTTTTATATATCCTTTTGTCAATATTTCCTTTTGTCAATATTTCCTTTTGTCAATATTTCCTTTTTTCAATACTTCCTTTTTTCAATATTTCCTTTTTTCTATACTTCTTTTTGTCAATAATTCCTTTTGTCAATATTACCTTTTGCAAATCTTACCTTTTTTCTATACTTTCTTTTGTCAATATTTCCTTTTTTCAACATTTCCTTTTGTCAATATATCCTTTTATCAATATTTCCTTTTTTCAATATTTCCTTTTGTCAATATTTCTGTTTGTCAATATTTCCTTTTTTCAATATTTCCTTTTTTCAATATTTCCTTTTGTCAATATTTCCTTTTTTCTATACTTCCTTTTTTCAATATTTCCTTTTTTCTATACTTCCTTTTGTCAATATTTCCTTTTGTCAATATTTCCTTTTGTCAAGATTTCCTTTTTTCTATACTTCCTTTTGTCAATATTTCCTTTTGTAAATTTTTTCTTTCGTCAATATTTATTTTGTCAATATTTCCTTTTGTCAATATTACCTTTTTTCAATATTTCCTTATATCAATGTTTCCTTTTTTCAATATTTCCTTTTTTCAATATTTCCTTTTGTAAATATTTCCTTTTGTCAATATTTCCTTTTGTCAATATTACCTTTTGTCAATATTTCCATTTTTCAATATTCCCTTCTGTCAATATTTCCTTTTTTCAATATTTCTTTTTTCAATATTTCCTTTTGTCAATATTTCTTTTTGTCAATATCACCTTTTTTCAATGTTTCCTTTTTTCAATATTTACTTTTATCAATATTTCCTTTTTTCAATGCTTTCGTTTGTCAATATTTCCTTTTGTCAATATTTTCTTTTGCCAATATATCCTTTTTTCAATATTTCCTTTTGTCAATATTTCGTTTTTTCAATATTTCCTTTTGTCAATATTTCCTTTTTTCAATATTTCCTTTTTTCAATATTTCCTTTTGTCAATATTTCCTTTTGTCAATATTTCCTTTTGTCAATTTTGTCTTTTAATAATATTTCCTTTTTTTAATGTTTCCTTTTTTCTATATTTCCTTTTTTCAACATTTCCTTTTTTCTTTACTTCCTTTTGTCAATATTTCCTTTTGTCAATATTTCCTTTTTTGTATACTTCCTTTTGTCAATATTTCCTTTTGTCAATATTTCCTTTTGTCAAAATATCCTTTTTTCAATATTTCCTTTTTTCTATACTTCCTTTTTTCAATATTTCCTTTTTTCAATATTTTTTTTTTCAATATATCCTTTCTTCAATATTTCCTTTTTTCAATATTTCCTATTTTCTATACGTGATTTTTTCAATATTTCCTTTTGTCAATATAATCATTTTTTTCAATATTTCCTTTTGTCAATATTTCCTTTTTTCAATATTTCCTTTTGTCAATATTTCCTTTTTTCAATATTTCTTTCTGTCAAGTTTTCCTTTTGTCAAAATTTCCTTTTGTCAATATTTCCTTTTTTCAATATTTCCTTTTTTCTATACTTCCTTTTTTCAATTTTTCATTTTGTCAATATTTCCTTCATTTAATATTTCCTTTTGTCAATATTTCTTTTTTTCTATGCTTCCTTTTGTCAATATTTCCTTTTGTCAATATTTCCATTTGTCAATATTTCCTTTTTTCTATACTTCCTTTTGTCAATATTTCCTTTTTCAATATTTCCTTTTGTCAATATTTCATTTTTTCAATACTTCCGTTTTTCAGTATTTCCTTTTGTCAATATTTCTTTTGTCAATATTTCCTTTTTTCAATATTTCCTTTTTTCTATACTTCCTTTTTTCAATATTTCTTATCTTCAATATTTCCTTTTTTCAATATTTCCTTTTTTTAATATTTCCTTTTTTCAATATTTCCTTTTTTCAATAAACCCTTTTTTCTATATTTCTCTTTTTCATTATTTCCTCTTGTCAATATTTCCTATGTTCAATATTTCCACTTTTCTATACTTCGTTTTGTCAAAATTTCATTATGTCAATATTTCTTTTTTTCAATATTTCCTTTAGTCTATATTGTCTTTTTTCTATACTTCCTTTTGTCAATATTTTTTTTCTATACTTCCTTTTGTCAATATTTCCTTTTTTCAATATTTCCTTTTGTCAATATTTCCTTTTTCAAATTTTCCTTTTTTCAATATTTCCTTTTTTCAATATTTTCTTTTTTCAATATTTCCTTTTGTCAATATTTCCTTTTTTCTATACTTCCTTTTGTCAATATTTCCTTTTGTAAATATTTCCTTTTGTCAATATTTCCTTTTGTAAATATTTCCTTTTGTCAATATTTCCTTATTTCAATATATCCTTTGTTCAATATTTCCTTTATTCAATATTCCCTTTTTTCAATAATTCCTTTTTTCTATACTTCCTTTTGTCAATATTTCCTTTTTTCAATATTTCCTTTTGTCAACATTTCCTTTTTTCTATACTTCCTTTTGTCAATATTTCCTTTTGTAAATAATCCATTTTTTCTATACTTTCTTTTGTCAATATTTCCTTTTGTCAATATTTCCTTTTTTCAATATTTCATTTTTTCTATACTTCCTTTTTTCAATATTTCCTTTTTTCTATACTTCTTTTTGTCAAAATTTCTTTTTGTCAATATTCCCTTTTGGTAATATTTCCTTTTTTCTATACTTCCTTTTGCCATTATTTCCTTTTTTACAATATTTTCTTTTGTCAAAATTTCCTTTTTTCAATATTTCCTTTTTTCAATATTTCCTTTTGTCAATATTTCCATTTGTCAATATTTCCTTTTTTCAATATTTCTTTTTGTCAATATTTCCTTTTTTCAATATTTCCTTTTGTCAATATTTCCTTTTTTCAATATTTCCTTTTTACTATATTTCTCTTTTTCATTATTTCCTTTTCTCAATATTTCCTTTTTTCAACATTTCCTTTTTTCTATACTTCCTGTTGTCAATATTTCATTATTTCAATACTTCCGTTTGTCAATATTTCCTTTTGTCAATATTTCCTTTTGTCAATATATCCTTTTTTCAATATTTCCTTTTTTCTATACTTCCTTTTTTCAATATTTCCTTTTTTCAATATTTCCTTTTTTTAATATTTTCCTTTTTTCTATACGTCCTTTTTTCAATATTTCCTTTTGTCAATATTTCCTTTTGTCAATATTTCCTTTTGTCAATATTTCCTTTTTTCAATATTTCTTTTTGTCAATATTTCCTTTTTTCAATATTTCCTTTTGTCAATATTTCCTTTTTTCAATATTTCCTTTTTACTATATTTCTCTTTTTCATTATTTCCTTTTCTCAATATTTCCTTTTTTCAACATTTCCTTTTTTCTATACTTCCTTTTGTCAATATTTCCTTTTTTCTAAATTTCCATTTTTCAATATTTCCTGTCATCAATATTTCCACTTTTCTATACTTCCATTTGTCAAAATTTCCTTTTGTCAATATTTACTTTTTTCAATATTTCTTTTTGTCTGTATTGTCTTTTTTCTATACTTCCTTTTGTCAATATTTTTTTTTCTATACTTCCTTTTGTCAATATTTCCTATTGTCAATATTTCCTTTTGTCAATATTTCCTTTTTTCAATATTTCCTTTTGTCAATATTTCCTTTTGTCAATATTTCCTTTATTCAATATTTCCTTTTTCAATATTTCCTTTTTTCTATACTTTCTTTTTTCAATATTCCCTTTTTTCAATATTTCCTTTTTTCTATACTTCTTTTTGTCAAAATTTCTTTTTGTCAATATTCCCTTTTGGTAATATTTCCTTTTTTCTATACTTCCTTTTGGCATTATTTCCTTTTTTACAATATTTCCTTTTGTCAAAATTTCCTTTTTTCAATATTTCCTTTTTTCAATATTTCCTTTTGTCAATATTTTCTTTTGTCAATATTTCCTTTTTTCAAAATTTCCTGTTGTCAATCTTTCATTATTTCAATACTTCCGTTTGTCAATATTTCCTTTTGTCAATATTTCCTTTTGTCAATATATCCTTTTTTCAATATTTCCTTTTTTCTATACTTCCTTTTTTCAATATTTCCTTTTTTCAATATTTCCTTTTTTTAATATTTCCTTTTTTCTTTACGTCCTTTTTTCAATATTTCCTTTTGTCAATATTTCCATTTTTCAATATTTACTTTTGTCAATATTTCCTTTTGTCAATATTTCCTTTTGTCAATATTTCCTTTTTTCAATATTTTTTTTTGTCAATATTTCCTTCTTTCAATATTTCCTTTTGTCAATATTTCCTTTTTTCAATATTTCCTTTTTTCTATATTTCTCTTTTTCATTATTTCCTTTTCTCAATATTTCCTTTTTTCAACATTTCCTTTTTTCTATACTTCCTTTTGTCAATATTTCCTTTTTTCTAAATTTCCATTATTCAATATTTCCTGTCTTCAATATTTCCACTTTTCTATACTTCCATTTGTCAAAATTTCCTTTTGTCAATATTTCGTTTTTTCAATATTTCCTTTTGTCTGTATAGTCTTTTTTCTATACTTCCTTTTGTCAATATTTTTTTTTCTATACTTCCTTTTGTCAATATTTCTTTTTGTCAATATTTCCTTTTCTCAATATTTCCTTTTTTCAATATTTCCTTTTGTCAATATTTCCTTTTGTCAATATTTCCTTTATTCAATATTTCCTTTTGTCAATATTTCCTTTTTTCTATACTTTCTTTTTTCAATATTCCCTTTTTTCAATATTTTTTTTTTCAATATTTTCTTTTGTCAATATTTCCTTTTGTCAATATTTCCTTTATTCAATATTTCCTTTTGTCAATATTTCCTTTTTTCTATACTTCCTTTTTTCAATATTTCCTTTTGTCAATATTTCCTTTTGTTCATATTTCCTATTTCAATATTTCCTTTTTTCAATATTTCCTTTTTTCAATATTTCCTTTTTTCAATATTTCCTTATGTCAATATTTCCTTTTTTCTATACTTTCTTTTGTCAATATTACCTTTTGTAAATATTTACTTTTGTCAATATTTCCTTTTTTCAATATTTCCTTTATTCAATATTTCCTTTTGTCAATATTTCCTTTTGTCAATATTTCCTTTTTTCAATACTTCCTTTTTTCAATATTTCCTTTTTTCTATACTTCTTTTTGTCAATAATTCCTTTTGTCAATATTACCTTTTGCAAATCTTACCTTTTTTCTATACTTTCTTTTGTCAATATTTCCTTTTTTCAACATTTCCTTTTGTCAATATATCCTTTTATCAATATTTCCTTTTTTCAATATTTCCTTTTGTCAATATTTCTGTTTGTCAATATTTCCTTTTTTCAATATTTCCTTTTTTCAATATTTCCTTTTGTCAATATTTCCTTTTTTCTATACTTCCTTTTTTCAATATTTCCTTTTTTCTATACTTCCTTTTGTCAATATTTCCTTTTGTCAATATTTCCTTTTGTCAAGATTTCCTTTTTTCTATACTTCCTTTTGTCAATATTTCCTTTTGTAAATTTTTTCTTTCGTCAATATTTACTTTTGTCAATATTTCCTTTTGTCAATATTACCTTTTTTCAATATTTCCTTATATCAATGTTTCCTTTTTTCAATATTTCCTTTTTTCAATATTTCCTTTTGTAAATATTTCCTTTTGTCAATATTTCCTTTTGTCAATATTACCTTTTGTCAATATTTCCATTTCTCAATATTCCCTTCTGTCAATATTTCCTTTTTTCAATATTTCTTTTTTCAATATTTCCTTTTGTCAATATTTCTTTTTGTCAATATCACCTTTTTTCAATGTTTCCTTTTTTCAATATTTACTTTTATCAATATTTCCTTTTTTCAATGCTTTCGTTTGTCAATATTTCCTTTTGTCAATATTTTCTTTTGCCAATATATCCTTTTTTCAATATTTCCTTTTGTCAATATTTCGTTTTTTCAATATTTCCTTTTGTCAATATTTCCTTTTTTCAATATTTCCTTTTTTCAATATTTCCTTTTGTCAATATTTCCTTTTGTCAATATTTCCTTTTGTCAATTTTGTCTTTTAATAATATTTCCTTTTTTTAATGTTTCCTTTTTTCTATATTTCCTTTTTTCAACATTTCCTTTTTTCTTTACTTCCTTTTGTCAATATTTCCTTTTTTGTATACTTCCTTTTGTCAATATTTCCTTTTGTCAATATTTCCTTTTGTCAAAATATCCTTTTTTCAATATTTCCTTTTTTCTATACTTCCTTTTTTCAATATTTCCTTTTTTCAATATTTTTTTTTTCAATATATCCTTTCTTCAATATTTCCTTTTTTCAATATTTCCTATTTTCTCTACGTGATTTTTTCAATATTTCCTTTTGTCAATATTTCCTTTTTTCAATATTTCCTTTTGTCAATATTTCCTTTTTTCAATATTTCTTTCTGTCAAGTTTTCCTTTTTTCAAAATTTCCTTTTGTCAATATTTCCTTTTTTCAATATTTCCTTTTTTCTATACTTCCTTTTTTCAATTTTTCATTTTGTCAATATTTCCTTCATTTAATATTTCCTTTTGTCAATATTTCTTTTTTTCTATGCTTCCTTTTGTCAATATTTCCTTTTGTCAATATTTCCATTTGTCAATATTTCCTTTTTTCTATACTTCCTTTTGTCAATATTTCCTTTTTCAATATTTCCTTTTGTCAATATTTCATTTTTTCAATACTTCCGTTTTTCAGTATTTCCTTTTGTCAATATTTCTTTTGTCAATATTTCCTTTTTTCAATATTTCCTTTTTTCTATACTTCCTTTTTTCAATATTTCTTATCTTCAATATTTCCTTTTTTCAATATTTCCTTTTTTTAATATTTCCTTTTTTCAATATTTCCTTTTTTCAATAAACCCTTTTTTCTATATTTCTCTTTTTCATTATTTCCTCTTGTCAATATTTCCTATGTTCAATATTTCCACTTTTCTATACTTCGTTTTGTCAAAATTTCATTATGTCAATATTTCTTTTTTTCAATGTTTCCTTTAGTCTATATTGTCTTTTTTCTATACTTCCTTTTGTCAATATTTTTTTTCTATACTTCCTTTTGTTAATATTTCCTTTTTTCAATATTTCCTTTTGTCAATATTTCCTTTTTCAAATTTTCCTTTTTTCAATATTTCCTTTTTTCAATATTTTCTTTTTTCAATATTTCCTTTTGTCAATATTTCCTTTTTTCTATACTTCCTTTTGTCAATATTTCCTTTTGTAAATATTTCCTTTTGTCAATATTTCCTTTTGTAAATATTTCCTTTTGTCAATATTTCCTTATTTCAATATATCCTTTGTTCAATATTTCCTTTATTCAATATTCCCTTTTTTCAATAATTCCTTTTTTCTATACTTCCTTTTGTCAATATTTCCTTTTTTCAATATTTCCTTTTGTCAACATTTCCTTTTTTCTATACTTCCTTTTGTCAATATTTCCTTTTGTAAATAATCCATTTTTTCTATACTTTCTTTTGTCAATATTTCCTTTTGTCAATATTTCCTTTTTTCAATATTTCATTTTTTCTATACTTCCTTTTTTCAATATTTCCTTTTTTCTATACTTCTTTTTGTCAAAATTTCTTTTTGTCAATATTCCCTTTTGGTAATATTTCCTTTTTTCTATACTTCCTTTTCCCATTATTTCCTTTTTTACAATATTTTCTTTTGTCAAAATTTCCTTTTTTCAATATTTCCTTTTTTCAATATTTCCTTTTGTCAATATTTCCATTTGTCAATATTTCCTTTTTTCAATATTTCTTTTTGTCAATATTTCCTTTTTTCAATATTTCCTTTTGTCAATATTTCCTTTTTTCAATATTTCCTTTTTACTATATTTCTCTTTTTCATTATTTCCTTTTCTCAATATTTCCTTTTTTCAACATTTCCTTTTTTCTATACTTCCTGTTGTCAATATTTCATTATTTCAATACTTCCGTTTGTCAATATTTCCTTTTGTCAATATTTCCTTTTGTCAATATATCCTTTTTTCAATATTTCCTTTTTTCTATACTTCCTTTTTTCAATATTTCCTTTTTTCAATATTTCCTTTTTTTAATATTTTCCTTTTTTCTATACGTCCTTTTTTCAATATTTCCTTTTGTCAATATTTCCTTTTGTCAATATTTCCTTTTGTCAATATTTCCTTTTTTCAATATTTCTTTTTGTCAATATTTCCTTTTTTCAATATTTCCTTTTGTCAATATTTCCTTTTTTCAATATTTCCTTTTTACTATATTTCTCTTTTTCATTATTTCCTTTTCTCAATATTTCCTTTTTTCAACATTTCCTTTTTTCTATACTTCCTTTTGTCAATATTTCCTTTTTTCTAAATTTCCATTTTTCAATATTTCCTGTCATCAATATTTCCACTTTTCTATACTTCCATTTGTCAAAATTTCCTTTTGTCAATATTTACTTTTTTCAATATTTCTTTTTGTCTGTATTGTCTTTTTTCTATACTTCCTTTTGTCAATATTTTTTTTTCTATACTTCCTTTTGTCAATATTTCCTATTGTCAATATTTCCTTTTGTCAATATTTCCTTTTTTCAATATTTCCTTTTGTCAATATTTCCTTTTGTCAATATTTCCTTTATTCAATATTTCCTTTTTCAATATTTCCTTTTTTCTATACTTTCTTTTTTCAATATTCCCTTTTTTCAATATTTCCTTTTTTCTATACTTCTTTTTGTCAAAATTTCTTTTTGTCAATATTCCCTTTTGGTAATATTTCCTTTTTTCTATACTTCCTTTTGGCATTATTTCCTTTTTTACAATATTTCCTTTTGTCAAAATTTCCTTTTTTCAATATTTCCTTTTTTCAATATTTCCTTTTGTCAATATTTTCTTTTGTCAATATTTCCTTTTTTCAAAATTTCCTGTTGTCAATATTTCATTATTTCAATACTTCCGTTTGTCAATATTTCCTTTTGTCAATATTTCCTTTTGTCAATATATCCTTTTTTCAATATTTCCTTTTTTCTATACTTCCTTTTTTCAATATTTCCTTTTTTCAATATTTCCTTTTTTTAATATTTCCTTTTTTCTTTACGTCCTTTTTTCAATATTTCCTTTTGTCAATATTTCCATTTTTCAATATTTACTTTTGTCAATATTTCCTTTTGTCAATATTTCCTTTTGTCAATATTTCCTTTTTTCAATATTTTTTTTTGTCAATATTTCCTTTTTTCAATATTTCCTTTTGTCAATATTTCCTTTTTTCAATATTTCCTTTTTTCTATATTTCTCTTTTTCATTATTTCCTTTTCTCAATATTTCCTTTTTTCAACATTTCCTTTTTTCTATACTTCCTTTTGTCAATATTTCCTTTTTTCTAAATTTCCATTATTCAATATTTCCTGTCTTCAATATTTCCACTTTTCTATACTTCCATTTGTCAAAATTTCCTTTTGTCAATATTTCGTTTTTTCAATATTTCCTTTTGTCTGTATAGTCTTTTTTCTATACTTCCTTTTGTCAATATTTTTTTTTCTATACTTCCTTTTGTCAATATTTCCTTTTGTCAATATTTCCTTTTCTCAATATTTCCTTTTTTCAATATTTCCTTTTGTCAATATTTCCTTTTGTCAATATTTCCTTTATTCAATATTTCCTTTTGTCAATATTTCCTTTTTTCTATACTTTCTTTTTTCAATATTCCCTTTTTTCAATATTTTTTTTTTCAATATTTTCTTTTGTCAATATTTCCTTTTGTCAATATTTCCTTTATTCAATATTTCCTTTTGTCAATATTTCCTTTTTTCTATACTTCCTTTTTTCAATATTTCCTTTTGTCAATATTTCCTTTTGTTCATATTTCCTATTTCAATATTTCCTTTTTTCAATATTTCCTTTTTTCAATATTTCCTTTTTTCAATATTTCCTTATGTCAATATTTCCTTTTTTCTATACTTTCTTTTGTCAATATTACCTTTTGTAAATATTTACTTTTGTCAATATTTCCTTTTTTCAATATTTCCTTTATTCAATATTTCCTTTTTTCAATATTCCCTTTTTTCAATAATTCCTTTTTTCTATACTTCCTTTTGTCATTATTTCCTTTTGTCAGTATTTCCTTTTTTCAATATTTCCTTTTTTCAATATTTCCTTTTTTCTATACTTCCTTTTTACAATATTTCCTTTTTTCTATACTTCCATTTGTCAAAATTTCTTTTTGTCAATATTACCTTTAGTCAATATTTCCTTTTTTTCTATACTTCCTTTTGGCAATATATCCTTTTTTCAATATTTCTATTAGTCAAAATTTCCTTTTTTCAATATTTCCTTTTTTCAGTATTTCCTTTTGACAATATTTCATTTTTTCAATACTTCCGTTTGTCAATATTTCCTTTTGTCAATATTTCCTTTTGTCAATATATCCTTTTTTCAATATTTCTTTTTTTCTATACTTCCTTTTTTCAATATTTCCTTTTTTCAATATTTCCTTTTTTCAATATTTCCTTTTTTCAATATTTCCTTTTTTCAATATTCCCTTTTTTCAATAATTCCTTTTTTCTATACTTCCTTTTGTCATTATTTCCTTTTGTCAGTATTTCCTTTTTTCAATATTTACTTTTGTCAATATTTCCTTTTGTCAATATTTCCTTTTTTCAATATTTCCTTTTGTCAATATTTCCTTTTTTCAATATTTCTTTTTGTCAATATTTCCTTTTGTCTATATTTCCTTTTGTCAATATTTCCTTTTTTCAATATTTCCTTTTTTCTTTACTTCCTTTTTTCAATATTTCATTTTGTCAATATTTCCTTCATTCAATATTTCCTTTTTTCAAAATTTCCTGTTGTCAATATTTCATTATTTCAATACTTTCGTTTGTCAATATTTCCTTTTGTCAATATTTCCTTTTGTCAATATATCCTTTTTTCAATATTTCCTTTTTTCTATACTTCCTTTTTTCAATATTTCCTTTTTTCAATATTTCCTTTTTTTAATATTTCCTTTTTTCTATACGTCCTTTTTTCAATATTTCATTTTGTCAATATTTCCTTTTGTCAATATTTCCTTTTGTCAATATTTCCTTTTTTCAATATTTTTTTTTGTCAATATTTCCTTTTTTCAATATTTCCTTTTGTCAATATTTCCTTTTTTCAATATTTCCTTTTTTCTATATTTCTCTTTTTCATTATTTCCTTTTCTCAATATTTCCTTTTTTCAACATTTCCTTTTTTCTATACTTCCTTTTGTCAATATTTCCTTTTTTCTAAATTACCATTTTTCAATATTTCCTGTCTTCAATATTTCCACTTTTCTATAATTCCATTTGTCAAAATTTCCTTTTGTCAATATTTCCTTTTTTCAATATTTCCTTTTGTCTGTATTGTCTTTTTTCTATACTTCCTTTTGTCAATATTTTTTTTTCTATACTTCCTTTTGTCAATATTTCCTTTTGTCAATATTTCATTTTGTCAATATTTCCTTTTTTCAATATTTCATTTTGTCAATATTTCTTTTTGTCAATATTTCCTTTATTCAATATTTCCTTTTGTCAATATTTCCTTTTTTCTATACTTTCTTATTTCAATGTTCCCTTTTTTCAATATTTTTTTTTTCAATATTTTCTTTTGTCAATATTTCCTTTTGTCAATATTTCCTTTATTCAATATTTCCTTTTGTCAATATTTCCTTTTTTCTATACTTCTTTTTTTCAATATTTCCTTTTGTCAATATTTCCTTTTGTCCATATTTCCTATTTCAATATTTCCTTTTTTCAATATTTCCTTTTATCAATATTTCCTTTTATCAATATTTCCTTTTTTCAATATTTCCTTATGTCAATATTTCCTTTTTTCTATACTTTCTTTTGTCAATATTACCTTTTGTAAATATTTACTTTTGTCAATATTTCCTTTTTTCAATATTTCCTTTATTCAATATTTCCTTTTTTCAATATTCCCTTTTTTCAATAATTCCTTTTTTCTATACTTCCTTTTGTCATTATTTCCTTTCGTCAGTATTTCCTTTTTTCAATATTTCCTTTTTTCAATATTTCCTTTTTTCTATACTTCCTTTTTACAATATTTCCTTTTTTCTATACTTCCTTTTGTCAAAATTTCTTTTTGTCAATATTACCTTTAGTCAATATTTCCTTTTTTTCTATACTTCCTTTTGGCAATATTTCCTTTTTTCAATATTTCCTTTTGTCAAAATTTCCTTTTTTCAATATTTCCTTTTTTCAATATTTCCTTTTGACAATATTTCATTTTTTCAATGCTTCCGTTTGTCAATATTTCCTTTTGTCAATATTTCCTTTTGTCAATATATCCTTTTTTCAATATTTCTTTTTTTCTATACTTCCTTTTTTCAATATTTCCTTTTTTCAATATTTCCTTTTTTCAATATTTCTTTTTTCAATATTTCCTTTTTTCAATATTTCCTTTTTTCAATATTTCCTTTTTTCTATACGTCCTTTTTTCAATATTTTCTTTTGTCAATATTTCCTTTTTTCAATATTTACTTTTGTCAATATTTCCTTTTGTCAATATTTCCTTTTTTCAATATTTCCTTTTGTCAATATTTCCTTTTTTCAATATTTCTTTTTGTCAATATTTCCTTTTGTCAATATTTCCTTTTGTCAATATTTCCTTTTTTCAATATTTCCTTTTTTTTTTCCTTCCTTTTTTCAATATTTCATTTTGTCAATATTTCCTTCATTCAATATTTCCTTTTTTCTATACTTCCTTTTTTCAATATTTCCTTTTGTCAATATTTCCTTTTGTGCATATTTCCTATTTCAATATTTCCTTTTTTCAATATTTCCTTTTTTCAATATTTCCTTTTTTCAATATTTCCTTATGTCAATATTTCCTTTTTTCTATACTTTCTTTTGTCAATATTACCTTTTGTAAATATTTACTTTTGTCAATATTTCCTTTTTTCAATATTTCCTTTATTCAATATTTCCTTTTTTCAATATTCCCTTTTTTCAATAATTCCTTTTTTCTATACTTCCTTTTGTCATTATTTCCTTTTGTCAGTATTTCCTTTTTTCAATATTTCCTTTTTTCAATATTTCCTTTTTTCTATACTTCCTTTTTACAATATTTCCTTTTTTCTATACTTCCTTTTGTCGAAATTTCTTTTTGTCAATATTACCTTTAGTCAATATTTCCTTTTTTTCTATACTTCCTTTTGGCAATATTTCCTTTTTTCAATATTTCCTTTTTTCAAAATTTCCTTTTTTCAATATTTCCTTTTTTCAATATTTCCTTTTGACAATATTTCATTTTTTCAATACTTCCGTTTGTCAATATTTCCTTTTGTCAATATTTCCTTTTGTCAATATATCCTTTTTTCAATATTTCTTTTTTTCTATACTTCCTTTTTTCAATATTTCCTTTTTTCAATATTTCCTTTTTTCAATATTTCCTTTTTTCAATATTTCCTTTTTCAATATTTCCTTTTTTCTATACGTCCTTTGTTCAATATTTTCTTTTGTCAATATTTCCTTTTTTCAATATTTACTTTTGTCAATATTTCCTTTTGTCAATATTTCCTTTTTTCAATATTTCCTTTTGTCAATATTTCCTTTTTTCAATATTTCTTTTTGTCAATATATCTTTTTGTCTATATTTCCTTTTGTCAATATTTCCTTTTTTCAATATTTCCTTTTTTCTTTACTTCCTTTTTTCAATATTTCATTTTGTCAATATTTCCTTCATTCAATATTTCCTTTTTTCAAAATTTCCTGTTGTCAATATTTCATTATTTCAATACTTTCGTTTGTCAATATTTCCTTTTGTCAATATTTCCTTTTGTCAATATATCCTTTTTTCAATATTTCCTTTTTTCTATACTTCCTTTTTTCAATATTTTTTTTTTCAATATTTCCTTTTTTTAATATTTCCTTTTTTCTATACGTCCTTTTTTCAATATTTCCTTTTGTCAATATTTCCTTTTGTCAATATTTCCTTTTGTCAATATTTCCTTTTTTCAATATTTTTTTTGTCAATATTTCCTTTTTTCAATATTTCCTTTTGTCAATATTTCCTTTTTTCAATATTTCCTTTTTTCTATATTTCTCTTTTTCATTATTTCCTTTTCTCAATATTTCCTTTTTTCAACATTTCCTTTTTTCTATACTTCCTTTTGTCAATATTTCCTTTTTTCTAAATTTCCATTTTTCAATATTTCCTGTCTTCAATATTTCCACTTTTCTATACCACCATTTGTCAAAATTTCCTTTTGTCAATATTTCCTTTTTTCAATATTTCCTTTTGTCTGTATTGTCTTTTTTCTATACTTCCTTTTGTCAATATTTTTTTTTACAATATTTCCTTTTGTAAATATTCCATTTTTTCTATACTTCCTTTTGTCAATATTTCCTTTTTTTAATATTTCCTTTATTCTCTACGTCCTTTTTTCAATATTACCCTTTGTCAATATTTCCATTTTTCAATATTTACTTTTGTCAATATTTCCTTTTGTCAATATTTCCTTTTGTCAATATTTCCTTTTTTCAATATTTCCTTTTGTCAATATTCCCTTAATTCAATATATCCTTTTTTCAATGTTTCCTTTTTTCAATATTCCCTTTTTTCAATTATTCTTTTTTTCTATACTTCCTATCGTCATTATTTCCTTTTGTCAATATTTCCTTTTTTCAATATTTCCTTTTGTCAACATTTCCTTTTTTCTATACTTCCTTTTGTCAATATTTTCTTTTGACAATATTTCCTTTTGTAAATATTCCATTTTTTCTATACTTCCTTTTGTCAATATTTTCTTTTGTCAATATTTCCTTCTTTCAATATTTCTTTTTTTCAATATTTCATTTTTTCTATACTTCCTTTTTTCAATATTTCCTTTTTTCTATACTTCTTTTTGTCAAAATTTCTTTTTGTCAATATTCCCTTTTGGTAATATTTCCTTTTTTCTATACTTCCTTTTGGCATTATTTACTTTTTTACAATATTTCCTTTTGTCAAAATTTCCTTTTTTCAACATTTCCTTTTTTCAATATTTCCTTTTGTCAATATTTTTTTTTGTCAATATTTCCTTTTTTCAATATTTCCTTTTTTCAATATTTCATTATTTCAATACTTCCGTTTGTCAATATTTCCTTTTGTCAATATTTCCTTTTGTCAATATATCCTTTTTTCAATATTTCCTTTTTTCTATACTTCCTTTTTTCAATATTTCCTTTTTTCAATATTTCCTTTTTTTAATATTTCCTTTATTCTCTACGTCCTTTTTTCAATATTACCTTTTATCAATATTTCCATTTTTCAATATTTACTTTTGTCAATATTTCCTTTTGTCAATATTTCCTTTTGTCAATATTTCCTTTTTTCAATATTTCCTTTTGTCAATATTTCCTTTTTTCAATATTTCCTTTTTTCAATATTTCCTTTTTTCTATATTTCTCTTTTTCATTATTTCCTTTTCTCAATATTTCCTTTTTTCAACATTTCCTTTTTTCTATACTTCCTTTTGTCAATATTTCCTTTTTTCTAAATTTCCAATTTTCAATATTTCCTGTGTTCAATATTTCCACTTTTCTATACTTCCATTTGTCAAAATTTCCTTTTGTCAATATTTCCTTTTTTCAATATTTCCTTTTCTCTGTATTGTCTTTTTTCTATACTTCCTCTTGTCAATATTTTTTTTTCTATACTTCTTTTGTCAATATTTCCTTTTGTCAACATTTCCTTTTTTTAATATTTCCTTTTGTCAATATTTCCTTTTGTCAATATTTCCTTTATTCAATATTTCCTTTTGTCAATATTTCCTTTTTTCTATACTTTCTTTTTTCAATATTCCCTTTTTTCAAAATTTGTCTTTTCAATATTTTCTTTTGTCAATATTTCCTTTTGTCAATATATCCTTTATCAATATTTCCTTTTGTCAATATTTCCTTTTTTCTATACTTCCTTTTTTCAATATTTCCTTTTGTCGATATTTCCTTTTGTCAATATTTCATATTTCAATTTTTCCTTTTTTCAATATTTCCTTTTTTCAATATTTCCTTCTTTCAATATTTCTTTTTTTCAATATTTCATTTTTTCTATACTTCCTTTTTTCAATATTTCCTTTTTTCTATACTTCTTTTTGTCAAAATTTCTTTTTGTCAATATTCCCTTTTGGTAATATTTCCTTTTTTCTATACTTCCTTTTGGCATTATTTACTTTTTTACAATATTTCCTTTTGTCAAAATTTCCTTTTTTCAATATTTCCTTTTTTCAATATTTCCTTTTGTCAATATTTTTTTTTGTCAATATTTCCTTTTTTCAATATTTCCTTTTGTCAATATTTCATTATTTCAATACTTCCGTTTGTCAATATTTCCTTTTGTCAATATTTCCTTTTGTCAATATATCCTTTTTTCAATATTTCCTTTTTTCTATACTTCCTTTTTTCAATATTTCCTTTTTTCAATATTTCCTTTTTTTAATATTTCCTTTATTCTCTACGTCCTTTTTTCAATATTCCCTTTTATCAATATTTCCATTTTTCAATATTTACTTTTGTCAATATTTCCTTTTGTCAATATTTCCTTTTGTCAATATTTCCTTTTTTCAATATTTCCTTTTGTCAATATTTCCTTTTTTCAATATTTCCTTTATTTCAATATTTCCTTTTTTCTATATTTCTCTTTTTCATTATTTCCTTTTCTCAATATTTCCTTTTTTCAACATTTCCTTTTTTCTATACTTCCTTTTGTCAATATTTCCTTTTTTCTAAATTTCCAATTTTCAATATTTCCTGTGTTCAATATTTCCACTTTTCTATACTTCCATTTGTCAAAATTTCCTTTTGTCAATATTTCCTTTTTTCAATATTTCCTTTTCTCTGTATTGTCTTTTTTCTATACTTCCTCTTGTCAATATTTTTTTTTCTATACTTCTTTTGTCAATATTTCCTTTTGTCAATATTTCCTTTTTTTAATATTTCCTTTTTTCAATATTTCCTTTTGTCAATATTTCCTTTATTCAATATTTCCTTTTGTCAATATTTCCTTTTTTCTATACTTTCTTTTTTCAATATTCCCTTTTTTCAAAATTTGTCTCTTCAATATTTTCTTTTGTCAATATTTCCTTTTGTCAATATATCCTTTATCAATATTTCCTTTTGTCAATATTTCCTTTTTTCTATACTTCCTTTTTTCAATATTTCCTTTTGTCGATATTTCCTTTTGTCAATATTTCATATTTCAATTTTTCCTTTTTTCAATATTTCCTTTTTTCAATATTTCCTTTTTTCAATATTTCCTTATGTCAATATTTCCTTTTTTCTATACTTTCTTTTGTCAATATTTCCTTTTGTAAATATTTCCTTTTGTCAATATTTCCTTTTTTCAATATTTCCTTTTTTCAATATTTCCTTTTTTTAATATTCCATTTTTTCAATAATTCCTTTTTTCTATACTTCCTTTTGTCAATATTTCCTTTTGTCAATATTTCCTTTTTTCAATATTTCCTTTTGTCAATATTTCCTTTTTTCTATACTTCCTTTTGTCAATATTATCTTTTGTCAATATTTCCTTTTGTCAATATTTCCTTTTTTCAATACTTCCTTTTGTCATTATTTCCTTTCGTCAATATTTCCTTTTTTCAATATTTCCTTCTTTCAATATTTCCTTTTTTCTATACTTCGTTTTTACAATATTTCCTTTTTTCTATCCTTACTTTTGTCAAAATTTCTTTTTGTCAATATAACCCTTAGTCAATATTTCCTTTTTTTCTATACTTCCTTTTGGCAATATTTCCTTTTTTCAATATATCCTTTTGTCAAAATTTCCTTTTTTCAATATTTCCTTTTTTCAATATTTCCTTTTATCAATATTTCCTTTTGTCAATATCCTTTTTTCAATATTTCCTTTTGTCAATATTTCATTTTTTCAATACTTCCGTTTGTCAATATTTCTTTTTGTCAATATTTCCTTTTGTCAATATATCCTTTTTTCAATATTTCCTTTTTTCTATACTTCCTTTTTTCAATATTTCCTTTTTTCAATATTTCCTTTTTTCAATATTTCCTTTTTT
Source organism: Ischnura elegans (assembly GCF_921293095.1). Taxonomy (NCBI): domain Eukaryota; kingdom Metazoa; phylum Arthropoda; class Insecta; order Odonata; family Coenagrionidae; genus Ischnura; species Ischnura elegans. The sequence continues at coordinate 17,737,590 of NC_060251.1, forward strand.
CAATATTTCCTTTTTTCAATATTTCCTTTTTTCTATACGTCCTTTTTTCAATATTTCCTTTTGTCAATATTTCCTTTTTTCAATATTTACTTTTGTCAATATTTCCTTTTGTCAATATTTCCTTTTTTCAATATTTCCTTTTGTCAATATTTCCTTTTTTCAATATTTCTTTTTGTCAATATTTCCTTTTGTCAATATTTCCTTTTGTCAATATTTCCTTTTTTCAATATTTCCTTTTTTCTATACTTCCTTTTTTCAATATTTTCATTTTGTCAATATTTCCTTCATTCAATATTTCCTTTTGTCAATATTTCCATTTTTCTATACTTCCTTTTGTCAATATTTCCTTTTGTCAATATTTCCATTTGTCAATATTTCCTTTTTTCTATACTTCCTTTTGTCAATATTTCCTTTTTCAATATTTCCTTATGTCAATATTTCCTTTTTTCTATACTTTCTTTTGTCAATATTTCCTTTTGTTAATATTTCCTTTTGTCAATATTTCCTTTTTTCAATATTTCCTTTTTTCAATATTTCCTTTTTTCAATATTCCATTTTTTCAATAATTCCTTTTGTCATTATTTCCTATTGTCAATATTTCCTTTTGTCAATATTTCCTTTTTTCAATATTCCATTTTTTCAATAATTCCTTTTGTCATTATTTCCTTTTTTCAATATTTCCTTTTGTCAAAATTTCCTTTTTTCAATATTTCCTTTTATCAATATTTCCTTTTGTCAATATTTCCTTTTTTCAATATTTCCTTTTGTCAATATTTCATTTTTTCAATACTTCCGTTTGTCAATATTTCCTTTTGTCAATATTTCCTTTTGTCAATATATCCTTTTTTCAATATTTCCTTTTTTCTATACTTCCTTTTTTCAATATTTCCTTTTTTCAATATTTCCTTTTTTCAATATTTCCTTTTTTCAATATTTCCTTTTTTCAATATTTCCTTTTTTCTATACGTCCTTTTTTCAATATTTCCTTTTGTCAATATTTCCTTTTTTCAATATTTACTTTTGTCAATATTTCCTTTTGTCAATATTTCCTTTTTTCAATATTTCCTTTTGTCAATATTTCCTTTTTTCAATATTTCTTTGTGTCAATATTTCCTTTTGTCAATATTTCCTTTTGTCAATATTTCCTTTTTTCAATATTTCCTTTTTTCTATACTTCCTTTTTTCAATATTTTCATTTTGTCAATATTTCCTTCATTCAATATTTCCTTTTGTCAATATTTCCATTTTTCTATACTTCCTTTTGTCAATATTTCCTTTTGTCAATATTTCCATTTGTCAATATTTCCTTTTTTCTATACTATCTTTTGTCAATATTTCCTTTTTCAATATTTCCTTTTGATAATATTTCATTTTTTCAATACTTCCGTTTGTCAATATTTACTTTTGTGAATATTTCTTTTTGTCAATATTTCCTTTTTTCAAAATTTCCTTTTTTCTATACTTCCTTTTTTCAATATTTCCTCTCTTCAATATTTCCTTTTTTCAATATTTCCTTTTTTTAATATTTCCTTTTTTCAATATTTCCTTTTTTCAATATTTCCTTTTTTCTATATTTCTCTTTTTCATTATTTCCTCTTCTCAATATTTCCTTTTTTCAATATTTCCTTTTTTCTATACTTTCTTTTGTCAATATTTACTTTTTTCTAAATTTCCATTCATCAATATTTCCTATGTTCAATATTTCCACTTTTCTATACTTCCTTTTGTCAAAATTTCCTTTTGTCAATATTTCTTTTTTGCACTATTTCCTTTAGTCTATATTGTCTTTTTTCTATACTTCCTTTTGTCAATATTTTTTTTCTCTACTTCCTTTTGTCAATATATCTTTTTTTTTCAATATTTCCTTTTTTCAATATTTCCTTTTGTCAATATTTCCTTTTGTCAATATATCCTTTTTCAAATTTTCCTTTTTTCAATATTTCCTTTTTTCAATATTTTCTTTTTTCAATATTTCCTTTTGTCAATATTTCCTTTTTTCTATACTTCGTTTTGTCAATATTTCCTTTTGTAAATATTTCCTTTTGTCAATATTTCCTTATTTAAATATATCCTTTTTTCAATATTTCCTTTTTTCAATATTTTTTTTTTCATTAATTCCTTTTTTCTATACTTCCTTTTATCAATATTTCCTTTTGTCAATATTTCCTTTTTTCAATATTTCTTTTTGTCAACATTTCCTTTTTTCTATACTTCCTTTTGTCAATATTTTATTTTGTCAATATTTCCTTTCGTAAATATTCCTTTTTTTCTATACTTCCTTTTGTCAATATTTCCTTTTGTCAATATTTCCTTTTTTCAATATTTCCTTTTTTCAATATTTCATTTTTTCTATACTTCCTTTTGTCAATATTTCTTTTGTCAATATTTCCTTTTTTCAATATTTCCTTTTGTCAATATTTCCTTTTGTCAATATATCCTTTTTCAAATTTTCCTTTTTTCAATATTTCCTTTTTTCAATATTTTCTTTTTTCAATATTTCCTTTTGTCAATATTTCCTTTTTTCTATACTTCCTTTTGTCAATATTTCCTTTTGTAAATATTTCCTTTTGTCAATATTTCCTTTATTCAATATATCCTTTTTTCAATATTTCCTTTTTTCAATATTCCCTTTTTTCAATAATTCCTTTTTTCTATACTTCCTTTCGTCAATATTTCCTTTTGTCAATATTACCTTTTTTCAATATTTCCTTTTGTCAATATTTCCTTTTTTCAATATTTCCTTTTTTCAATATCTCATTTTTTCTATGCTTCCTTTTTTCAATATTTCCTTTTTTCTATACTTCTTTTTGTCAAAATTTCTTTTTGTCAATATTCCCTTTTGGTAATATTTCCTTTTTTCTATACTTCCTTTTGGCATTATTTACTTTTTTACAATATTTCCTTTTGTCAAAATTTCCTTTTTTCAATATTTCCTTTTTTCAATATTTCCTTTTGTCAATATTTCCTTTTGTCAATATTTCCTTTTTTCAATATTTCCTTTTGTCAATATTTCATAATTTCAATACTTCCGTTTGTCAATATTTTCTTTTGTCAATATATTCTTTTTTCAAAATTTCCTTTTTTCTATACTTCCTTTTTTCAATATTTCCTCTCTTCAATATTTCCTTTTTTCAATATTTCCTTTTTTTAATATTTCCTTTTTTCAATATTTCCTTTTTTCAATATTTCCTTTTTTCTATATTTCTCTTTTTCATTATTTCCTCTTCTCAATATTTCCTTTTTTCAATATTTCCTTTTTTCTATACTTTCTTTTGTCAATATTTCCTTTTTTCTAAATTTCCATTCATCAATATTTCCTATGTTCAATATTTCCACTTTTCTATACTTCCTTTTGTCAAAATTTCCTTTTGTCAATATTTCTTTTTTGCAATATTTCCTTTAGTCTATATTGTCTTTTTTCTATACTTCCTTTTGTCAATATTTTTTTTCTCTTCTTCCTTTTGTCAATATATCTTTTTTTTTCAATATTTCCTTTTTTCAATATTTCCTTTTGTCAATATTTCCTTTTGTCAATATATCCTTTTTCAAATTTTCCTTTTTTCAATATTTCCTTTTTTCAATATTTTCTTTTTTCAATATTTCCTTTTGTCAATATTTCCTTTTTTCTATACTTCGTTTTATCAATATTTCCTTTTGTAAATATTTCCTTTTGTCAATATTTCCTTATTTAAATATATCCTTTTTTCAATATTTCCTTTTTTCAATATTTTTTTTTTCAATAATTCCTTTTTTCTATACTTCCTTTTATCAATATTTCCTTTTGTCAATATTTCCTTTTTTCAATATTTCTTTTTGTCAACATATCCTTTTTTCTATACTTCCTTTTGTCAATATTTTCTTTTGTCAATATTTCCTTTCGTAAATATTCCTTTTTTTCTATACTTCCTTTTGTCAATATTTCCTTTTGTCAATATTTCCTTTTTTCAATATTTCCTTTTTTCAATATTTCATTTTTTCTATACTTCCTTTTGTCAATATTTCTTTTGTCAATATTTCCTTTTTTCAATATTTCCTTTTGTCAATATTTCCTTTTGTCAATATATCCTTTTTCAAATTTTTACCTTTTTTCAATATTTCCTTTTTTCAATATTTTCTTTTTTCAATCTTTCCTTTTGTCAATATTTCCTTTTTTCTATACTTCCTTTTGTCAATATTTCCTTTTGTAAATATTTCCTTTTGTCAATATTTCCTTTATTCAATATATCCTTTTTTCAATATTTCCTTTTTTCAATATTCCCTTTTTTCAATAATTCCTTTTTTCTATACTTCCTTTCGTCAATATTTCCTTTTGTCAATATTACCTTTTCCAATATTTCCTTTTGTCAATATTTCCTTTTTTCAATATTTCCTTTTTTCAATATCTCATTTTTTCTATACTTCCTTTTTTCAATATTTCCTTTTTTCTATACTTCTTTTTGTCAAAATTTCTTTTTGTCAATATTCCCTTTTGGTAATATTTCCTTTTTTCTATACTTCCTTTTGGCATTATTTACTTTTTTACAATATTTCCTTTTGTCAAAATTTCCTTTTTTCAATATTTCCTTTTTTCAATATTTCCTTTTGTCAATATTTCCTTTTGTCAATATTTCCTTTTTTCAATATTTCCTTTTGTCAATATTTCATAATTTCAATACTTCCGTTTGTCAATATTTTCTTTTGTCAATATATTCTTTTTTCAATATATCCTTTTTTCTATACTTCCTTTTTTCAATATTTCCTTTTTTCAATATTTCCTTTTTTTAATATTTCCTTTATTCTCTACGTCCTTTTTTCAATATACTTTTTGTCAATATTTCCATTTTTCAATATTTACTTTTGTCAATATTTCCTTTTGTCAATATTTCCTTTTGTCAATATTTCCTTTTTTCAATATTTCCTTTTGTCAATATTTCCTTTTTTCAATATTTCCTTTTTTCAATATTTCCTTTTTTCTATATTTCTCTTTTTCATTATTTCCTTTTCTCAATATTTCCTTTTTTCAACATCTCCTTTTTTCTATACTTCCTTTTGTCAATATTTCCTTTTTTCTAAATTTCCAATTTTCAATATTTCCTGTGTTCAATATTTCCACTTTTCTATACTTCCATTTAACAAAATTTCCTTTTGTCAATATTTCCTTTTTTCAATATTTCCTTTTCTCTATATTGTCTTTTTTCTATACTTCCTCTTGTCAATATTATTTTTTCTATACTTCCTTTTGTCAATATTTCCTTTTGTCAATATTTCCTTTTTTAAATATTTCCTTTTTTCTATACTTCCTTTTTTCAATATTTTCATTTTGTCAATATTTCCTTCATTCAATATTTCCTTTTGTCAATATTTCCATTTTTCTATACTTCCTTTTGTCAATATTTCCTGTTGTCAATATTTCCATTTGTCAATATTTCTTTTTTTCTATACTTCCTTTTGTCAATATTTCCTTTTTCTATATTTCCTTTTGATAATATTTCATTTTTTCAATACTTCCGTTTGTCAATATTTACTTTTGTCAATATTTCTTTTTGTCAATTTTTCCTTTTTTCAATATTTCCTTTTTTCTATACTTCCTTTTTTCAATATTTCCTCTCTTAAATATTTCCTTTTTTCAATATTTCCTTTTTTTAATATTTCCTTTTTTCAATATTTCCTTTTTTCAATATTTCCTTTTTTCTATATTTCTCTTTTTCATTATTTCCTCTTCTCAATATTTAATTTTTTCAATATTTCCTTTTTTCTATACTTTCTTTTGTCAATATTTCCTTTTTTCTAAATTTCCATTCATCAATATTTCCTATGTTCAATATTTCCACTTTTCTATACTTCCTTTTGTCAAAATTTCCTTTTGTCAATATTTCTTTTTTGCAATATTTCCTTTAGTCTATTATGTCTTTTTTCTATACTTCCTTTTGTCAATATTTTTTTTCTCTACATCCCTTTGGTCAATATATCTTTTTTTTTTCAATATTTCCTTTTTTCAATATTTCCTTTTGTCAATATTTCCTTTTGTCAATATATCCTTTTTCAAATTTTCCTTTTTTCAATATTTCCTTTTTTCAATATTTTCTTTTTTCAATATTTCCTTTTGTCAATATTTCCTTTTTTCTATACTTCGTTTTGTCAATATTTCCTTTTGTAAATATTTCCTTGTGTCAATATTTCCTTATTTCAATATATATTCTTTTTTCAATATTTCCTTTTTTCAATATTTTTTTTTGTCAATATTTCCTTTTTCAAAATTTCCTTTTTTCTATACTTCCTTTTGTCAATATTTCCTTTTGTAAATATTTCCTTTTGTCAATATTTCCTTAATTCAATATATCCTTTTTTCAATGTTTCCTTTTTTCAATATTCCCTTTTTTCAATTATTCTTTTTTTCTATACTTCCTTTCGTCAATATTTCCTTTTTTCAATATTTCCTTTTTTCAATATTTCCTTTTGTCAATATTTCCTTTTGTCAATATTTCCTATTTTCAATATTTCCTTTTGTCAATATTTCATTATTTCAATATTTCCTTTTGTCAATATTTCCTTTTGTCAATATTTCCTTTTGTCAATATTTCCTTTTGTCAATATATCCTTTTTTCAATATTTCCTTTTTTCTATACTTCCTTTTTTCAATATTTCCTTTTTTCAATATTTCCTTTTTTTAATATTTCCTTTATTCTCTACGTCCTTTTTTCAATATTACCTTTTGTCAATATTTCCATTTTTCAATATTTACTTTTGTCAATATTTCCTTTTGTCAATATTTCCTTTTGTCAATATTTCCTTTTTTCAATATTTCCTTTTGTCAATATTTCCTTTTTTCAATATTTCCTTTTTTCAATATTTCCTTTTTTCTATATTTCTCTTTTTCATTATTTCCTTTTCTCAATATTTCCTTTTTTCAACATTTCCTTTTTTCTATACTTCCTTTTGTCAATATTTCCTTTTTTCTAAATTTCCAATTTTCAATATTTCCTGTGTTCAATATTTCCACTTTTCTATACTTCCATTTGTCAAAATTTCCTTTTGTCAATATTTCCTTTTTTCAATATTTCCTTTTCTCTGTATTCTCTTTTTTCTATACTTTCTCTTGTCAATATTTTTTTTTCTATACTTCTTATGTCAATATTTCCTTTTGTCAATATTTCCTTTTTTTAATATTTCCTTTTGTCAATATTTCCTTTTGTCAATATTTCCTTTTGTCAATATTTCCTTTTTTCTATACTTTCTTTTTTCAATATTCCCTTTTTTCAAAATTTTTTTTTCAATATTTTCTTTTGTCAATATTTCCTTTTGTCAATATATCCTTTATCAATATTTCCTTTTGTCAATATTTCCTTTTTTCTTTACTTCCTTTTTTCAATATTTCCTTTTGTCAATATTTCCTTTTGTCAATATTTCATATTTCAATATTTCCTTTTTTCAATATTTCCTTTTTTAAATATTTCCTTTTTTCAATATTTCCTTATGTCAATATTTTCTTTTTTCTATACTTTCTTTTGTCAATATTTCCTTTTGTAAATATTTCCTTTTGTCAATATTTCCTTTTTTCAATATTTCCTTTTTTCAATATTTCCTTTTTTCAATATTCCATTTTTTCAATAATTCTTTTTTTCTATACTTCCTTTTGTCAATATTTCCTTTTGTCAATATTTCCTTTTTTCAATATTTCCTTTTGTCAACATTTCCTTTTTTCTATACTTCCTTTTGTCAATATTATCTTTTGTCAATATTTCCTTTTGTCAATATTTCCTTTTTTCAATACTTCCTTTTGTCATTATTTCCTTTCGTCAATATTTCCTTTTTTCAATATTTCCTTCTTTCAATATTTCCTTTTTTCTATACTTCGTTTTTACAATATTTCCTTTTTTCTATACTTACTTTTGTCAAAATTTCTTTTTGTCAATATAACCCTTAGTCAATATTTCCTTTTTTTCTATACTTCCTTTTGGCAATATTTCCTTTTTTCAATATTTCCTTTTGTCAAAATTTCCTTTTTTCAATATTTCCTTTTTTCAATATTTCCTTTTATCAATATTTCCTTTTGTCAATATTTTCTTTTTTCAATATTTCCTTTTGTCAATATTTCATTTTTTCAATACTTCCGTTTGTCAATATTTCCTTTTGTCAATATTTCCTTTTGTCAATATATCCTTTTTTCAATATTTCCTTTTTTCTATACTTCCTTTTTTCAATATTTCCTTTTTTCAATATTTCCTTTTTTCAATATTTCCTTTTTTCATTATTTCCTTTTCTCAATATTTCCTTTTTTCAACATCTCCTTTTTTCTATACTTCCTTTTGTCAATATTTCCTTTTTTCTAAATTTCCAATTTTCAATATTTCCTGTGTTCAATATTTCCACTTTTCTATACTTCCATTTAACAAAATTTCCTTTTGTCAATATTTCCTTTTTTCAATATTTCCTTTTCTCTGTATTGTCTTTTTTCTATACTTCCTCTTGTCAATATTATTTTTTCTATACTTCCTTTTGTCAATATTTCCTTTTGTCAATATTTCCTTTTTTAAATATTTCCTTTTGTCAATATTTCCTTTTGTCAATATTTCCTTTATTCAATATTTCCTTTTGTCAATATTTCCTTTTTTCTATACTTTCTTTTTTCAATATTCCCTTTTTTCAAAATTTTTTTTTTCAATATTTTCTTTTGTCATTATTTACTTTTGTCAATATTTCCTTATGTCAATATTTCCTTTTTTCTATACTTCCTTTTTTCAATATTTCCTTTTGTCAATATTTCCTTTTGTCAATATTTCATATTTCAATATTTCCTTTTTTCAATATTTCCTTTTTTCAATATTTCCTTTTTTCAATATTTCCTTATGTCAATATTTCCTTTTTTCTATACTTTCTTTTGTCAATATTTCCTTTTGTAAATATTTCCTTTAGTCAATATTTCCTTTTTTCAATATTTCCTTTTTTCAATATTTCCTTTTTTCAATATTCCATTTTTTCAATAATTCCTTTTTTTATATACTTCCTTTTTTCAATATTTCCTTTTGTCAATATTTCCTTTTTTCAATATTTCCTTTTGTCAATATTTCCTTTTTTCTATACTTCCTTTTGTCAATATTATCTTTTGTCAATATTTCCTTTTGTCAATATTTCCTTTTTTCAATACTTCCTTTTGTCATTATTTCCTTTCGTCAATATTTCCTTTTTTCAATATTTCCTTCTTTCAATATTTCTTTTTTTCTATACTTCGTTTTTACAATATTTCCTTTTTTCTATACTTACTTTTGTCAAAATTTCTTTTTGTCAATATAACCCTTAGTCAATATTTCCTTTTTTTCTATACTTCCTTTTGGCAATATTTCCTTTTTTCAATATTTCCTTTTGTCAAAATTTCCTTTTTTCAATATTTCCTTTTTTCAATATTTCCTTTTATCAATATTTCCTTTTGTCAATATTTCCTTTTTTCAATATTTCCTTTTGTCAATATTTCATTTTTTCAATACTTCCGTTTGTCAATATTTCCTTTTGTCAATATTTCCTTTTGTCAATATATCCTTTTTTCAATATTTCCATTTTTCTATACTTCCTTTTTTCAATATTTCCTTTTTTCAATATTTCCTTTTTTCAATATTTCCTTTTTTCTATACGTCCTTTTTTCAATATTTCCTTCTGTCAATATTTCCTTTTTTCAATATTTACTTTTGTCAATATTTCTTTTTGTCAATATTTCCTTTTGTCAATATTTCCTTTTGTCAATATTTCCTTTTTTCAATATTTCCTATTTTCTATACTTCCTTTTTTCAATATTTTCATTTTGTCAATATTTCCTTCATTCAATATTTCCTTTTGTCAATATTTCCATTTTTCTATACTTCCTTTTGTCAATATTTCCTTTTGTCAATATTTCTATTTGTCAATATTTCCTTTTTTCTATACTTCCTTTTGTCAATATTTCCTTTTTCAATATTTCCTTTTGATAATATTTCATTTTTTCAATACTTTCGTTTGTCAATATTTACTTTTGTCAATATTTCTTTTTGTCAATATTTCCTTTTTTCAATATTTCCTTTTTTCTATACTTCCTTTTTTCAATATTTCCTCTCTTCAATATTTCCTTTTTTCAATATTTCCTTTTTTTAATAATTCCTTTTTTCAATATATCTTTTTTTCAATATTTCCTTTTTTCTATATTTCTCTTTTCCATTATTTCCTCTTCTCAATATTTCCTTTTTTCAATATTTCCTTTTTTCTATACTTTCTTTTGTCAATATGTCCTTTTTTCTAAATTTCCATTCATCAATATTTCCTATGTTCAATATTTCCACTTTTCTATACTTCCTTTTGTCAAAATTTCCTTTTGTCAATATTTCTTTTTTGCAATATTTCCTTTAGTCTATATTGTCTTTTTCTATACTTCCTTTTGTCAATATTTTTTTTCTCTACTTCCTTTTGTCAATATATCTTTTTTTTTTCAATATTTCCTTTTCTCAATATTTCCTTTTGTCAATATTTCCTTTTGTCAATATATCCTTTTTCAAATTTTCCTTTTTTCAATATTTCCTTTTTTCAATATTTTCTTTATTCAATATTTCCTTTTGTCAATATTTCCTTTTTTTTATACTTCGTTTTGTCAATATTTCCTTTTGTAAATATTTCCTTTTGTCAATATTTCCTTAGTTCAATATATCCTTTTTTCAATATTACCTTTATTCAATATTTTTTTTTTCAATAATTCCTTTTTTCTATACTTCCTTTTATCAATATTTCCTTTTGTCAATATTTCCTTTATTCAATATTTCCTTTTGTCAACATTTCCTTTTTTCTATACTTCCTTTTGTCAATATTTTCTTTTGTCAATATTTCCTTTCGTAAATATTCCTTTTTTTCTATACTTCCTTTTGTCAATATTTCCTTTTGTCAATATTTCCTTTTTTCAATATTTCCTTTTTTCAATATTTCATTTTTTCTATACTTCCTTTTGTCAGTATTTCTTTTGTCAATATTTCCTTTTTTCAATATTTCCTTTTGTCAATATTTTCTTTTTTCAATATTTCCTTTTGTCAATATTTCCTTTTTTCTATACTTCCTTTTGTCAATATTTCCTTTTGTAAATATTTCCTTTTGTCAATATTTCCTTAATTCAATATTTCCTTTTTTCAATATTCCCTTTTTTCAATAATTCCTTTTTTCTATACTTCCTTTCGTCAATATTTCCTTTTGTCAATATTACCTTTTTTCAATATTTCCTTTTGTCAACATTTCCTTTTTTCTATACTTCCTTTTCTCAATATTTTCTTTTGTCAATATTTGCTTTTGTAAATATTCCATTTTTTCTATACTTCCTTTTGTCAATATTTCCTTTTTTCAATATTTCCTTTTTTCAATATCTCATTTTTTCTATACTTCCTTTTTTCAATATTTCCTTTTTTCTATACTTCTTTTTGTCAAAATTTCTTTTTGTCAATATTCCCTTTTGGTAATATTTCCTTTTTTCTATACTTCCTTTTGGCATTATTTACTTTTTTACAATATTTCCTTTTGTCAAAATTTCCTTTTTTCAATATTTCCTTTTTTCAATATTTCCTTTTGTCAATATGTCCTTTTGTCAATATTTCCTTTTTTCAATATTTCCTTTTGTCAATATTTCATTATTTCAATACTTCCGTTTGTCAATATTTCCTATTGTCAATATATCCTTTTTTCAATATTTCCTTTTTTCTATACTTCCTTTTTTCAATATTTCCTTTTTTCAATATTTCCTTTTTTTAATATTTCCTTTATTCTCAACGTCCTTTTTTCAATATTACCTTTTGTCAATATTTCCATTTTTCAATATTTACTTTTGTCAATATTTCCTTTTGTCAATATTTCCTTTTGTCAATATTTCCTATTTTCAATATTTCCTTTCGTCAATATTTCCTTTTTTCAATATTTCCTTTTTTCAATATTTCCTTTTTTCTATATTTGTCTTTTTCATTATTTCCTTTTCTCAATATTTTCTTTTTTCAATATTTCCTTTTTTCTATACTTTCTTTTTTCAATATTCCCTTTTTTCAAAATTTTTTTTTTCAATATTTTCTTTTGTCAATATTTCCTTTTGTCAATATATCCTTTATCAATATTTCCTTTTGTCAATATTTCCTTTTTTCTATACTTCCTTTTTTCAATATTTCCTTTTGTCAATATTTCCTTTTGTCAATATTTCATATTTCAATATTTCCTTTTTTCAATATTTCCTTTTTTCAAAATTTCCTTTTTTCAATATTTCCTTATGTCAATATTTCCTTTTTTCTATACTTTCTTTTGTCAATATTTCCTTTTGTAAATATTTCCTTTTGTCAATATTTCCTTTTTTCAATATTTCCTTTTTTCAATATTTCCTTTTTTCAATATTCCATTTTTTCAATAATTCCTTTTTTCTATACTTCCTTTTGTCAATATTTCCTTTTGTCAATATTTCATTTTTTCAATATTTCCTTTTGTCAATATTTCCTTTTTTCTATACTTCCTTTTGTCAATATTATCTTTTGTCATTATTTCCTTTCGTCAATATTTCCTTTTTTCAATATTTCCTTCTTTCAATATTTCCTTTTTTCTATACTGCGTTTTTACAATATTTCCTTTTTTCTATACTTACTTTTGTCAAAATTTCTTTTTTTCAATATAACCCTTAGTCAATATTTCCTTTTTTTCTATACTTCCTTTTGGCAATATTTCCTTTTTTCAATATTTCCTTTTGTCAAAATTTCCTTTTTTCAATATTTCCTTTTTTCAATATTTCCTTTTATCAATATTTCCTTTTGTCAATATTTCCTTTTTTCAATATTTCCTTTCGTCAATATTTCATTTTTTTCAATACTTCCGTTTGTCAATATTTCCTTTTGTCAATATTTCCATTTGTCAATATATCCTTTTTTCAATATTTCCTTTTTTCTATACTTCCTTTTTTCAATATTTTCATTTTGTCAATATTTCCTTCATTCAATATTTCCTTTTGTCAATATTTCCATTTTTCTATACTTCCTTTTGTCAATATTTCCTTTTGTCAATATTTCCATTTGTCAAATTTCCTTTTTTCTATACTTCCTTTTGTCAATATTTCTATTTTCAATATTTCCTTTTGATAATATTTCATTTTTTCAATACTTCCGTTTGTCAATATTTACTTTTGTCAATATTTCTTTTTGTCAATATTTCCTTTTTTCAATATTTCCTTTTTTCTATACATCCTTTTTTCAATATTTCCTCTCTTCAATATTTCCTTTTTTCAATATTTCCTTTTTTTAATATTTCCTTTTTTCAATATTTCCTTTTTTCAATATTTCCTTTTTTCTATATTTCTCTTTTTCATTATTTCCTCTTCTCAATATTTCCTTTTTTCAATATTTTCTTTTTTCTATACTTTCTTTTGTCAATATTTCCTTTTTTCTAAATTTCCATTCATCAGTATTTCCTATGTTCAATATTTCCACTTTTCTATACTTCCTTTTGTCAATATTTCCTTTTGTCAATATTTCCTTTTTTTAATATTTCCTTTTGTCAATATTTCCTTTTGTCAATATTTCCTTTATTCAATATTTCCTTTTGTCAATATTTCCTTTTTTCTATACTTTCTTTTTTCAATATTCCCTTTTTTCAAAATTTTTTTTTTCAATATTTTCTTTTGTCAATATTTCCTTTTGTCAATATATCCTTTATCAATATTTCCTTTTGTCAATATTTCCTTTTTTCTATACTTCCTTTTTTCAATATTTCCTTATGTCAATATTTCCTTTTGTCAATATTTCATATTTCAATATTTCCTTTTTTCAATATTTCCTTTTTTCAATATTTCCTTTTGTCAATATTTCCTTTTTTCAATATTTCCTTTTGTCAATATTTCCTTTTTTCTATACTTCCTTTTGTCAATATTATCTTTTGTCAATATTTCCTTTTGTCAATATTTCCTTTTTTCAATACTTCCTTTTGTCATTATTTCCTTTCGTCAATATTTCCTTTTTTCAATATTTCCTTCTTTCAATATTTCCTTTTTTCTATACTTCGTTTTTACAATATTTCCTTTTTTCTATACTTACTTTTGTCAAAATTTCTTTTTGTCAATATAACCCTTAGTCAATATTTCCTTTTTTTCTATACTCCCTTTTGGCAATATTTCCTTTTTTCAATATTTCCTTTTGTCAAAATTTCCTTTTTTCAATATTTCCTTTTTTCAATATTTCCTTTTATCAATATTTCCTTTTGTCAATATTTCCTTTTTTCAATATTTCCTTTTGTCAATATTTCATTTTTTCAATACTTCCGTTTGTCAATATTTCCTTTTGTCAATATTTCCTTTTGTCAATATATCCTTTTTTCAATATTTCCTTTTTTCTATACTTTCTTTTTTCAATATTTCCTTTTTTCAATATTTCCTTTTTTCAATATTTCCTTTTATCAATATTTCCTTTTTTCAATATTTCCTTTTTTCTATACGTCCTTTTTTCAATATTTCCTTTTGTCAATATTTCCTTTTTTCAATATTTACTTTTGTCAATATTTCCTTTTGTCAATATTTCCTTTTTTCAATATTTCCTTTTGTCAATATTTCCTTTTTTTTAATATTTCTTTTTGTCAATATTTCCTTTTGTCAATATTTCCTTTTGTCAATATTTCCTTTTTTCAATATTTCCTTTTTTCTATACTTCCTTTTTTCAATATTTTCATTTTGTCAATATTTCCTTCATTCAATATTTCCTTTTGTCAATATTTCCATTTTTCTATACTTCCTTTGGTCAATATTTCCTTTTGTCAATATTTCTATTTGTCAATATTTCCTTTTTTCTATACTTCCTTTTGTCAATATTTCCTTTTTCAATATTTCCTTTTGATAATATTTCATTTTTTCAATACTTTCGTTTGTCAATATTTACTTTTGTCAATATTTCTTTTTGTCAATATTTCCTTTTTTCAATATTTCCTTTTTTCTATACTTCCTTTTTTCAATATTTCCTCTCTTCAATATTTCCTTTTTTCAATATTTCCTTTTTTTAATAATTCCTTTTTTCAATATATCCTTTTTTCAATATTTCCTTTTTTCTATATTTCTCTTTTCCATTATTTCCTCTTCTCAATATTTCCTTTTTTCAATATTTCCTTTTTTCTATACTTTCTTTTGTCAATATGTCCTTTTTTCTAAATTTCCATTCATCAATATTTCCTATGTTCAATATTTCCACTTTTCTATACTTCCTTTTGTCAAAATTTCCTTTTGTCAATATTTCTTTTTTGCAATATTTCCTTTAGTCTATATTGTCTTTTTTCTATACTTCCTTTTGTCAATATTTTTTTTCTCTACTTCCTTTTGTCAATATATCTTTTTTTTTTTCAATATTTCCTTTTCTCAATATTTCCTTTTGTCAATATTTCCTTTTGTCAATATATCCTTTTTCAAATTTTCCTTTTTTCAATATTTCCTTTTTTCAATATTTTCTTTTTTCAATATTTCCTTTTGTCAATATTTCCTTTTTTCTATACTTCGTTTTGTCAATATTTCCTTTTGTAAATATTTCCTTTTGTCAATATTTCCTTAGTTCAATATATCCTTTTTTCAATATTTCCTTTATTCAATATTTTTTTTTTCAATAATTCCTTTTTTCTATACTTCCTTTTATCAATATTTCCTTTTGCCAATATTTCCTTTATTCAATATTTCCTTTTGTCAACATTTCCTTTTTTCTATACTTCCTTTTGTCAATATTTTCTTTTGTCAATATTTCCTTTCGTAAATATTCCTTTTTTTCTATACTTCCTTTTGTCAATATTTCCTTTTGTCAATATTTCCTTTTTTCAATATTTCCTTTTTTCAATATTTCATTTTTTCTATACTTCCTTTTGTCAGTATTTCTTTTGTCAATATTTCCTTTTTTCAATATTTCCTTTTGTCAATATTTTCTTTTTTCAATATTTCCTTTTGTCAATATTTCCTTTATTCTATACTTCCTTTTGTCAATATTTCCTTTTGTAAATATTTCCTTTTGTCAATATTTCCTTAATTCAATATTTCCTTTTTTCAATATTCCCTTTTTTCAATAATTCCTTTTTTCTATACTTCCTTTCGTCAATATTTCCTTTTGTCAATATTACCTTTTTTCAATATTTCCTTTTGTCAACATTTCCTTTTTTCTATACTTCCTTTTCTCAATATTTTCTTTTGTCAATATTTCCTTTTGTAAATATTCCATTTTTTCTATACTTCCTTTTGTCAATATTTCCTTTTTTCAATATTTCCTTTTTTCAATATCTCATTTTTTCTATACTTCCTTTTTTCAATATTTCCTTTTTTCTATACTTCTTTTTGTCAAAATTTCTTTTTGTCAATATTCCCTTTTGGTAATATTTCCTTTTTTCTATACTTCCTTTTGGCATTATTTACTTTTTTACAATATTTCCTTTTGTCAAAATTTCCTTTTTTCAATATTTCCTTTTTTCAATATTTCCTTTTGTCAATATGTCCTTTTGTCAATATTTCCTTTTTTCAATATTTCCTTTTGTCAATATTTCATTATTTCAATACTTCCGTTTGTCAATATTTCCTATTGTCAATTTATCCTTTTTTCAATATTTCCTTTTTTCTATACTTCCTTTTTTCAATATTTCCTTTTTTCTATATTTCCTTTTTTTAATATTTCCTTTATTCTCTACGTCCTTTTTTCAATATTACCTTTTGTCAATATTTCCATTTTTCAATATTAACTTTTGTTAATATTTCCTTTTGTCAATATTTCCTTTTGTCAATATTTCCTTTTTTCAATATTTCCTTTCGTCAATATTTCCTTTTTTCAATATTTCCTTTTTTCAATATTTCCTTTTTTCTATATTTCTCTTTTTCATTATTTCCTTTTCTCAATATTTTCTTTTTTCAATATTTCCTTTTTTCTATACTTTCTTTTTTCAATATTCCCTTTTTTCAAAATTTTTTTTTTCAATATTTTCTTTTGTCAATATTTCCTTTTGTCAATATATCCTTTATCAATATTTCCTTATGTCAATATTTCCTTTTTTCTATACTTCCTTTTTTCAATATTTCCTTTTGTCAATATTTCCTTTTGTCAATATTTCATATTTCAATATTTCCTTTTTTCAATATTTCCTTTTTTCAAAATTTCCTTTTTTCAATATTTCCTTATGTCAATATTTCCTTTTTTCTATACTTTCTTTTGTCAATATTTCCTTTTGTAAATATTTCCTTTTGTCAATATTTCCTTTTTTCAATATTTCCTTTTTTCAATATTTCCTTTTTTCAATATTCCATTTTTTCAATAATTCCTTTTTTCTATACTTCCTTTTGTCAATATTTCCTTTTGTCAATATTTCATTTTTTCAATATTTCCTTTTGTCAATATTTCCTTTTTTCTATACTTCCTTTTGTCAATATTATCTTTTGTCATTATTTCCTTTCGTCAATATTTCCTTTTTTCAATATTTCCTTCTTTCAATATTTCCTTTTTTCTATACTGCGTTTTTACAATATTTCCTTTTTTCTATACTTACTTTTGTCAAAATTTCTTTTTTTCAATATAACCCTTAGTCAATATTTCCTTTTTTTCTATACTTCCTTTTGGCAATATTTCCTTTTTTCAATATTTCCTTTTGTCAAAATTTCCTTTTTTCAATATTTCCTTTTTTCAATATTTCCTTTTATCAATATTTCCTTTTGTCAATATTTCCTTTTTTCAATATTTCCTTTTGTCAATATTTCATTTTTTTCAATACTTCCGTTTGTCAATATTTCCTTTTGTCAATATTTCCATTTGTCAATATATCCTTTTTTCAATATTTCCTTTTTTCTATACTTCCTTTTTTCAATATTTTCATTTTGTCAATATTTCCTTCATTCAATATTTCCTTTTGTCAATATTTCCATTTTTCTATACTTCCTTTTGTCAATATTTCCTTTTGTCAATATTTCCATTTGTCAAATTTCCTTTTTTCTATACTTCCTTTTGTCAATATTTATATTTTCAATATTTCCTTTTGATAATATTTCATTTTTTCAATACTTCCGTTTGTCAATATTTACTTTTGTCAATATTTCTTTTTGTCAATATTTCCTTTTTTCAATATTTCCTTTTTTCTATACATCCTTTTTTCAATATTTCCTCTCTTCAATATTTCCTTTTTTCAATATTTCCTTTTTTTAATATTTCCTTTTTTCAATATTTCCTTTTTTCAATATTTCCTTTTTTCTATATTTCTCTTTTTCATTATTTCCTCTTCTCAATATTTCCTTTTTTCAATATTTTCTTTTTTCTATACTTTCTTTTGTCAATATTTCCTTTTTTCTAAATTTCCATTCATCAGTATTTCCTATGTTCAATATTTCCACTTTTCTATACTTCCTTTTGTCAAAATTTCCTTTTGTCAATATTTCTTTTTTGCAATATTTCCTTTAGTCTATATTGTCTTTTTTCTATACTTCCTTTTGTCAATATTTTTTTTCTCTACTTCCTTTTGTCAATATTTCTTTTGTCAATATTTCCTTTTTTCAATATTTCCTTTTGTCAATATTTCCTTTTGTCAATATATCCTTTTTCAAATTTTCCTTTTTTCAATATTTCCTTTTGTCAATATTTCCTTTTTTCTATACTTCGTTTTGTCAATATTTCCTTTTGTAAATATTTCCTTTTGTCAATATTTTCTTATTTCAATATATCCTTTTTTCAATATTTCCTTTTTTCAATATTTTTTTTTTCAATAATTCCTTTTTTCTTTACTTCCTTTTATCAATATTTCCTTTTGTCAATATTTCCTTTTTTCAATATTTCCTTTTGTCAACATTTCCTTTTTTCTATACTTCCTTTTGTCAATATTTTCTTTTGTCAATATTTCCTTTCGTAAATATTCCTTTTTTTCTATACTTCTTTTGTCAATATTTCCTTTTGTCAATATTTCCTTTTTTCAATATTTCCTTTTTTCAATATTTCATTTTTTCTATACTTCCTTTTGTCAATATTTCTTTTGTCAATATTTCCTTTTTTCAATATTTCCTTTTGTCAATATTTCCTTTTGTCAATATATCCTTTTTCAAAATTTCCTTTTTTCAATATTTCCTTTTTTCAATATTTTCTTTTTTCAATATTTCCTTTTGTCAATATTTCCTTTTTTCTATACTTCCTTTTGTCAATATTTCCTTTTGTAAATATTTCCTTTTGTCAATATTTCCTTAATTCAATAAATCCTTTTTTCAATATTTCCTTTTTTCAATATTCCCTTTTTTCAATAATTCCTTTTTTCTATACTTCCTTTCGTCAATATTTCCTTTTGTCAATATTACCTTTTTTCAATATTTCCTTTTGTCAACATTTCCTTTTTTCTATACTTCCTTTTGTCAATATTTTCTTTTGTCAATATTTCCTTTTGTAAATATTCCATTTTTTCTATTCTTCCTTTTGTCAATATTTCCTTTTTTCAATATTTCCTTTTTTCAATATTTCATTTTTTCTATACTTCTTTTTTTCAATATTTCCTTTTTTCTATACTTCTTTTTGTCAAAATTTCTTTTTGTCAATATTCCCTTTTGGTAATATTTCCTTTTTTCTATACTTCCTTTTGGCATTATTTACTTTTTTACAATATTTCCTTTTGTCAAAATTTCCTTTTTTCAATATTTCCTTTTTTCAATATTTCCTTTTGTCAATATTTCCTTTTGTCAATATTTCCTTTTTTCAATATATCCTTTTGTCAATATTTCATTATTTCAATACTTCCGTTTGTCAATATTTCCTTTTGTCAATATATCCTTTTTTCAATATTTCCTTTTTCCTATACTTCCTTTTTTCAATATTTCCTTTTTTTAATATTTCCTTTTTTTAATATTTCCTTTATTCTCTACGTCCTTTTTTCAATATTACCTTTTGTCAATATTTCCATTTTTCAATATTTACTTTTGTCAATATTTCCTTTTGTCAATATTTCCTTTTGTCAATATTTCCTTTTTTCAATATTTCCTTTTGTCAATATTTCCTTTTTTCAATATTTCCTTTTTTCAATATTTCCTTTTTTCTATATTTCTCTTTTTCACTATTTCCTTTTTTCAACATTTCCTTTTTTCTATACTTCCTTTTGTCAATATTTCCTTTTTTCTAAATTTCCATTTTTCAATATTTCCTGTGTTCAATATTTCCACTTTTCTATACTTCTATTTGTCAAAATTTCCTTTTGTCAATATTTCCTTTTTTCAATATTTCCTTTTCTCTGTATTGTCTTTTTTCTATACTTCCTCTTGTCAATATTTTTTTTTCTATACTTCCTTTTGTCAATATTTCCTTCTGTCAATATTTCCTTTTGTCAATATTTCATATTTTAATATATCCTTTTTTCAATATTTCCTTTTTTGAATATTTCCTTTTTTCAATATTTCCTTATGTCAATATTTCCTTTTTTCTATTCTTTCTTTTGTCAATATTTCCTTTTGTAAATATTTCCTTTTGTCAATATTCCTTTTTTTCAATATTTCCTTTTTTCAATATTTCCTTTTTTCAATATTCCATTTTTTCAATAATTCCTTTTTTCTATACTTCCTTTTGTCAATATTTCCTTTTGTCAATATTCCCTTTTTTCAATATTTCCTTGTGTCAAAATTTCCTTTTGTCAATATTTCCTTTTTTCAATATTTTCTTTGTCAATATTTCCTTTTTTCTATACTTTCTTTTTTCAATATTCCCTTTTTTCAAAATTTTTTTTTTCAATATTTTCTTTTGTCAATATTTCCTTTTGTCAATATATCCTTTATCAATATTTCCTTTTGTCAATATTTCCTTTTTTCAATATTTCCTTTTTTCAATATTTCATTTTTTCTATACTTCTTTTTTTCAATATTTCCTTTTTTCTATACTTCTTTTTGTCAAAATTTCTTTTTGTCAATATTCCCTTTTGGTAATATTTCCTTTTTTCTATACTTCCTTTTGGCATTATTTACTTTTTTACAATATTTCCTTTTGTCAAAATTTCCTTTTTTCAATATTTCCTTTTTTCAATATTTCCTTTTGTCAATATTTCCTTTTGTCAATATTTCCTTTTTTCAATATTTCCTTTTGTCAATATTTCATTATTTCAATACTTCCGTTTGTCAATATTTCCTTTTGTCAATATATCCTTTTTTCAATATTTCCTTTTTTCTATACTTCCTTTTTTCAATATTTCCTTTTTTCAATATTTCCTTTTTTTAATATTTCCTTTATTCTCTACGTCCTTTTTTCAATATTACCTTTTGTCAATGTTTCCATTTTTCAATATTTACTTTTGTCAATATTTCCTTTTGTCAATATTTCCTTTTGTCAATATTTCCTTTTTTCAATATTTCCTTTTGTCAATATTTCCTTTTTTCAATTTTTCCTTTTTTCTATATTTCTCTTTTTCATTATTTCCTTTTCTCAATATTTTCTTTTTTCAACATTTCCTTTTTTCTATACTTCCTTTTGTCAATATTTCCTTTTTTCTAAATTTCCATTTTTCAATATTTCCTGTGTTCAATATTTCCACTTTTCTATACTTCCATTTGTCAAAATTTCCTTTTGTCAATATTTCCTTTTTTCAATATTTCCTTTTCTCTGTATTGTCTTTTTTCTATACTTCCTCATGTCAATATTTTTTTTCTATACTGCCTTTTGTCAATATTTCCTTTTGTCAATATTTCCTTTTGTCAATATTTCCTTTTTTTAATATTTCCTTTTGTCAATATTTCCTTTTGTCAATATTTCCTTTATTCAATATTTCCTTTTGTCAATATTTCCTTTTTTCTATACTTCCTTTTTTCAATATTTCCTTTTGTCAATATTTCCTTTTGTCAATATTTCATATTTCAATATTTCCTTTTTTCAATATTTCCTTTTTTCAATATTTCCTTTTTTCAATATTTCCTTATGTCAATATTTCCTTTTTTCTATTCTTTCTTTTGTCAATATTTCCTTTTGTAAATATTTCCTTTTGTCAATATTCCTTTTTTCAATATTTCCTTTTTTCAATATTTCCTTTTTTCAATATTCCATTTTTTCAATAATTCCTTTTTTCTATACTTCCTTTTGTCAATATTTCCTTTTGTCAATATTCCCTTTTTTCAATATTTCCTTGTGTCAAAATTTCCTTTTGTCAATATTTCCTTTTTTCAATATTTCCTTTGTCAATATTTCCTTTTTTCTATACTTTCTTTTTTCAATATTCCCTTTTTTCAAAATTTTTTTTTTCAATATTTTCTTTTGTCAATATTTCCTTTTGTCAATATATCCTTTATCAATATTTCCTTTTGTCAATATTTCCTTTTTTCAATATTTCCTTTTTTCAACATTTCATTTTTTCTATACTTCTTTTTTTCAATATTTCCTTTTTTCTATACTTCTTTTTGTCAAAATTTCTTTTTGTCAATATTCCCTTTTGGTAATATTTCCTTTTTTCTATACTTCCTTTTGGCATTATTTACTTTTTTACAATATTTCCTTTTGTCAAAATTTCCTTTTTTCAATATTTCCTTTTTTCAATATTTCCTTTTGTCAATATTTCCTTTTGTCAATATTTCCTTTTTTCAATATTTCCTTTTTTCAATATTTCCTTTTTTCTATACTTCCTTTTTTCAATATTTCCTTTTTTCAATATTTCCTTTTTTTAATACTTCCTTTATTCTCTACGTCCTTTTTTCAATATTACCTTTTGTCAATATTTCCATTTTTCAATATTTACTTTTGTCAATATTTCCTTTTGTCAATATTTCCTTTTGTCAATATTTCCTTTTTTCAATATTTCCTTTTGTCAATATTTCCTTTTTTCAATATTTCCTTTTTACAATATTTCCTTTTTTCTATATTTCTCTTTTTCATTATTTCCTTTTCTCAATATTTTCTTTTTTCAACATTTCCTTTTTTCTATACTTCCTTTTGTCAATATTTCCTTTTTTCTAAATATCCATTTTTCAATATATCCTGTGTTCAATATTTCCACTTTTCTATACTTCCATTTGTCAAAATTTCCTTTTGTCAATATTTCCTTTTTTCAATATTTCCTTTTCTCTGTATTGTCTTTTTTCTAAACTTCCTCTTGTCAATATTTTTTTTTCTATACTTCCTATTGTCAATATTTCCTTTTGTCAATATTTCCTTTTGTCAATATTCCCTTTTTTTAATATTTCCTTTTGTCAATATTTCCTTTTGTCAATATTTCCTTTATTCAATATTTCCTTTTGTCAAATTTCCTTTTTTCTATACTTCCTTTTTTCAATATTTCCTTTTGTCAATATTTCCTTTTGTCAATATTTCATATTTCAATATTTCCTTTTTTCAATATTTCCTTTTTTCAATATTTCCTTATGTCAATATTTCCTTTTTTCTATTCTTTCTTTTGTCAATATTTCCTTTTGTAAATATTTCCTTTTGTCAATATTCCTTTTTTTCAATATTTCCTTTTTTCAATATTTCCTTTTTTCAATATTCCATTTTTTCAATAATTCCTTTTTTCTATACTTCCTTTTGTCAATATTTCCTTTTGTCAATATTCCCTTTTTTCAATATTTCCTTGTGTCAAAATTTCCTTTTGTCAATATTTCCTTTTTTCAATATTTTCTTTGTCAATATTTCCTTTTTTCTATACTTTCTTTTTTCAATATTCCCTTTTTTCAAAATTTTTTTTTTCAATATTTTCTTTTGTCAATATTTCCTTTTGTCAATATATCCTTTATCAATATTTCCTTTTGTCAATATTTCCTTTTTTCAATATTTCCTTTTTTCAATATTTCATTTTTTCTATACTTCTTTTTTTCAATATTTCCTTTTTTCTATACTTCTTTTTGTCAAAATTTCTTTTTGTCAATATTCCCTTTTGGTAATATTTCCTTTTTTCTATACTTCCTTTTGGCATTATTTACTTTTTTACAATATTTCCTTTTGTCAAAATTTCCTTTTTTCAATATTTCCTTTTTTCAATATTTCCTTTTGTCAATATTTCCTTTTGTCAATATTTCCTTTTTTCAATATTTCCTTTTGTCAATATTTCATTATTTCAATACTTCCGTTTGTCAATATTTCCTTTTGTCAATATATCCTTTTTTCAATATTTCCTTTTTTCTATACTTCCTTTTTTCAATATTTCCTTTTTTCAATATTTCCTTTTTTTAATATTTCCTTTATTCTCTACGTCCTTTTTTCAATATTACCTTTTGTCAATGTTTCCATTTTTCAATATTTACTTTTGTCAATATTTCCTTTTGTCAATATTTCCTTTTGTCAATATTTCCTTTTTTCAATATTTCCTTTTGTCAATATTTCCTTTTTTCAATTTTTCCTTTTTTCTATATTTCTCTTTTTCATTATTTCCTTTTCTCAATATTTTCTTTTTTCAACATTTCCTTTTTTCTATACTTCCTTTTGTCAATATTTCCTTTTTTCTAAATTTCCATTTTTCAATATTTCCTGTGTTCAATATTTCCACTTTTCTATACTTCCATTTGTCAAAATTTCCTTTTGTCAATATTTCCTTTTTTCAATATTTCCTTTTCTCTGTATTGTCTTTTTTCTATACTTCCTCTTGTCAATATTTTTTTTCTATACTGCCTTTTGTCAATATTTCCTTTTGTCAATATTTCCTTTTGTCAATATTTCCTTTTTTTAATATTTCCTTTTGTCAATATTTCCTTTTGTCAATATTTCCTTTATTCAATATTTCCTTTTGTCAATATTTCCTTTTTTCTATACTTCCTTTTTTCAATATTTCCTTTTGTCAATATTTCCTTTTGTCAATATTTCATATTTCAATATTTCCTTTTTTCAATATTTCCTTTTTTCAATATTTCCTTTTTTCAATATTTCCTTATGTCAATATTTCCTTTTTTCTATTCTTTCTTTTGTCAATATTTCCTTTTGTAAATATTTCCTTTTGTCAATATTCCTTTTTTTCAATATTTCCTTTTTTCAATATTTCCTTTTTTCAATATTCCATTTTTTCAATAATTCCTTTTTTCTATACTTCCTTTTGTCAATATTTCCTTTTGTCAATATTCCCTTTTTTCAATATTTCCTTGTGTCAAAATTTCCTTTTGTCAATATTTCCTTTTTTCAATATTTCCTTTGTCAATATTTCCTTTTTTCTATACTTTCTTTTTTCAATATTCCCTTTTTTCAAAATTTTTTTTTTCAATATTTTCTTTTGTCAATATTTCCTTTTGTCAATATATCCTTTATCAATATTTCCTTTTGTCAATATTTCCTTTTTTCAATATTTCCTTTTTTCAACATTTCATTTTTTCTATACTTCTTTTTTTCAATATTTCCTTTTTTCTATACTTCTTTTTGTCAAAATTTCTTTTTGTCAATATTCCCTTTTGGTAATATTTCCTTTTTTCTATACTTCCTTTTGGCATTATTTACTTTTTTACAATATTTCCTTTTGTCAAAATTTCCTTTTTTCAATATTTCCTTTTTTCAATATTTCCTTTTGTCAATATTTCCTTTTGTCAATATTTCCTTTTTTCAATATTACCTTTTGTCAATATTTCATTATTTCAATACTTCCGTTTGTCAATATTTCCTTTTGTCAATATATCCTTTTTTCAATATTTCCTTTTTTCTATACTTCCTTTTTTCAATATTTCCTTTTTTCAATATTTCCTTTTTTTAATACTTCCTTTATTCTCTACGTCCTTTTTTCAATATTACCTTTTGTCAATATTTCCATTTTTCAATATTTACTTTTGTCAATATTTCCTTTTGTCAATATTTCCTTTTGTCAATATTTCCTTTTTTCAATATTTCCTTTTGTCAATATTTCCTTTTTTCAATATTTCCTTTTTACAATATTTCCTTTTTTCTATATTTCTCTTTTTCATTATTTCCTTTTCTCAATATTTTCTTTTTTCAACATTTCCTTTTTTCTATACTTCCTTTTGTCAATATTTCCTTTTTTCTAAATATCCATTTTTCAATATATCCTGTGTTCAATATTTCCACTTTTCTATACTTCCATTTGTCAAAATTTCCTTTTGTCAATATTTCCTTTTTTCAATATTTCCTTTTCTCTGTATTGTCTTTTTTCTAAACTTCCTCTTGTCAATATTTTTTTTTCTATACTTCCTATTGTCAATATTTCCTTTTGTCAATATTTCCTTTTGTCAATATTCCCTTTTTTTAATATTTCCTTTTGTCAATATTTCCTTTTGTCAATATTTCCTTTATTCAATATTTCCTTTTGTCAAATTTCCTTTTTTCTATACTTCCTTTTTTCAATATTTCCTTTTGTCAATATTTCCTTTTGTCAATATTTCATATTTCAATATTTCCTTTTTTCAATATTTCCTTTTTTCAATATTTCCTTTTTTCAATATTTCCTTATGTCAATATTTCCTTTTTTCTATTCTTTCTTTTGTCAATATTTCCTTTTGTAAATATTTCCTTTTGTCAATATTCCTTTTTTTCAATATTTCCTTTTTTCAATATTTCCTTTTTTCAATATTCCATTTTTTCAATAATTCCTTTTTTCTATACTTCCTTTTGTCAATATTTCCTTTTGTCAATATTCCCTTTTTTCAATATTTCCTTGTGTCAAAATTTCCTTTTGTCAATATTTCCTTTTTTCAATATTTCCTTTGTCAATATTTCCTTTTTTCTATACTTTCTTTTTTCAATATTCCCTTTTTTCAAAATTTTTTTTTTCAATATTTTCTTTTGTCAATATTTCCTTTTGTCAATATATCCTTTATCAATAATTCCTTTTGTCAATATTTCCTTTTTTCTATACTTCCTTTTTTCAATATTTCCTTTTGTCAATATTTCCTTTTGTCAATATTTCATATTTCAATATTTCCTTTTTTCAATATTTCCTTTATTCAATATTTCCTTTTTTCAATATTTCCTTATGTCAATATTTCCTTTTTTCTATACTTCCTTTTGTCAATATTTCCTTTTGTAAATATTTCCTTTTGTCAATATTTCCTTTTTTCAATATTTCCTTTTTTCAATGTTTCCTTTTTTCAATATTCCATTTTTTCAATAATTCCTTTTTTCTATACTTCCTTTTGTCAATATTTCCTTTTGTCAATATTTCCTTTTTTCAGTATTTCCTTTTGTCAATATTTCCTTTTTTCTTTACTTCCTTTTGTCAATACTATCTTTTGTCAATATTTCCTTTTGTCAATATTTCCTTTTTTCAATACTTCCTTTTGTCATTATTTCCTTTCGTCAATATTCCCTTTTACAATATTTCCTTCTTTCAATATTTCCTTTTTTCTATACTTCCTTTTTACAATATTTCCTTTTTTCTATACTTACTTTTGTCAAAATTTCTTTTTGTCAATATAACCCTTAGTCAATATTTCCTTTTTTTCTATACTTCCTTTTGGCAATATTTCCTTTTTTCAATATTTCCTTTTTTCAATATTTCCTTATGTCAATATTTCCTTTTTTCTATACTTTCTTTTGACAATATTTCATTTTGTAAATATTTCCTTTTGTCAATATTTCCTTTTTTCAATATTTCCTTTTTTCAATATTTCCTTTTTTCAATATTCCATTTTTTCAATAATTCCTTTTTTCTATACTTCCTTTTGTCAATATTTCCTTTTGTCAATATTTCCTTTTTTCAATATTTCCTTTTGTCAATATTTCCTTTTGTCAATATTTCCTTTTTTCAATTCTTCCTTTTGTCATTATTTCCTTTCGTCAATATTTCCTTTTTTCAATATTTCCTTCTTTCAATATTTCCTTTTTTCAATACTTCCTTTTTACAATATTTCCTTTTTTCTATACTTACTTTTGTCAAAATTTTTTTTTGTCAATATAACCCTTAGTCAATATTTTCTTTTTTTCTATACTTCCTTTTATCAATATTTCCTTTTTTCAATATTTCCTTTTGTCAAAATTTCCTTTTTTCCATATTTCCTTTTTTCAATATTTCCTTTTATCAATATTTCCTTTTGTCAATATTTCCTTTTTTCAATATTTCCTTTTGTCAATATTTCATTTTTTCAATACTTCCGTTTGTCAATATTTCCTTTTGTCAATATTTCCATTTGTCAATATATCCTTTTTTCAATATTTCCTTTTTTCTATACTTCCTTTTTTCAATATTTCCTTTTTTCAATATTTCCTTTTTTCTATACGTCCTTTTTTCAATATTTCCTTTTGTCAATATTTCCTTTTTTCAATATTTACTTTTGTCAATATTTCCTTTTGTCAATATTTCCTTTTTTCAATATTTCCTTTTGTCAATATTTCCTTTTTTCAATATTTTTTTTTGTCAATATTTCCTTTTGTCAATATTTCCATTTGTCAATATTCTTTTTTTTTCAATATTTCCTTTTTTCTATACTTCCTTTTTTCAATATTTTCATTTTGTCAATATTTCCTTCATTCAATATTTCCTTTTGTCAATATTTCCATTTTTCTATACTTCCTTTTGTCAATATAACCTTTTGTCAATATTTCCATTTGTCAATATTTCCTTTTTTCTATACTTCCTTTTGTCAATATTTCCTTTTTCAATATCTCCTTTTGACAATATTTCATTTTTTCAATACTTCCATTTGTCAATATTTACTATTGTCAATATTTCTTTTTGTCAATATTTCCTTTTTTCAATATTTCCTTTATTCTATAATTCCTTTTTTCAATATTTCCTCTCTTCAATATTTCCTTTTTTCAATATTTCCTTTTTTTAATATTTCCTTTTTTCAATATTTCCTTTTTTCAACATTTCCTTTTTTCTATATTTCTCTTTTTCATTATTTCCTCTTCTCAATATATCCTTTTTTCAATATTTCCTTTTTTCTATACTTTCTTTTGTCAATATTTCCTTTTTTCTAAATTTCCATTCTTCAATATTTCCTATGTTCAATATTTCCACTTTTCTATACTTCCTTTTGTCAAAATTTCCTTTTGTCAATATTTCTTTTTTTCAATATTTCCTTTAGTCTATATTGTCTTTTTTTTATACTTCCTTTTGTCAATATTTTTTTTCTATACTTCCTTTTGTCAATATTTCCTTTTTTCAATATATCCTTTTGTCAATATTTCCTTTTGTCAATATATCCTTTTTCAAATTTTCCTTTTTTCAATATTTCCTTTTTTCAATATTTTCTTTTTTCAATATTTCCTTTTGTCAATATTTCCTTTTTTGTATACTTCTTTTTGTCAATATTTCCTTTTTAAATATTTCCTTTTGTCAATATTTCCTTATTTCAATATATCCTTTTTTTAAATGTTTCCTTTTTTCAATATTCCCTTTTTTCAATAATTCCTTTTTTCTTTACTTCCTTTTATCAATATTTCCTTTTGTCGAAATTTTCCTTTTTTCAATATTTCCTTTTGTCAACATTTCCTTTTTTCTATACTTCCTTTTGTCAATATTTTCTTTTGTCAATATTTCCTTTTGTAAATATTCCTTTTTTTCTATACTTCCTTTTGTCAATATTTCCTTTTGTCAATATTTCCTTTTTTCAATATTTCCTTTTTTCAATATTTCATTTTTTCTATACTTTCTTTTTTCAATATTTCCTTTTTTCAATACTTCCTTTTGTCAAAATTTCTTTTTGTCAATATTCCCTTTTGGTAATATTTCCTTTATTCTATACTTCCATTTGGCATTATTTCCTTTTTTACAATATTTCCTTTTTTCAAAATTTCCTTTTTTCAATATTTCCTTTTTTTAATATTTCCTTTTGTCAATATTTTCTTTTGTCAATATTTCCTTTTTTCAATATTTCCTTTTGTCAATATTTCATTATTTCAATACTTCCGTTTGTCAATATATCCTTTTGTCAATATTTCCTTTTGTCAATATATCCTTTTTTCAATATTTCCTTTTTTCTATACTTCCTTTTTTCAATATTTCCTTTTTTCAATATTTCCTTTTTTTAATATTTCCTCTTTTCTATACGTCCTTTTTTCAATATTTCCTTTTGTCAATATTTCCTTTTTTCAATATTTCCTTTTGTCAATATTTCCTTTTTTCAATATTTCCTTTTGTCAATATTTCCTTTTTTCAATATTTCCTTTTTACTATTTTCACTTTTTCATTATTTCCTTTTCTCAATATTTCCTTTTTTCAACATTTCCTTTTTTCTATACTTCCTTTTGTCAATATTTCCTTTTTTCTAAATTTCCATTTTTCAATATTTCCTGTGTTCAATATTTCCACTTTCTATACTTCCTTTTGTCAAAATTTCCTTTTGTCAATATTTCCTTTTTTCAATATTTCCTTTTGTCTGTATTGTCTTTTTTCTATACTTCCTTTTGTCAATTTTTTTTTTCTATACTTCCTTTTGTCAATATTTCCTTTTGTCAATATTTCCTTTTTTCAATATTTCCTTTTTTCAATATTTCCTTTTGTCAATATTTCCTTTTTTCAATATTTCCTTTTGTCAATATTTCCTTTTGTCAATATTTCCTTTTTCAAATTTTCCTTTTTTCAATATTTCCTTTTTTCAATATTTTGTTTTTTCAAATATTTCCTTTTGTCAATATTTCCTTTTTTCTATACTTCCTTTTGTCAATATTTCCTTTTGTAAATATTTCCTTTCGTCAATATTTCCTTATTTCAATATATCCTTTTTTCAATATTTCCTTTTTTCAATATTCCCTTTTTTCAATAATGCCTTTTTTCTATACTTCCTTTTGTCAATATTTCCTTTTGTCAATATTTCCTTTTTTCAATATTTCCTTTTGTCAACATTTCCTTTTTTCTATACTTCCTTTTGTCAATATTTTCTTTTGTCAATATTTCCTTTTGTAAATATTCCATTTTTTCTATACTTCCTTTTGTCAATATTTCCTTTTGCCAATATTTCCTTTTTTCAATATTTCCTTTTTTCAATATTTCATTTTTACTTAATTCCTTTTTTCAATACTTCTTTTTGTCAATATTTCCTTTTTTCAATATTTCCTTTTTTCTATATTTCTCTTTTTCATTATTTCCTTTTCTCAATATTTCCTTTTTTCAACATTTCCTTTTTTCTATACTTCCTTTTGTCAATATTTCCTTTTTTCTAAATTTCCATTTTTCAATATTTCCTGTGTTCAATATTTCCACTTTTCTATACTTCCATTTTTCAAAATTTCCTTTTGTCAATATTTCCTTTTTTCAATATTTCCTTTTGTCTGTATTGTCTTTCTTCTATACTTCCTTTTGTCAATATTTTTTTTTCTATACTTTATTTTGTCAATATTTCCTCTTGTCAATATTTCCTTTTGTCAATATTTCCTTTTTTCAATATTTCCTCTTGTCAATATTTCGTTTTGTCAATATTTCCTTTATTCAATATTTCCTTTTGTCAATATTTCCTTTTTTCTATACTTTCTTTTTTCAATATTCCCTTTTTTCAATATTTTTTTTTTTCAATATTTTCTTTTGTCAATATTTCCTTTTGTCAATATTTCCTTTATTCAATATTTCCTTTTGTCAATATTTTCTTTTCAATATTTCCTTTTGTAAATATTCCATTTTTTCTACACTTCCTTTTGTCAATATTTCCTTTTGTCAATATTTCCTTTTTTCAATATTTCCTTTTTTCAATATTTCATTTTTTCTATACTTCCTTTTTTCAATATTTCCTTTTTTCTATACTTCTTTTTGTCAAAATTTCTTTTTGTCAATATTCCCTTTCGGTAATATTTCCTTTTTTCTATTCTTCCTTTTGTCAATATTTCCTTTTGTCAATATTTCCTTTTGTCAATATTTACTTTTTTCAATATTTCCTTTTTTCTATACTTCTTTTTTTCAATATTTCCTTTTTTCTATACTACCTTTTGTCATAATTTCCTTTTTTCTATACTTCCTTTTTCCAATATTTCATTTTGTCAATATTTCCTTCATTCAATATTTCCTTTTGTCAATATTTCCTTTTGTCAAATTTCCTTTTTTCAATATTTCCTTTTGTCAATATATCCTTTTTCAAATTTTCCTTTTTTCAATATTTCCTTTTGTCAATATTTCCTTTTTTCTATACTTCCTTTTGTCAATATTTCCATTTGTAAATATTCCTTTTTTTCTATACTTCCTTTTGTCAATATTTCCTTTTTTCAATATTTCATTTTTTCTATACTTCCTTTTTTCAATATTTCCTTTTTTCTATATTTTCTTTTGTCAAAATTTCTTTTTGTCAATATTCCCTTTTGGTAATATTTCCTTTTTTCTATACTTCCTTTTGGCATTATTTCCTTTTTTACAATATTTCCTTTTGTCAATATTTGCTTTTGTAAATATTCCTTTTTTTCTATACTTCCTTTTGTCAATATTTCCTTTCGTCAATATTTCCTTTTTTCAATATTTCCTTTTTTCAATATTTCATTTTTTCTATACTTCCTTTTTTCAATATTTCCTTTTTTCTATACTTCCTTTTGTCAAAATTTCTTTTTGTCAATATTCCCTTTTGGTAATATTTCCTTTTTTCTATACTTCCTTTTGGCATAATTTCCTTTTTTCAATATTTCCTATTGTCAAAATTTCCTTTTTTCAATATTTCCTTTTTTCAATATTTCCTTTTGTCAATATTTCCTTATGTCAATATTTCCTTTTGTCAATATATCCTTTTTTCAATATTTCCTTTTTTCTATACTTCCTTTTTTCAATATTTCCTTTTTTCAATATTTCCTTTTTTTAATATTTCCTTTTTTCTATACGTCCTGTTTTCAATATTTCCTTTTGTCAATATTTCCTATTTTCAATATTTACTTTTGTCAATATTTCCTTTTGTCAATATTTAATTTTGTCAATATTTCCTTTTTTCAATATTTCCTTTTGTCAATATTTAATTTTTTCAATATTTCCTTTTGTCAATATTTCCTTTTTTCAATATTTCCTTTTTTCTATATTTCTCTTTTTCATTTTTTTCTTTCCTCAATATTTTTTTTCAATATTTCCTTTTTTCTATACTTTCTTCTGTCAATATTTCCTTTTTTCTAAATTTCCATTTTTCAATATTTCCTGTGTTCAATATTTCCACTTTTCTATACTTCCTTTTTTCAAAATTTCCTTTTGTCAACATTTCCTTTTTTCTATACTTCCTTTTGTCAATATTTTCTTTTGTCAATATTTCCTTTTGTAAATATTCCTTTTTTTCTATACTTCCTTTTGTCAATATTTCCTTTCGTCAATATTTCCTTTTTTCAATATTTCCTTTTTTCAATATTTCATTTTTTCTATACTTCCTTTTTTCAATATTTCCTTTTTTCTATACTTCCTTTTGTCAAAATTTCTTTTTGTCAATATTCCCTTTTGGTAATATTTCCTTTTTTCTATACTTACTTTTGGCATAATTTCCTTTTTTCAATATTTCCTATTGTCAAAATTTCCTTTTTTCAATATTTCCTTTTTTCAATATTTCCTTTTGTCAATATTTCCTTATGTCAATATTTCCTTTTGTCAATATATCCTTTTTTCAATATTTTATTTTTTTCTATACTTCCTTTTTTCAATATTTCCTTTTTTCAATATTTCCTTTTTTTAATATTTCCTTTTTTCTATACGTCCTGTTTTCAATATTTCCTTTTGTCAATATTTCCTTTTTTCAATATTTACTTTTGTCAATATTTCCTTTTGTCAATATTTCCTTTTGTCAATATTTCCTTTTTTCAATATTTCCTTTTGTCAATATATAATTTTTTCAATATTTCCTTTTGTCAATATTTCCTTTTAAAATATTTCCTTTTTTCTATACTACCTTTTGTCAATATTTCCTTTTGTAAATTTTCCTTTCGTCAATATTTACTTTTGTCAATATTTCCTTTTGTCAAAATTCCCTTTTTTCTATATTTCCTTATAACAATATTTCCTTTTTTCAATATTTCCTTTTTTTAATATTTCCTTTTGTCAATATTCCCTTTTGTCAATATTTCCTTTTGTCAATATTTCCATTTGTCAATATTTCCATTTTTCAATATTTCCTTCTGTCAATATTTCCTTTTTTCAATATTTCCTTTTGTCAATATTTCTTTTTGTCAATATTTCCTTTTTTCAATGTTTCCTTTTTTCAATATTTACTTTTATCAATATTTCCTTTTTTCAATACTTCCTTTTGTCAATATATCCTTTTTTCAATATTTCCTTTTGTCGATATTTCCTTTTTTCAATATTTCCTTTTTTCAATATATCCTTTTTTCTATATTTTTCTTTTTCATTATTTCCTTTTCTCAATATTTCCTTTTTTCAATATTTTCTTTTTTCTATTCTTCCTTTTGTTTATATTTCCTTTTTTCTAAATTTCCATTTTTCAATATTTCCTATGTTCAATATATCCACTTTTCTATACTTTCTTTTGTCAAAATTTCCTTTTGTCAATATTTTTCTTTTTCAATATTTCCTTTTGTCTATATTGTTTTTTTTCTATACTTTCTTTTTTCAATATTTTTTTTTCTATACTTCCTTTTGTCAAAATTTCTTTTTGTCAATATTCCCTTTTGGTAATATTTCCTTTTTTCTATACTTCCTTTTGGCATAATTTCCTTTTTTCAATATTTCCTATTGTCAAAATTTCCTTTTTTCAATATTTCCTTTTTTCAATATTTCCTTTTGTCAATATTTCCTTATCTCAATATTTCCTTTTGTCAATATATCCTTTTTTCAATATTTCCTTTTGTCAATATTTAATTTTCTCAATATTTCCTTTTGTCAATATTTCCTTTTAAAATATTTCCTTTTTTCTATACTACCTTTTGTCAATATTTCCTTTTGTAAATTTTCCTTTCGTCAATATTTACTTTTGTCAATATTTCCTTTTGTCAAAATTCCCTTTTTTCTATATTTCCTTATAACAATATTTCCTTTTTTCAATATTTCCTTTTTTTTAATATTTCCTTTTGTCAATATTCCCTTTTGTCAATATTTCCTTTTGTCAATATTTCCTTTTGTCAATATTTCCATTTTTCAATATTTCCTTCTGTCAATATTTCCTTTTTTCAATATTTCTTTTTTTCAATATTTCCTTTTGTCAATATTTCTTTTTGTCAATATTTCCTTTTTTCAATGTTTCCTTTTTTCAATATTTCTTTTTTTCAATATTTCCTTTTGTCAATATTTCTTTTTGTCAATATTTCCTTTTTTCAATATTTCCTTTTTTCAATACTTCCTTTTGTTAATATATCCTCTTTTCAATATTTCCTTTTGTCGATATTTCCTTTTTTCAATATTTCCTTTTTTCAATATATCCTTTTTTCTATATTTTTCTTTTTCTTTATTTCCTTTTCTCAATATTTCCTTTTTTCAATATTTTCTTTTTTCTATTCTTCCTTTTGTTTATATTTCCTTTTTTCTAAATTTCCATTTTTCAATATTTCCTATGTTCAATATATCCACTTTTCTATACTTTCTTTTGTCAAAATTTCCTTTTGTCAATATTTTTCTTTTTCAATATTTCCTTTTGTCTATATTGTTTTTTTTCTATACTTCCTTTTTTCAATATTTTTTTTTCTATACTTCCTTTTGTCAATATTTCCTTTTGTCAATATTTCCTTTTTTCAATATTTCCTTTTTTCAATATTTCCTTTTGTCAATATTTCCTTTTGTCAATATTTCCTTTATTCAATTTTTCCTGTTGTCAATATTTCCTTTTTTCTATACTTCCTTTTTTCAATATTTCCTTTTTTCAATATTTCTTTTTTCAATATTTCCTTTTGTCAATATTTCCTTTTGTCAATATTTCCTTTATTCAATATTTCCTTTTTTCTATACTTCCTTTTTTCAATATTTCCTTTTTTCAATATTTCCTTTTTTCAATATTTCCTTATGTCAATATTTCCTTTTTTCTATACTTTCTTTTGTCAATATTTCCTTTTGTAAATATTTCCTTTTGTCAATAATTCCTTTTTTCAATATTTCCTTTTGTCAACATTTCCTTTTTTTTTATACTTCCTTTTGTCAATATTTTCTTTTGTCAATGTTTCCTTTTGTCTATATTTCCTTTTTTCTATACTACCTTTTGTCATTATTTCCTTTTGTCAGTATTTCCTTTTTTCAATATTTCCTTTTTTCTATACTTCATTTTTACAATATTTCCTTTTTTCTATACTTCCTTTTGTCAAAATTTCTTTTTGTCAATATTACCTTTTGTCAATATTTCCTTTTTTTCTATACTTTCTTTTGGCAATATTTCCGTTTTTCCATTTTTCCTTTTGTCAAAATTTCCTTTTTTCAATATTTCCTTTTTTCAATATTTCCTTTTATCAATATTTCCTTTTATCAATATTTCCTTTTGTCAATATTTCCTTTTTTCAATATTTCCTTTTGTCAAAATTCATTTTTTCAATACTTCCGTTTGTCAATATTTCCTTTTGTCAATATTTCCTTTTGTCAATATATCCTTTTTTCAATATTTCCTTTTTTCTATACTTCCTTTTTTCAATATTTCCTTTTTCAATATTTCCTTTTTTCAATATTTCCTTTATTCAATATTTCCTTTTTTCTATACGTCCTTTTTTCAATTTTCCTTTTGTCAATATTTCCTTTTTTCAATGTTTACTTTTGTCAATATTTCCTTTTGTCAATATTTCCTTTTGTCAATATTTCCTTTTGTCAATATTTCCTTTTTTCAATATTTCTTTTTGTCAATATTTCCTTTTGTCAATATTTCCTTTTTTTTGTACTTCCTTTTTTCAATATTTCCTTTTTTCTATACTTCCTTTTGTCAATATTTCATTTGTCAATTTTACCTTTTGTCAAAATTTCCTCTTTTTTTTTCTTACTTTTTTCACTATTTCCTTTTTCAATATTTTCTTTTTTTTATATTTCGTTTTGTCAATATTTCCTTTTTTCAATTTTTCCTTTTTTCAATATTTAATTTTTTTAATATTTCCTTTTGTCAATATTTCCTTTTGTCAATATTTCCTTTTGTCAATATTTCCTTTTTTCAATATTTCCTTTTTTCTATACTTCTTTTTTTCAATATTTCCTTTTTTCTATACTTCCTTGTGTCAATATTTCCTTTTGTCAATATTTCCTTTTAAAATATTTCCTTTTTTCTATACTACCTTTTGTCAATATTTCCTTTTGTAAATTTTTCCTTTTGTTAATATTTACTTTTGTCAATATTTCCTTTTCTCAAAATTCCCTTTTTTCAATATTTCCTTATATCAATATTTTTTTTTTTCAATATTTTCTTTTTTCAATATTTCCTTTTGTCAATATTTCCTTTTTTTTATACATCCTTTTGTCAATATTTCCTTTTGTAAATATTTCTTTTTGTCAATATTTCCTTTTTTCAATATATCCTTTTTTCAATATTTCCTTTTTTCAATATTCCCTATTTTCAATAATTCCTTTTTTTCTGTTCTTCCTTTTGTCAATATTTCCTTTTGTGTATATATTTTCTTTTTTCAATATTTCTTTTGTCAACATTTCCTTTTTTCTATACTTCCTTTTGTCAATATTTTCTTTTGTCAATATTTCCTTTTGTAAATATTCCTTTTTTTCTATACTTCCTTTTGTCAATATTTCCTTTCGTCAATATTTCCTTTTTTCAATATTTCCTTTTTTCAATATTTCATTTTTTCTATACTACCTTTTGTCAAAATTTCTTTTTGTCAATATTCCCTTTTGGTAATATTTCCTTTTTTCTATACTTCCTTTTGGCATAATTTCCTTTTTTCAATATTTCCTATTGTCAAAATTTCCTTTTTTCAATATTTCCTTTTTTCAATATTTCCTTTTGTCAATATTTCCTTATGTCAATATTTCCTTTTGTCAATATATCCTTTTTTCAATATTTCCTTTTTTCTATACTACCTTTTTTCAATATTTCCTTTTTTCAATATTTCCTTTTTTTAATGTTTCCTTTTTTCTATACGTCCTGTTTTCAATATTTCCTTTTGTCAATATTTCCTATTTTCAATATTTACTTTTGTCAATATTTCCTTTTGTCAATATTTCCTTTTGTCAATATTTCCTTTTTTCAATATTTCCTTTTGTCAATATTTAATTTTTTCAATATTTCCTTTTGTCAATATTTCCTTTTTTCAATATTTCCTTTTTTCTATATTTCTCTTTTTCATTTTTTTCTTTCCTCAATATTTCCTTTTTTCAATATTTCCTTTTTTCTATACTTTCTTTTGTCAATATTTCCTTTTTTCTAAATTTCCATTTTTCAATATTTCCTGTGTTCAATATTTCCACTTTTCTATACTTCCTTTTTTCAAAATTTCCTTTTGTCAATATTTCCTTTTTTCAATATTTCCTTTTACTTGTATTGTCTTTTTTCTATACTTCCTTTTGTCAATATTTTTTTTTCTATACTTCCTTTTGTCAACATTTCCTTTGTCAATATTTCCTTTTGTCAATATTTCCTTTTTTCAATATTTCCTTTTGTCAATATTTCCTTTTGGCAATATTTCCTTTATTCAATTTTTCCTTTTGTCAATATTTCCTTTTTTCTATACTTCCTTTTTTCAATATTTCCTTTATTCAATATTTTATTTTTCAATATTTTCTTTTGTCAATATTTCCTTTTGTCAATATTTCCTTTATTTAATATTTCCTTTTGTCAATATTTCCTTTTTTCTATACTTCCTTTTTTAATATTTCCTTTTGTCAATATTTCCTTTTGAAAATATTACCTATTTCAATATTTCCTTTTTTCAATATTTCCTTTTTTCAATATTTCCTTTTTTCAATATTTCCTTTTGTCAATATTTCCTTTTTTTCTATACTTTCTTTTGTCAATATTTCCATTCGTAAATATTTCCTTTTGTCAATATTTCTTTTTTTCAATATTTCCTTTTTTCAATATTCCCTTTTTTCAATAATTCCTTTTTTCTATACTTTCTTTTGTCAATATTTCCATTTTTCAATATTTCCTTCTGTCAATATTTCCTTTTGTCAATATTTCATTTTGTCGATATATCCTTTTTCAAATTTTCCTTTTTTCAATATTTCCTTTTTTCAATATTTTCTTTTTTCAATATTTCCTTTTGTCAATATTTCCTTTTTTCTATAATTCCTTTTGTCAATATTTCCTTTTGTAAATATTACCTTTCGTCAATATTTCCTTATATCAATATATCCTTTTTTCAATATTTCCTTTTTCAATATTCCCTTTTTTCAATAATTCCTTTTTTCTATACTTCCTTTTGTCAATATTTCCTTTTGTCAATATTTCCTTTTTTCAATATTTCCTTTTGTCAACATTTCCTTTTTTATATACTTCCTTTTGTCAATATTTTCTTTTGTCAATATGTCCTTTTATAAATATTCCTTTTTTTCTATACTTCCTTTTGTCAATATTTCCTTTTGTCAATATTTCCATTTTTCAATATTTCCTTTTTTCAATATTTCATTTTTTCTATACTTCCTTTTTTCAATATTTCCTTTTTTCTATACTTCCTTTTGTCAAAATTTCTTTTTGTCAATATTCCCTTTTGGTAATATTTCCTTTTTTCTATACTTCCTTTTGGCATTATTTCCTTTTTTACAATATTTCCTTTTGTAAAAATTTCCTTTTTTCAATATTTCCTTTTTTCAATATTTCCTTTTGTCAATATTTTCTTTTGTCAATATTTCCTTTTTTCATTATTACCTTTTGTCAATATTTCATTATTTCAATACTTCCGTTTGTCAGTATTTCCTTTTGTCAATATTTCCTTTTGTCAATATATCCTTTTTTCAATATTTCCTTTTTTCTATACTTCCTTTTTTCAATATTTCCTTTTTTCAATATTTCCTTTTTTTAATATTTCCTTTTTTCTATGTCCTTTTTTCAATATTTCCTTTTGTCAATATTTCCATTTTTCATTATTTACTTTTGTCAATATTTCCTTTTGTCAATATTTCCTTTTGTCAATATTTCCTTTTTTCAATATTTCCTTTTGTCAATATTTCCTTTTTTCAATATTTCCTTTTGTCAATATTTCCTTTTTTCAATATTTCCTTTTTACTATATTTCTCTTTTTCATTATTTCCTTTTCTCAATATTTCCTTTTTTCAACATTTCCTTTTTTCTATACTTCCTTTTGTCAATATTTCCTTTTTTCTAAATTTCCATTTTTCAATATTTCCTGTGTTCAATATTTCCACTTTTCTATACTTCCTTTTGTCAAAATTTCCTTTTGTCAATATTTCCTTTTTTCAATATTTCTTTTGTCTGTATTGTCTTTTTTCTATACTTCCTTTTGCCAATATTTTTTTTTCTATACATCCTTTTGTCAATATTTCCTTTTGTCAATATTTCCTTTTTTCAATATTTCTTTTTTCAATATTTCCTTTTGTCAATATTTCCTTTTGTCAATATTTCCTTTATTCAATTTATCCTTTTGTCAATATTTCCTTTTTTCTATAATTTTTTTTTCAATATTCCCTTTTTTCAATATTTTTTTTTCAATATTTTTTTTTGTCAATATTTCCTTTTGTCAATATTTCCTTTATTCAATATTTCCTTTTTTCAATATTTCCTTTATTCAATATTTCCTTTTTTCTATACGTCCTTTTTTCAATCTTTCCTTTTGTCAATATTTCCTTTTTTCAATGTTTACTTTTGTCAATATTTCCTTTTGTCAATATTTCCTTTTGTCAATATTTCCTTTTGTCAATATTTCCTTTTTTCAATATTCTTTTTGTCAATATTTCCTTTTGTCAATATTTCCTTTTTTTTGTACTTCCTTTTTTCAATATTTCCTTTTTTCTATACTTCCTTTTGTCAATATTTCATTTGTCAATTTTACCTTTTGTCAAAATTTCCTCTTTTTTTTTCTTACTTTTTTCACTATTTCCTTTTTCAATATTTTCTTTTTAAAATATTTCCTTTTGTCAATATTTCCTTTTTTCAATTTTTCCTTTTTTCAATATTTCCTTTTTTCAAATATTTCCTTTTGTCAATATTTCCTTTTGTCAATATTTCCTTTTTTCTATACTACCTTTTGTCAATATTCCCTTTTGTAAATTTTTCCTTTTGTTAATATTTACTTTCGTCAATATTTCCTTTTGTCAAAATTCCCTTTTTTCAATATTTCCTTATATCAATATTTCCTTTTTTCAATATTTTCTTTTTTCAATATTTCCTTTTGTCAATATTTCCTTTTTTCTATACATCCTTTTGTCAATATTTCCTTTTGTAAATATTTCCTTTTGTCAATATTTCCTTTTTTCAATATATCCTTTTTTCAATATTTCCTTTTTTCAATATTCCCTATTTTCAATAATTCCTTTTTTTCTGTACTTCCTTTTGTCAATATTTCCTTTTGTGTATATATTTTCTTTTTTCAATATTTCCTTTTGTCAACATTTCCTTTTTTCTATACTTCCTTTTGTCAATATTTTCTTTTGTCAATATTTCCTTTTGTAAATATTCCTTTTTTTCTATACTTCCTTTTGTCAATATTTCCTTTCGTCAATATTTCCTTTTTTCAATATTTCCTTTTTTCAATATTTCATTTTTTCTATACTTCCTTTTTTCAATATTTCCTTTTTTCTATACTTCCTTTTGTCAAAATTTCTTTTTGCCAATATTCCCTTTTGGTAATATTTCCTTTTTTCAATATTTCCTATTGTCAAAATTTCCTTTTTTCAATATTCACTTTTTTCAATATTTCCTTTTGTCAATATTTCCTTATGTCAATATTTCCTTTTGTCAATATATCCTTTTTTCAATATTTCCTTTTTTCTATACTTCCTTTTTTCAATATTTCCTTTTTTCAATATTTCCTTTTTTTAATATTTCCTTTTTTCTATACGTCCTGTTTTCAATATTTCCTTTTGTCAATATTTCCTTTTTTCAATATTTACTTTTTACAATATTCCCTTTTTTCAATAATTCCTTTTTTCTATACTTCCTTTTGTCAATATTTCCTTTTGTCAATATTTCCTTTTTTCAATATTTCCTTTTGTCAACATTTCCTTTTTTATATACTTCCTTTTGTCAATATTTTCTTTTGTCAATATGTCCTATTGTAAATATTCCTTTTTTTCTATACTTCCTTTTGTCAATATTTCCTTTTGTCAAT
This sequence comes from Ischnura elegans, assembly GCF_921293095.1. Classification (NCBI taxonomy): domain Eukaryota; kingdom Metazoa; phylum Arthropoda; class Insecta; order Odonata; family Coenagrionidae; genus Ischnura; species Ischnura elegans. Next base: position 17,779,475 of record NC_060251.1, read on the forward strand.
ATTTCCATTTTTCATTATTTCCTTTTTTCAATATTTCATTTTTTCTATACTTCCTTTTTTCAATATTTCCTTTTTTCTATACTTCCTTTTGTCAAAATTTCTTTTTGTCAATATTCCCTTTTGGTAATATTTCCTTTTTTCTATACTTCCTTTTGGCATTATTTCCTTTTTTACAATATTTCCTTTTGTAAAAATTTCCTTTTTTCAATATTTCCTTTTTTCAATATTTCCTTTTGTCAATATTTCCTTTTGTCAATATTTCCTTTTTTCAATATTACCTTTTGTCAATATTTCATTATTTCAATACTTCCGTTTGTCAGTATTTCCTTTTGTCAATATTTCCTTTTGTCAATATATCCTTTTTTCAATATTTCCTTTTTTCTATACTTCCTTTTTTCAATATTTCCTTTTTTCAATATTTCCTTTTTTTAATATTTCCTTTTTTCTATGTCCTTTTTTCAATATTTCCTTTTGTCAATATTTCCATTTTTCATTAATTACTTTTGTCAATATTTCCTTTTGTCAATATTTCCTTTTGTCAATATTTCCTTTTTTCAATATTTCCTTTTGTCAATATTTCCTTTTTTCAATATTTCCTTTTTACTATATTTCTCTTTTTCATTATTTCCTTTTCTCAATATTACCTTTTTTCAACATTTCCTTTTTTCTATACTTCCTTTTGTCAATATTTCCTTTTTTCTAAATTTCCATTTTTCAATATTTCCTGTGTTCAATATTTCCACTTTTCTATACTTCCTTTTGTCAAAATTTCCTTTTGTCAATATTTCCTTTTTTCAATATTTCTATTGTCTGTATTGTCTTTTTTCTATACTTCCTTTTGTCAATATTTTTTTTTCTATACATCCTTTTGTCAATATTTCCTTTTGTCAATATTTCCTTTTTTCAATATTTCTTTTTTCAATATTTCCTTTTGTCAATATTTCCTTTTGTCAATATTTCCTTTATTCAATATATCCTTTTTTCAATATTTCCTTTTTTCTTTACTTTTTTTTTTCAATATTCCCTTTTTTCAATATTTTTTTTTCAATATTTTTTTTTGTCAATATTTCCTTTTGTCAATATTTCCTTTATTCAATATTTCCTTTTGTCAATATTTCTTTTTTTACAATACTTCCTTTTATCAATATTTCCTTTTGTCAATATTTCCTTTTGTCAATATTTCTTTTTTTACAATACTTCCTTTTATCAATATTTCCTTTTGTCAATATTTCCTTTTGTCAATATTTCCTTTTTTCTATACTTTCTTTTGTCAATATTTCCTTTTGTAAATATTTCCTTTTGTCATTATTTCCTTTTTTCAATATTTCCTTTTTTCAATATTTCCTTTTTTCAATATTACCTTTTTTCAATAATTCCTTTTTTCTATACTTCCTTTTGTCATTATTTCCTTTTTGTCAATATTTCCTTTTTTCAATATTTCCTTTTTTCAATAATTCCTTTTTTCTATACTTCCTTTTTACAATATTTCCTTTTTTCTATACTTCCTTTTGTCAAAATTTCTTTTTGTCAATATTACCTTTTGTCAATATTTCCTTTTTTTCTATACTTCCTTTTGGCAATATTTCCTTTGGTCAATATATCCTTTTTTCAATATTTCCTTTTTTCTATACTTCCTTTTTCAATATTTCCTTTTTTCAATATTTCCTTTTTTCAATATTTCCTTTTTTCAATATTTCCTTTTTTCAATATTTCCTTTTTTCTATTCGTCCTTTTTTCAATATTTCCTTTTGTCAATATTTCCTTTTTTCAATATTTACTTTTGTCAATATTTCCTTTTGTCAATATTTCCTTTTGTCAATATTTCCTTTTTTCAATATTTCCTTTTGTCAATATTTCCTTTTGTCAATATTTCCTTTTGTCAATATTTCCTTTTGTCAATATTTCCTTTATTAAATATTTCCTTTTGTCAATATTTCCTTTTTTCTATACTTCCTTTTTTAATATTTCCTTTTGTCAATATTTCCTTTTGTCAATATTTCCTATTTCAATATTTCCTTTTTTCAATATTTCCTTTTGTCAATATTTCCTTTTTTCTATAATTCCTTTTGTCAATATTTCCTTTTGTAAATATTACCTTTCGTCAATATTTCCTGATATCAATATATCCTTTTTTCAATATTTCCTTTTTTCAATATTCCCTTTTTTCAATAATTCCTTTTTTCTATACTTCCTTTTGTCAATATTTCCTTTTGTCAATATTTCCTTTTTTCAATATTTCCTTTTGTCAACATTTCCTTTTTTATATACTTCCTTTTGTCAATATTTTCTTTTGTCAATATGTCCTTTTAAAAATATTCATTTTTTTCTATACTTCCTTTTGTCAATATTTCCTTTTGTCAATATTTCCATTTTTCAATATTTCCTTTTTTCAATATTTCATTTTTTCTATACTTCCTTTTTTCAATATTTCCTTTTTTCTATACTTCCTTTTGTCAAAATTTCTTTTTGTCAATATTCCCTTTTGGTAATATTTCCTTTTTTCTATACTTCCTTTTGGCATTATTTCCTTTTTTACAATATTTCCTTTTGTAAAAATTTCCTTTTGTCAATATATCCTTTTTTCAATATTTCCTTTTTTCTATACTTCCTTTTTTCAATATTTCCTTTTTTCAATATTTCCTTTTTTTAATATTTCCTTTTTTCTATGTCCTTTTTTCAATATTTCCTTTTGTCAATATTTCCATTTTTCATTATTTACTTTTGTCAATATTTCCTTTTGTCAATATTTCCTTTTGTCAATATTTCCTTTTTTCAATATTTCCTTTTGTCAATATTTCCTTTTTTCAATATTTCCTTTTGTCAATATTTCCTTTTTTCAATATTTCCTTTTTACTATATTTCTCTTTTTCATTATTTCCTTTTCTCAATATTTCCTTTTTTCAACATTTCCTTTTTTCTATACTTCCTTTTGTCAATATTTCCTTTTTTCTAAATTTCCATTTTTCAATATTTCCTGTGTTCAATATTTCCACTTTTCTATACTTCCTTTTGTCAAAATTTCCTTTTGTCAATATTTCCTTTTTTCAATATTTCTTTTGTCTGTATTGTCTTTTTTCTATACTTCCTTTTGCCAATATTTTTTTTTCTATACATCCTTTTGTCAATATTTCCTTTTGTCAATATTTCCTTTTTTCAATATTTCTTTTTTCAATATTTCCTTTTGTCAATATTTCCTTTTGTCAATATTTCCTTTATTCAATTTATCCTTTTGTCAATATTTCCTTTTTTCTATACTTTTTTGTTTCAATATTCCCTTTTTTCAATATTTTTTTTTCAATATTTTTTTTTGTCAATATTTCCTTTTGTCAATATTTCCTTTATTCAATATTTCCTTTTTTCAATATTTCCTTTATTCAATATTTCCTTTTTTCTATACGTCCTTTTTTCAATCTTTCCTTTTGTCAATATTTCCTTTTTTCAATGTTTACTTTTGTCAATATTTCCTTTCGTCAATATTTCCTTTTGTCAATATTTCCTTTTGTCAATATTTCCTTTTTTCAATATTTCTTTTTGTCAATATTTCCTTTTGTCAATATTTCCTTTTTTTTGTACTTCCTTTTTTCAATATTTCCTTTTTTCTTTACTTCCTTTTGTCAATATTTCATTTGTCAATTTTACCTTTTGTCAAAATTTCCTCTTTTTTTTTTCTTACTTTTTTCACTATTTCCTTTTTCAATATTTTCTTTTTAAAATATTTCCTTTTGTCAATATTTCCTTTTTTCAATTTTTCCTTTTTTCAATATTTCCTTTTTTCAAATATTTCCTTTTGTCAATATTTCCTTTTGTCAATATTTCCTTTTTTCTATACTACATTTTGTCAATATTTCCTTTTGTAAATTTTTCCTTTTGTTAATATTTACTTTCGTCAATATTTCCTTTTGTCAAAATTCCCTTTTTTCAATATTTCCTTATATCAATATTTCCTTTTTTCAATATTTTCTTTTTTCAATATTTCCTTTTGTCAATATTTCCTTTTTTCTATATATCCTTTTGTCAATATTTCCTTTTGTAAATATTTCCTTTTGTCAATATTTCCTTTTTTCAATATATCCTTTTTTCAATATTTCCTTTTTTCAATATTCCCTATTTTCAATAATTCCTTTTTTTCTGTACTTCCTTTTGTCAATATTTCCTTTTGTGTATATATTTTCTTTTTTCAATATTTCCTTTTGTCAACATTTCCTTTTTTCTATACTTCCTTTTGTCAATATTTTCTTTTGTCAATATTTCCTTTTGTAAATATTCCTTTTTTTCTATACTTCCTTTTGTCAATATTTCCTTTCGTCAATATTTCCTTTTTTCAATATTTCCTTTTTTCAATATTTCATTTTTTCTATACTTCCTTTTTTCAATATTTCCTTTTTTCTATACTTCCTTTTGTCAAAATTTCTTTTTGCCAATATTCCCTTTTGGTAATATTTCCTTTTTTCTATACTTCCTTTTGGCATAATTTCCTTTTTTCAATATTTCCTATTGTCAAAATTTCCTTTTTTCAATATTCACTTTTTTCAATATTTCCTTTTGTCAATATTTCCTTATGTCAATATTTCCTTTTGTCAATATATCCTTTTTTCAATATTTCCTTTTTTCTATACTTCCTTTTTTCAATATTTCCTTTTTTCAATATTTCCTTTTTTTAATATTTCCTTTTTTCTATACGTCCTGTTTTCAATATTTCCTTTTGTCAATATTTCCTTTTGTCAATATTTCCTTTTTTCAATATTTACTTTTGTCAATATTTCCTTTTGTCAATATTTCCTTTTGTCAATATTTCCTTTTTTCAATATTTCCTTTTGTCAATATTTAATTTTTTCAATATTTCCTTTTGTTAATATTTCCTTTTTTCAATATTTCCTTTTTTCTATATTTCTCTTTTTCATTTTTTTCTTTCCTCAATATTTCCTTTTTTCAATATTTCCTTTTTTCTTTACTTCCTTTTGTCAATATTTCCTTTTTTCTAAATTTCCATTTTTCAATATTTCCTGTGTTCAATATTTCCACTTTTCTATACTTCCTTTTTTCAAAATTTCCTTTTGTCATTATTTCCTTTTTTCAATATTTCCTTTTACTTGTATTGTCTTTTTTCTATACTTCCTTTTGTCAATATTTTTTTTCTATACTTCCTTTTGTCAATATTTCCTTTTGTCAATATTTCCTTTTGTTAATATTTCCTTTTTTCAATATTTCCTTTTGTCAATATTTCCTTTTGGCAATATTTACTTTATTCAATTTTTCCTTTTGTCAATATTTCCTTTTTTCTATACTTCCTTTTTTCAATATTTCCTTTTTTCAATATTTTATTTTTCAATATTTTCTTTTGTCAATATTTCCTTTTGTCAATATTTCCTTTATTTAATATTTCCTTTTGTCAATATTTCCTTTTTTCTATACTTCCTTTTTTAATATTTCCTTTTGTCAATATTTCCTTTTGAAAATATTACCTATTTCAATATTTCCTTTTTTCAATATTTCCTTTTTTCAATATTTCCTTTTGTCAATATTTACTTTTTTTCTATACTTTCTTTTGTCAATATTTCCATTCGTAAATATTTCTTTTGTCAATATTTCTTTTTTTTTTTATTTCCTTTTTTCAATATTCCCTTTTTTCAACAATTCCTTTTTTCTATACTTTCTTTTGTCAATATTTCCATTTTTCAATATTTCCTTCTGTCAATATTTCCTTTTGTCAATATTTCATTTTTTCGATATATCCTTTTTCAAATTTACCTTTTTTCAATATTTCCTTTTTTCAATATTATCTTTTTTCAATATTTCCTTTTGTCTATATTTCCTTTTTTCTATAATTCCTTTTGTCAATATTTCCTTTTGTAAATATTACCTTTCGTCAATATTTCCTTATTTCAATATATCCTTTTTTCAATATTTCCTTTTTACAATATTCCCTTTTTTCAATAATTCCTTTTTTCTATACTTCCTTTTGTCAATATTTCCTTTTGTCAATATTTCCTTTTTTCAATATTTCCTTTTGTCAACTATTCCTTTTTTATATACTTCCTTTTGTCAATATTTTCTTTTGTCAATATGTCCTATTGTAAATATTCCTTTTTTTCTATACTTCCTTTTGTCAATATTTCCTTTTGTCAATATTTCCATTTTTCATTATTTCCTTTTTTCAATATTTCATTTTTTCTATACTTCCTTTTTTCAATATTTCCTTTTTTCTATACTTCCTTTTGTCAAAATTTCTTTTTGTCAATATTCCCTTTTGGTAATATTTCCTTTTTTCTATACTTCCTTTTGGCATTATTTCCTTTTTTACAATATTTCCTTTTGTAAAAATTTCCTTTTTTCAATATTTCCTTTTTTCAATATTTCCTTTTGTCAATATTTCCTTTTGTCAATATTTCCTTTTTTCAATATTACCTTTTGTCAATATTTCATTATTTCAATACTTCCGTTTGTCAGTATTTCCTTTTGTCAATATTTCCTTTTGTCAATATATCCTTTTTTCAATATTTCCTTTTTTCTATACTTCCTTTTTTCAATATTTCCTTTTTTCAATATTTCCTTTTTTTAATATTTCCTTTTTTCTATGTCCTTTTTTCAATATTTCCTTTTGTCAATATTTCCATTTTTCATTAATTACTTTTGTCAATATTTCCTTTTGTCAATATTTCCTTTTGTCAATATTTCCTTTTTTCAATATTTCCTTTTGTCAATATTTCCTTTTTTCAATATTTCCTTTTTACTATATTTCTCTTTTTCATTATTTCCTTTTCTCAATATTACCTTTTTTCAACATTTCCTTTTTTCTATACTTCCTTTTGTCAATATTTCCTTTTTTCTAAATTTCCATTTTTCAATATTTCCTGTGTTCAATATTTCCACTTTTCTATACTTCCTTTTGTCAAAATTTCCTTTTGTCAATATTTCCTTTTTTCAATATTTCTATTGTCTGTATTGCCTTTTTTCTATACTTCCTTTTGTCAATATTTTTTTTTCTATACATCCTTTTGTCAATATTTCCTTTTGTCAATATTTCCTTTTTTCAATATTTCTTTTTTCAATATTTCCTTTTGTCAATATTTCCTTTTGTCAATATTTCCTTTATTCAATATATCCTTTTTTCAATATTTCCTTTTTTCTTTACTTTTTTTTTTCAATATTCCCTTTTTTCAATATTTTTTTTTCAATATTTTTTTTTGTCAATATTTCCTTTTGTCAATATTTCCTTTATTCAATATTTCCTTTTGTCAATATTTCTTTTTTTACAATACTTCCTTTTATCAATATTTCCTTTTGTCAATATTTCCTTATGTCAATATTTCCTTTTTTCTATACTTTCTTTTGTCAATATTTCCTTTTGTAAATATTTCCTTTTGTCATTATTTCCTTTTTTCAATATTTCCTTTTTTCAATATTTCCTTTTTTCAATATTACCTTTTTTCAATAATTCCTTTTTTCTATACTTCCTTTTGTCATTATTTCCTTTTTGTCAATATTTCCTTTTTTCAATAATTCCTTTTTTCTATACTTCCTTTTTACAATATTTCCTTTTTTCTATACTTCCTTTTGTCAAAATTTCTTTTTGTCAATATTACCTTTTGTCAATATTTCCTTTTTTTCTATACTTCCTTTTGGCAATATTTCCTTTGGTCAATATATCCTTTTTTCAATATTTCCTTTTTTCTATACTTCCTTTTTCAATATTTCCTTTTTTCAATATTTCCTTTTTTCAATATTTCCTTTTTTCAATATTTCCTTTTTTCAATATTTCCTTTTTTCTATTCGTCCTTTTTTCAATATTTCCTTTTGTCAATATTTCCTTTTTTCAATATTTACTTTTGTCAATATTTCCTTTTGTCAATATTTCCTTTTGTCAATATTTCCTTTTTTCAATATTTCCTTTTGTCAATATTTCCTTTTGTCAATATTTCCTTTTGTCAATATTTCCTTTTGTCAATATTTCCTTTATTAAATATTTCCTTTTGTCAATATTTCCTTTTTTCTATACTTCCTTTTTTAATATTTCCTTTTGTCAATATTTCCTTTTGTCAATATTTCCTATTTCAATATTTCCTTTTTTCAATATTTCCTTTTTTCAATATTTCCTTTTTTCAATATTTCCTTTTGTCAATATTTCCTTTTTTTCTATACTTTCTTTTGTCAATATTTCCATTCGTAAATATTTCCTTTTGTCAATATTTCTTTTTTTCAATATTTCCTTTTTTCAATATTCCCTTTTTTCAATAATTCCTTTTTTCTATACTTCCTTTTGTCAATATTTTCATTTTTCAATATTTCCTTCTGTCAATATTTCCTTTTTTCAATATTTCTTTTTTTCAATATTTCCTTTTGTCAATATTTCTTTTTGTCAATATTTCCTTTTTTCAATGTTACCTTTTTTCAATATTTACTTTTATCAATATTACCTTTTTTCAATACTTCCGTTTGTCAATATTTCCTTTTGTCAATATTTTCTTTGGTCAATATATCCTTTTTTCAATATTTCCTTTAGTCAATATTTCCTTTTATCAATATTTCCTTTTTTCAATATTTTCTTATTTCAATATTTCCTTTTGTCAATATTTCCTTTTTTCTATACTTCCTTTTGTCAATATTTCCTTTTGTAAATATTTCCTTTTGTCAATATTACCTTATTTGAATATATCCTTTTTTCAATTTTTCCTTTTTTCAATATTCCCTTTTTTCAATAATTCCTTTTTTCTATACTTCCTTTTGTCAATATTTTTTTTCTATACTTCCTTTTGTCAATATTTCCTTTTGTCAATATTTCATTTTTTCAATATTTCCTTTTGTCAATATTTCCTTTTGTCGATATATCCTTTTTCAAATTTTCCTTTTTTCAATATTTCCTTTTTTCAATATTTTCTTTTTTCAATATTTCCTTTTGTCAATATTTCCTTTTTTCTATAATTCCTTTTGTCAATATTTCCTTTTGTAAATATTACCTTTCGCAATATTTCCTTATTTCAATATATCCTTTTTTCAATATTTCCTTTTTTCAATATTCCCTTTTTTCAATAATTCCTTTTTTCTATACTTCCTTTTGTCAATATTTCCTTTTGTCAATATTTCCTATTTTCAATATTTCCTTTTGTCAACATTTCCTTTTTTATATACTTCCTTTTGTCAATATTTTCTTTTGTCAATATTTCCTTTTATAAATATTCCTTTTTTTCTATACTTCCTTTTGTCAATATTTCCTTTTGTCAATATTTCCATTTTTCAATATATCCTTTTTTCAATATTTCCTTTTTTCAATATTTCCTTTTTTCTATACTTCCTTTTGTCAAAATTTCTTTATGTCAATATTCAATTTTGGTAATATTTCCTTTTTTCTATACTTCCTTTTGGCATTATTTCCTTTTTTTCAATATTTCCTTTTGTAAAAATTTCCTTTTTTCAATATTTCCTTTTTTCAATATTTCCTTTTGTCAATATTTCCTTTTGTCAATATTTCCTTTTTTCAATATTACCTTTTGTCAATATTTCATTATTTCAATACTTCCGTTTGTCAGTATTTCCTTTTGTCAATATTTCCTTTTGTCAATATATCCTTTTTTCAATATTTCCTTTTTTCTATACTTCCTTTTTTCAATATTTCCTTTTTTCAATATTTCCTTTTTTTAATATTTCCTTTTTTCAATATTTCCTTTTGTCAATATTTCCTTTTGGCAATATTTACTTTATTCAATTTTTCCTTTTGTCAATATTTCCTTTTTTCTATACTTCCTTTTTTCAATATTTCCTTTTTTCAATATTTTATTTTTCAATATTTTCTTTTGTCAATATTTCCTTTTGTCAATATTTCCTTTATTTAATATTTCCTTTTGTCAATATTTCCTTTTTTCTATACTTCCTTTTTTAATATTTCCTTTTGTCAATATTTCCTTTTGAAAATATTACCTATTTCAATATTTCCTTTTTTCAATATTTCCTTTTTTCAATATTTCCTTTTGTCAATATTTACTTTTTTTCTATACTTTCTTTTGTCAATATTTCCATTCGTAAATATTTCTTTTGTCAATATTTCTTTTTTTCAATATTTCCTTTTTTCAATATTCCCTTTTTTCAACAATTCCTTTTTTCTATACTTTCTTTTGTCAATATTTCCATTTTTCAATATTTCCTTCTGTCAATATTTCCTTTTGTCAATATTTCATTTTTTCGATATATCCTTTTTCAAATTTACCTTTTTTCAATATTTCCTTTTTTCAATATTATCTTTTTTCAATATTTCCTTTTGTCTATATTTCCTTTTTTCTATAATTCCTTTTGTCAATATTTCCTTTTGTAAATATTACCTTTCGTCAATATTTCCTTATTTCAATATATCCTTTTTTCAATATTTCCTTTTTACAATATTCCCTTTTTTCAATAATTCCTTTTTTCTATACTTCCTTTTGTCAATATTTCCTTTTGTCAATATTTCCTTTTTTCAATATTTCCTTTTGTCAACTATTCCTTTTTTATATACTTCCTTTTGTCAATATTTTCTTTTGTCAATATGTCCTATTGTAAATATTCCTTTTTTTCTATACTTCCTTTTGTCAATATTTCCTTTTGTCAATATTTCCATTTTTCATTATTTCCTTTTTTCAATATTTCATTTTTTCTATACTTCCTTTTTTCAATATTTCCTTTTTTCTATACTTCCTTTTGTCAAAATTTCTTTTTGTCAATATTCCCTTTTGGTAATATTTCCTTTTTTCTATACTTCCTTTTGGCATTATTTCCTTTTTTACAATATTTCCTTTTGTAAAAATTTCCTTTTTTCAATATTTCCTTTTTTCTATACTTCCTTTTGTCAATATTTCCTTTTGTCAATATTTCCTTTTTTCAATATTTCCTTTTGTCAATATTTCATTATTTCAATACTTCCGTTTGTCAGTATTTCCTTTTGTCAATATTTCCTTTTGTCAATATATCCTTTTTTCAATATTTCCTTTTTTCTATACTTCCTTTTTTCAATATTTCCTTTTTTCAATATTTCCTTTTTTTAATATTTCCTTTTTTCTATGTCCTTTTTTCAATATTTCCTTTTGTCAATATTTCCATTTTTCATTAATTACTTTTGTCAATATTTCCTTTTGTCAATATTTCCTTTTGTCAATATTTCCTTTTTTCAATATTTCCTTTTGTCAATATTTCCTTTTTTCAATATTTCCTTTTTACTATATTTCTCTTTTTCATTATTTCCTTTTCTCAATATTACCTTTTTTCAACATTTCCTTTTTTCTATACTTCCTTTTGTCAATATTTCCTTTTTTCTAAATTTCCATTTTTCAATATTTCCTGTGTTCAATATTTCCACTTTTCTATACTTCCTTTTGTCAAAATTTCCTTTTGTCAATATTTCCTTTTTTCAATATTTCTATTGTCTGTATTGCCTTTTTTCTATACTTCCTTTTGTCAATATTTTTTTTTCTATACATCCTTTTGTCAATTTTTCCTTTTGTCAATATTTCCTTTTTTCAATATTTCTTTTTTCAATATTTCCTTTTGTCAATATTTCCTTTTGTCAATATTTCCTTTATTCAATATATCCTTTTTTCAATATTTCCTTTTTTCTTTACTTTTTTTTTTCAATATTCCCTTTTTTCAATATTTTTTTTTCAATATTTTTTTTTGTCAATATTTCCTTTTGTCAATATTTCCTTTATTCAATATTTCCTTTTGTCAATATTTCTTTTTTTACAATACTTCCTTTTATCAATATTTCCTTTTGTCAATATTTCCTTATGTCAATATTTCCTTTTTTCTATACTTTCTTTTGTCAATATTTCCTTTTGTAAATATTTCCTTTTGTCATTATTTCCTTTTTTCAATATTTCCTTTTTTCAATATTTCCTTTTTTCAATATTACCTTTTTTCAATAATTCCTTTTTTCTATACTTCCTTTTGTCATTATTTCCTTTTTGTCAATATTTCCTTTTTTCAATAATTCCTTTTTTCTATACTTCCTTTTTACAATATTTCCTTTTTTCTATACTTCCTTTTGTCAAAATTTCTTTTTGTCAATATTACCTTTTGTCAATATTTCCTTTTTTTCTATACTTCCTTTTGGCAATATTTCCTTTGGTCAATATATCCTTTTTTCAATATTTCCTTTTTTCTATACTTCCTTTTTCAATATTTCCTTTTTTCAATATTTCCTTTTTTCAATATTTCCTTTTTTCAATATTTCCTTTTTTCAATATTTCCTTTTTTCTATTCGTCCTTTTTTCAATATTTCCTTTTGTCAATATTTCCTTTTTTCAATATTTACTTTTGTCAATATTTCCTTTTGTCAATATTTCCTTTTGTCAATATTTCCTTTTTTCAATATTTCCTTTTGTCAATATTTCCTTTTGTCAATATTTCCTTTTGTCAATATTTCCTTTTGTCAATATTTCCTTTATTAAATATTTCCTTTTGTCAATATTTCCTTTTTTCTATACTTCCTTTTTTAATATTTCCTTTTGTCAATATTTCCTTTTGTCAATATTTCCTATTTCAATATTTCCTTTTTTCAATATTTCCTTTTTTCAATATTTCCTTTTTTCAATATTTCCTTTTGTCAATATTTCCTTTTTTTCTATACTTTCTTTTGTCAATATTTCCATTCGTAAATATTTCCTTTTGTCAATATTTCTTTTTTTCAATATTTCCTTTTTTCAATATTCCCTTTTTTCAATAATTCCTTTTTTCTATACTTCCTTTTGTCAATATTTTCATTTTTCAATATTTCCTTCTGTCAATATTTCCTTTTTTCAATATTTCTTTTTTTCAATATTTCCTTTTGTCAATATTTCTTTTTGTCAATATTTCCTTTTTTCAATGTTACCTTTTTTCAATATTTACTTTTATCAATATTTCCTTTTTTCAATACTTACGTTTGTCAATATTTCCTTTTGTCAATATTTTCTTTGGTCAATATATCCTTTTTTCAATATTTCCTTTAGTCAATATTTCCTTTTATCAATATTTCCTTTTTTCAATATTTTCTTATTTCAATATTTCCTTTTGTCAATATTTCCTTTTTTCTATACTTCCTTTTGTCAATATTTCCTTTTGTAAATATTTCCTTTTGTCAATATTACCTTATTTGAATATATCCTTTTTTCAATTTTTCCTTTTTTCAATATTCCCTTTTTTCAATAATTCCTTTTTTCTATACTTCCTTTTGTCAATATTTTTTTTCTATACTTCCTTTTGTCAATATTTCCTTTTGTCAATATTTCATTTTTTCAATATTTCCTTTTGTCAATATTTCCTTTTGTCGATATATCCTTTTTCAAATTTTCCTTTTTTCAATATTTCCTTTTTTCAATATTTTCTTTTTTCAATATTTCCTTTTGTCAATATTTCCTTTTTTCTATAATTCCTTTTGTCAATATTTCCTTTTGTAAATATTACCTTTCGCAATATTTCCTTATTTCAATATATCCTTTTTTCAATATTTCCTTTTTTCAATATTCCCTTTTTTCAATAATTCCTTTTTTCTATACTTCCTTTTGTCAATATTTCCTTTTGTCAATATTTCCTATTTTCAATATTTCCTTTTGTCAACATTTCCTTTTTTATATACTTCCTTTTGTCAATATTTTCTTTTGTCAATATTTCCTTTTATAAATATTCCTTTTTTTCTATACTTCCTTTTGTCAATATTTCCTTTTGTCAATATTTCCATTTTTCAATATATCCTTTTTTCAATATTTCCTTTTTTCAATATTTCCTTTTTTCTATACTTCCTTTTGTCAAAATTTCTTTATGTCAATATTCAATTTTGGTAATATTTCCTTTTTTCTATACTTCCTTTTGGCATTATTTCCTTTTTTTCAATATTTCCTTTTGTAAAAATTTCCTTTTTTCAATATTTCCTTTTTTCAATATTTCCTTTTGTCAATATTTCCTTTTGTCAATATTTCCTTTTTTCAATATTACCTTTTGTCAATATTTCATTATTTCAATACTTCCGTTTGTCAGTATTTCCTTTTGTCAATATTTCCTTTTGTCAATATATCCTTTTTTCAATATTTCCTTTTTTCTATACTTCCTTTTTTCAATATTTCCTTTTTTCAATATTTCCTTTTTTTAATATTTCCTTTTTTCTATACGTCCTTTTTTCAATATTTCCTTTTGTCAATATTTCTATTTTTCATTATTTACTTTTGTCAATATTTCCTTTTGTCAATATTTCCTTTTGTCAATATTTCCTTTTTCAATATTTCCTTTTGTCAATATTTCCTTTTTTCAATATTTCCTTTTGTCAATATTTCCTTTTTTCAATATTTCCTTTGTACTATATTTCTCTTTTTCATTATTTCCTTTTCTCAATATTTCTTTTTTTCAACATTTCCTTTTTTCTATACTTCCTTTTGTCAATATTTCCTTTTTTCTAAATTTCCATTTTTCAATATTTCCTGTGTTCAATATTTCCACTTTTCTATACTTCCTTTTGTCAAAATTTCCTTTTGTCAATATTTCCTTTTTTCAATATTTCTTTTGTCTGTATTGTCTTTATTTCTATACTTCCTTTTGTCAATATTTTTTTTTCTATACTTCCTTTTGTCAATATTTCCTTTTGTCAATATTTCCTTTTTTCAATATTTCTTTTTTCAATATTTCCTTTTGTCAATATTTCCTTTTGTCAATATTTCCTTTATTCAATATTTCGTTTTGTCATAATTTCCTTTTTTCTATACTTTTTTTTTCAATATTCCCTTTTTTCAATATTTTTTTTTCAATATTTTTTTTTGTCAATATTTCCTTTTGTCAATATTTCCTTTATTCAATATTTCCTTTTGTCAATATTTCTTTTTTTACAATACTTCCTTTTATCAATATTTCCTTTTGTCAATATTTCCTTATGTCAATATTTCCTTTTTTCTATACTTTCTTTTGTCAATATTTCCTTTTGTAAATATTTCCTTTTGTCATTATTTCCTTTTTTCAATATTTCCTTTTTTCAATATTTCCTTTTTTCAATATTACCTTTTTTCAATAATTCCTTTTTTCTATACTTCCTTTTGTCATTATTTCCTTTTTGTCAATATTTCCTTTTTTCAATATTTCCTTTTTTCAATAATTCCTTTTTTCTATACTTCCTTTTTACAATATTTCCTTTTTTCTTTACTTCCTTTTGTCAAAATTTCTTTTTGTCAATATTACCTTTTGTCAATATTTCCTTTTTTTCTATACTTCCTTCTGGCAATATTTCCTTTGGTCAATATATCCTTTTTTCAATATTTCCTTTTTTCTATACTTCCTTTTTCAATATTTCCTTTTTTCAATATTTCCTTTTTTCAATATTTCCTTCTTTCAATATTTCCTTTTTTCAATATTTCCTTTTTTCTATTCGTCCTTTTTTCAATATTTCCTTTTGTCAATATTTCCTTTTTTCAATATTTACTTTTGTCAATATTTCCTTTTGTCAATATTTCCTTTTGTCAATATTTCCTTTTTTCAATATTTCCTTTTGTCAATATTTCCTTTTGTCAATATTTCCTTTTGTCAATATTTCCTTTTGTCAATATTTCCTTTATTAAATATTTCCTTTTGTCAATATTTCCTTTTTTCTATACTTCCTTTTTTAATATTTCCTTTTGTCAATATTTCCTTTTGTCAATATTTCCTATTTCAATATTTCCTTTTTTCAATATTTCCTTTTTTCAATATTTCCTTTTTTCAATATTTCCTTTTGTCAATATTTCCTTTTTTTCTATACTTTCTTTTGTCAATATTTCCATTCGTAAATATTTCCTTTTGTCAATATTTCTTTTTTTCAATATTTCCTTTTTTCAATATTCCCTTTTTTCAATAATTCCTTTTTTCTATACTTCCTTTTGTCAATATTTCCATTTTTCAATATTTCCTTCTGTCAATATTTCCTTTTTTCAATATTTCTTTTTTTCAATATTTCCTTTTGTCAATATTTCTTTTTGTCAATATTTCCTTTTTTCAATGTTTCCTTTTTTCAATATTTACTTTTATCAATATTACCTTTTTTCAATACTTCCGTTTGTCAAAATTTCCTTTTGTCAATATTTTCTTTGGTCAATATATCCTTTTTTGAATATTTCCTTTAGTCAATATTTCCTTTTTTCAATATTTCCTTTTTTCAATATTTTCTTATTTCAATATTTCCTTTTGTCAATATTTCCTTTTTTCTATACTTCCTTTTGTCAATATTTCCTTTTCTAAATATTTCCTTTTGTCAATATTACCTTATTTGAATATATCCTTTTTTCAATTTTTCCTTTTTTCAATATTCCCTTTTTTCAATAATTCCTTTTTTCTATACTTCCTTTTGTCAATATTTTTTTTCTATACTTCCTTTTGTCAATATTTCCTTTTGTCAATATTTCATTTTTTCAATATTTCCTTTTGTCAATATTTCCTTTTGTCGATATATCCTTTTTCAAATTTTCCTTTTTTCAATATTTCCTTTTTTCAATATTTTCTTTTTTCAATATTTCCTTTTGTCAATATTTCCTTTTTTCTATAATTCCTTTTGTCAATATTTCCTTTTGTAAATATTACCTTTCGCAATATTTCCTTATTTCAATATATCCTTTTTTCAATAATACCTTTTTTCAATATTCCCTTTTTTCAATAATTCCTTTTTTCTATACTTCCTTTTGTCAATATTTCCTTTTGTCAATATTTCCTTTTTTCAATATTTCCTTTTGTCAACATTTCCTTTTTTATATACTTCCTTTTGTCAATATTTTCTTTTGTCAATATTTCCTTTTATAAATATTCCTTTTTTTCTATACTTCTTTTTGTCAATATTTCCTTTTGTCAATATTTCCATTTTTCAATATATCCTTTTTTCAATATTTCCTTTTTTCAATATTTCCTTTTTTCTATACTTCCTTTTGTCAAAATTTCTTTTTGTCAATATTCCCTTTTGGTAATATTTCCTTTTTTCTATACTTCCTTTTGGCATTATTTCCTTTTTTCAATATTTCCTTTTGTAAAAATTTCCTTTTTTCAATATTTCCTTTTTTCAATATTTCCTTTTGTCAATATTTCCTTTTGTCAATATTTCCTTTTTTCAATATTACCTTTTGTCAATATTTCATTATTTCAATACTTCCGTTTGTCAGTATTTCCTTTTGTCAATATTTCCTTTTGTCAATATATCCTTTTTTCAATATTTCCTTTTTTCTATACTTCCTTTTTTCAATATTTCCTTTTTTCAATATTTCCTTTTTTTAATATTTCCTTTTTTCTATACGCCCTTTTTTCAATATTTCCTTTTGTCAATATTTCTATTTTTCATTATTTACTTTTGTCAATATTTCCTTTTGTCAATATTTCCTTTTGTCAATATTTCCTTTTTCAATATTTCCTTTTGTCAATATTTCCTTTTTTCAATATTTCCTTTTGTCAATATTTCCTTTTTTCAATATTTCCTTTTTACTATATTTCTCTTTTTCATTATTTCCTTTTCTCAATATTTCCTTTTTTCAACATTTCCTTTTTTCTATACTTCCTTTTGTCAATATTTCCTTTTTTCTAAATTTCCATTTTTCAATATTTCCTGTGTTCAATATTTCCACTTTTCTATACTTCCTTTTGTCAAAATTTCCTTTTGTCAATATTTCCTTTTTTCAATATTTCTTTTGTCTGTATTGTCTTTTTTCTATACTTCCTTTTGTCAATATTTTTTTTTCTATACTTCCTTTTGTCAATATTTCCTTTTGTCAATATTTCCTTTTTTCAATATTTCTTTTTTCAATATTTCCTTTTGTCAATATTTCCTTTTGTCAATATTTCCTTTATTCAATATTTCGTTTTGTCATAATTTCCTTTTTTCTATACTTTTTTTTTTCAATATTCCCTTTTTTCAATATTTTTTTTTCAATATTTTCTTTTGTCAATATTTCCTTTTGTCAATATTTTCTTTATTCAATATTTCCTTTTGACAATATTTCTTCTTTTACTATACTTCGTTTTATCAATATTTCCTTTTGTCAATATTTCCTTATGTCAATATTTCCTTTTTTCTATACTTTCTTTTGTCAATATTTCCTTTTGTAAATATTTCCTTTTGTCATTATTTCCTTTTTTCAATATTTCCTTTTTTCAATATTTCCTTTTTTCACTATTACCTTTTTTCAATAATTCCTTTTTTCTATACTTCCTTTTGTCATTATTTCCTTTTTGTCAATATTTCCTTTTTTCAATATTTCCTTTTTTCAATATTTCCTTTTTTCTATACTTCCTTTTTACAATATTTCCTTTTTTCTATACTTCCTTTTGTCAAAATTTCTTTTTGTCAATATTACCTTTTGTCAATATTTCCTTTTTTTCTATACTTCCTTTTGGCAATATTTCCTTTGGTCAATATATCCTTTTTTCAATATTTCCTTTTTTCTATACTTCCTTTTTTCAATATTTCCTTTTTTCAATATTTCCTTTTTTCAATATTTCCTTTTTTCAATATTTCCTTTTTTCAATATTTCCTTTTTTCTATACGTCCTTTTTTCAATATTTCCTTTTGTCAATATTTCCTTTTTTCAATATTTACTTTTGTCAATATTTCCTTTTGTAAATATTTCCTTTTGTCAATATTTACTTTTTTCAATATTTCCTTTTGTCAATATTTCCTTTTTTCAATATTTCTTTTTGTCAATATTTTTTTTGTCAATATTTCCTTTTGTCAATATTACCATTTTTCAATTTTTCCTCTTTTCAATATTTCCTTTTTTCTATACTTTATTTATTTCAATATTTTCTTTTTTCTATACTTCCTTTAGTCAATATTTCCTTTTGTAAATGTACCTTTTGTCAATATTTCCTTTTCTCTATACTTCCTTTTGTCAATATTTCCATTTTTCATTAATTACTTTTGTCAATATTTCCTTTTGTCAATATTTCCTTTGGTCAATATTTCCTTTTTTCAATATTTCCTTTTGTCAATATTTCCTTTTTTCAATATTTCCTTTTTACTATATTTCTCTTTTTCATTATTTCCTTTTCTCAATATTACCTTTTTTCAACATTTCCTTTTTTCTATACTTCCTTTTGTCAATATTTCCTTTTTTCTAAATTTCCATTTTTCAATATTTCCTGTGTTCAATATTTCCACTTTTCTATACTTCCTTTTGTCAAAATTTCCTTTTGTCAATATTTCCTTTTTTCAATATTTCTATTGTCTGTATTGTCTTTTTTCTATACTTCCTTTTGTCAATATTTTTTTTTCTATACATCCTTTTGTCAATATTTCCTTTTGTCAATATTTCCTTTTTTCAATATTTCTTTTTTCAATATTTCCTTTTGTCAATATTTCCTTTTGTCAATATTTCCTTTATTCAATATATCCTTTTTTCATTATTTCCTTTTTTCTTTACTTTTTTTTTCAATATTCCCTTTTTTCAATATTTTTTTTTCAATATTTTTTTTTGTCAATATTTCCTTTTGTCAATATTTCCTTTATTCAATATTTCCTTTTGTCAATATTTCTTTTTTTACAATACTTCCTTTTATCAATATTTCCTTTTGTCAATATTTCCTTATGTCAATATTTCCTTTTTTCTATACTTTCTTTTGTCAATATTTCCTTTTGTAAATATTTCCTTTTGTCATTATTTCCTTTTTTCAATATTTCCTTTTTTCAATATTTCCTTTTTTCAATATAACCTTTTTTCAATAATTCCTTTTTTCTATACTTCCTTTTGTCATTATTTCCTTTTTGTCAATATTTCCTTTTTTCAATATTTCCTTTTTTCAATAATTCCTTTTTTCTATACTTCCTTTTTACAATATTTCCTTTTTTCTATACTTCCTTTTGTCAAAATTTCTTTTTGTCAATATTACCTTTTGTCAATATTTCCTTTTTTTCTATACTTCCTTTTGGCAATATTTCCTTTGGTCAATATATCCTTTTTTCAATATTTCCTTTTTTCTATACTTCCTTTTTCAATATTTCCTTTTTTCAATATTTCCTTTTTTCAATATTTCCTTTTTTCAATATTTCCTTTTTTCAATATTTCCTTTTTTCTATTCGTCCTTTTTTCAATATTTCCTTTTGTCAATATTTCCTTTTTTCAATATTTACTTTTGTCAATATTTCCTTTTGTCAATATTTCCTTTTGTCAATATTTCCTTTTTTCAATATTTCCTTTTGTCAATATTTCCTTTTGTCAATATTTCCTTTTGTCAATATTTCCTATTGTCAATATTTCCTTTATTAAATATTTCCTTTTGTCAATATTTCCTTTTTTCTATACTTCCTTTTTTAATATTTCCTTTTGTCAATATTTCCTTTTGTCAATATTTCCTATTTCAATATTTCCTTTTTTCAATATTTCCTTTTTTCAATATTTCCTTTTTTCAATATTTCCTTTTGTCAATATTTCCTTTTTTTCTATACTTTCTTTTGTCAATATTTCCATTCGTAAATATTTCCTTTTGTCAATATTTCTTTTTTTCAATATTTCCTTTTTTCAATATTCCCTTTTTTCAATAATTCCTTTTTTCTATACTTCCTTTTGTCAATATTTCCATTTTTCAATATTTCCTTCTGTCAATATTTCCTTCTGTCAATATTTCCTTTTTTCAATATTTCTTTTTTTCAATATTTCCTTTTGTCAATATTTCTTTTTGTCAATATTTCCTTTTTTCAATGTTTCCTTTTTTCAATATTTACTTTTATCAATATTACCTTTTTTCAATACTTCCGTTTGTCAATATTTCCTTTTTTCAATATTTTCTTTGGTCAATATATCCTTTTTTGAATATTTCCTTTAGTCAATATTTCCTTTTTTCAATATTTCCTTTTTTCAATATTTTCTTATTTCAATATTTCCTTTTGTCAATATTTCCTTTTTTCTATACTTCCTTTTGTCAATATTTCCTTTTGTAAATATTTCCTTTTGTCAATATTACCTTATTTGAATATATCCTTTTTTCAATTTTTCCTTTTTTCAATATTCCCTTTTTTCAATAATTCCTTTTTTCTATACTTCCTTTTGTCAATATTTTTTTTCTATACTTCCTTTTGTCAATATTTCCTTTTGTCAATATTTCATTTTTTCAATATTTCCTTTTGTCAATATTTCCTTTTGTCGATATATCCTTTTTCAAATTTTCCTTTTTTCAATATTTCCTTTTTTCAATATTTTCTTTTTTCAATATTTCCTTTTGTCAATATTTCCTTTTTTCTATAATTCCTTTTGTCAATATTTCCTTTTGTAAATATTACCTTTCGCAATATTTCCTTATTTCAATATATCCTTTTTTTAATATTTCCTTTTTTCAATATTCCCTTTTTTCAATAATTCCTTTTTTCTATACTTCCATTTGTCAATATTACCTTTTGTCAATATTTCCTTTTTTCAATATTTCCTTTTGTCAACATTTCCTTTTTTATATACTTCCTTTTGTCAATATTTTCTTTTGTCAATATTTCCTTTTATAAATATTCCTTTTTTTCTATACTTCCTTTTGTCAATATTTCCTTCTGTCAATATTTCCATTTTTCAATATATCCTTTTTTCAATATTTCCTTTTTTCAATATTTCCTTTTTTCTATACTTCCTTTTGTCAAAATTTCTTTTTGTCAATATTCCCTTTTGGTAATATTTCCTTTTTTCTATACTTCCTTTTGGCATTATTTCCTTTTTTTCAATATTTCCTTTTGTAAAAATTTCCTTTTTTCAATATTTCCTTTTTTCAATATTTCCTTTTGTCAATATTTCCTTTTGTCAATATTTCCTTTTTTCAATATTACCTTTTGTCAATATTTCATTATTTCAATACTTCCGTTTGTCAGTATTTCCTTTTGTCAATATTTCCTTTTGTCAATATATCCTTTTTTCAATATTTCCTTTTTTCTATACTTCCTTTTTTCAATATTTCCTTTTTTCAATATTTCCTTTTTTTAATATTTCCTTTTTTCTATACGTCCTTTTTTCAATATTTCCTTTTGTCAATATTTCTATTTTTCATTATTTACTTTTGTCAATATTTCCTTTTGTCAATATTTCCTTTTGTCAATATTTCCTTTTTCAATATTTCCTTTTGTCAATATTTCCTTTTTTCAATATTTCCTTTTGTCAATATTTCCTTTTTTCAATATTTCCTTTTTACTATATTTCTCTTTTTCATTATTTCCTTTTCTCAATATTTCCTTTTTTCAACATTTCCTTTTTTCTATACTTCCTTTTGTCAATATTTCCTTTTTTCTAAATTTCCATTTTTCAATATTTCCTGTGTTCAATATTTCCACTTTTCTATACTTCCTTTTGTCAAAATTTCCTTTTGTCAATATTTCCTTTTTTCAATATTTCTTTTGTCTGTATTGTCTTTTTTCTATACTTCCTTTTGTCAATATTTTTTTTTCTATACTTCCTTTTGTCAATATTTCCTTTTGTCAATATTTCCTTTTTTCAATATTTCTTTTTTCAATATTTCCTTTTGTCAATATTTCCTTTTGTCAATATTTCCTTTATTCAATATTTCGTTTTGTCATAATTTCCTTTTTTCTTTACTTTTTTTTTTCAATATTCCCTTTTTTCAATATTTTTTTTTCAGTATTTCCTTTTGTCAATATTTCCTTATGTCAATATTTCCTTTTTTCAATATTTCCTTTTGTCAACATTTCCTTTTTTATATACTTCCTTTTGTCAATATTTCCTTTTTTCAATATTTCCTTTTTTCTATACTTCTTTTTTTCAATATTTCCTTTTTTCTATACTTCCTTGTGTCAATATTTCCTTTTGTCAATATTTCCTTTTAAAATATTTCCTTTTTTCTATACTACCTTTTGTCAATATTTCCTTTTTTAAATTTTTCCTTTCGTCAATATTTACTTTTGTCAATATTTCCTTTTGTCAAAATTCCCTTTTTTCAATATTTCCTTATATCAATATTTCCTTTTTTCAATATTTCCTTTTTTTAATATTTCCTTTTGTCAATATTTCCTTTTGTCAATATTTCCATTTTTTTGAATATTTCCTTTTGTCAATATTTCCTTTTTTCAATATTTCTTTTTTTCAATATTTCCTTTTGTCAATATATCTTTTTGTCAATATTTCCTTTTTTCAATGTTTTCTTTTTTCAATATTTACTTTTATCAATATTTCCTGTTTTCAATACTTCCGTTTGTCAATATTTCCTTTTGCCAATATTTCCTTTTGGCAATATATCTTTTTTCAATATTTCTTTTTGTCAATATTTCCTTTTTTCAATATTTCCTTTTTTCTGTATTTTTCTTTTTCATTATTTCCTTTTCTCAATATTTCCTTTTTTCAATATTTTCTTTTTTCTATACTTCCTTTTGTCAATATTTTCTTTTTTCAATATTTCTTTTTTCAATATTTCCTTTTGTCAATATTTCCTTTTGTCAATATTTCCTTTATTCAATATTTCGTTTTGTCATAATTTCCTTTTTTCTATACTTTTTTTTTTCAATATTCCCTTTTTTCAATATTTTTTTTTCAATATTTTCTTTTGTCAATATTTCCTTTATTCAATATTTCCTTTTGACAATATTTCTTCTTTTACTATACTTCGTTTTATCAATATTTCCTTTTGTCAATATTTCCTTATGTCAATATTTCCTTTTTTCTATACTTTCTTTTGTCAATATTTCCTTTTGTAAATATTTCCTTTTGTCATTATTTCCTTTTTTCAATATTTCCTTTTTTCAATATTTCCTTTTTTCAATATTACCTTTTTTCAATAATTCCTTTTTTCTATACTTCCTTTTGTCATTATTTCCTTTTTGTCAATATTTCCTTTTTTCAATATTTCCTTTTTTCAATATTTCCTTTTTTCTATACTTCCTTTTTACAATATTTCCTTTTTTCTATACTTCCTTTTGTCAAAATTTCTTTTTGTCAATATTACCTTTTGTCAATATTTCCTTTTTTTCTATACTTCCTTTTGGCAATATTTCCTTTGGTCAATATATCCTTTTTTCAATATTTCCTTTTTTCTATACTTCCTTTTTTCAATATTTCCTTTTTTCAATATTTCCTTTTTTCAATATTTCCTTTTTTCAATATTTCCTTTTTTCAATATTTCCTTTTTTCTATACGTCCTTTTTTCAATATTTCCTTTTGTCAATATTTCCTTTTTTCAATATTTACTTTTGTCAATATTTCCTTTTGTAAATATTTCCTTTTGTCAATATTTCCTTTTTTCAATATTTCCTTTTGTCAATATTTCCTTTTTTCAATATTTCTTTTTGTCAATATTTTTTTTGTCAATATTTCCTTTTGTCAATATTTCCATTTTTCAATTTTTCCTCTTTTCAATATTTCCTTTTTTCTATACTTTTTTTATTTCAATATTTTCTTTTTTCTATACTTCCTTTTGTCAATATTTCCTTTTGTAAATGTACCTTTTGTCAATATTTCCTTTTCTCTATACTTCCTTTTGTCAATATTTCCATTTTTCATTAATTACTTTTGTCAATATTTCCTTTTGTCAATATTTCCTTTTGTCAATATTTCCTTTTTTCAATATTTCCTTTTGTCAATATTTCCTTTTTTCAATATTTCCTTTTTACTATATTTCTCTTTTTCATTATTTCCTTTTCTCAATATTACCTTTTTTCAACATTTCCTTTTTTCTATACTTCCTTTTGTCAATATTTCCTTTTTTCTAAATTTCCATTTTTCAATATTTCCTGTGTTCAATATTTCCACTTTTCTATACTTCCTTTTGTCAAAATTTCCTTTTGTCAATATTTCCTTTTTTCAATACTTTCTTTTGTCAATATTTCCTTTTGTAAATATTTCCTTTTGTCATTATTTCCTTTTTTCAATATTTCCTTTTTTCAATATTTCCTTTTTTCAATATTACCTTTTTTCAATAATTCCTTTTTTCTATACTTCCTTTTGTCATTATTTCCTTTTTGTCAATATTTCCTTTTTTCAATATTTCCTTTTTTCAATAATTCCTTTTTTCTATACTTCCTTTTTACAATATTTCCTTTTTTCTATACTTCCTTTTGTCAAAATTTCTTTTTGTCAATATTACCTTTTGTCAATATTTCCTTTTTTTCTATACTTCCTTTTGTCAATATTTCCTTTGGTCAATATATCCTTTTTTCAATATTTCCTTTTTTCTATACTTCCTTTTTCAATATTTCCTTTTTTCAATATTTCCTTTTTTCAATATTTCCTTTTTTCAATATTTCCTTTTTTCAATATTTCCTTTTTTCTATTCGTCCTTTTTTCAATATTTCCTTTTGTCAATATTTCCTTTTTTCAATATTTACTTTTGTCAATATTTCCTTTTGTCAATATTTCCTTTTGTCAATATTTCCTTTTTTCAATATTTCCTTTTGTCAATATTTCCTTTTGTCAATATTTCCTTTTGTCAATATTTCCTTTTGTCAATATTTCCTTTATTAAATATTTCCTTTTGTCAATATTTCCTTTTTTCTATTCTTCCTTTTTTTCAATCTTTCCTTTTTTCAATATTTCCTTTTTTCAATATTTCCTAAGTCAATACTTCCTTTTTCGATTACTGCCTTTTTTCAATATTTCCTTTTTTCAATATTTCCTTTTGTCAATATTTCCTTTTTTTCTATACTTTCTTTTGTCAATATTTCCATTCGTAAATATTTCCTTTTGTCAATATTTCTTTTTTTCAATATTTCCTTTTTTCAATATTCCCTTTTTTCAATAATTCCTTTTTTCTATACTTCCTTTTGTCAATATTTCCATTTTTCAATATTTCCTTCTGTCAATATTTCCTTTTTTCAATATTTCTTTTTTTCAATATTTCCTTTTGTCAATATTTCTTTTTGTCAATATTTCCTTTTTTCAATGTTTCCTTTTTTCAATATTTACTTTTATCAATATTACCTTTTTTCAATACTTCCGTTTGTCAATATTTCCTTTTGTCAATATTTTCTTTGGTCAATATATCCTTTTTTGAATATTTCCTTTAGTCAATATTTCCTTTTTTCAATATTTCCTTTTTTCAATATTTTCTTATTTCAATATTTCCTTTTGTCAATATTTCCTTTTTTCTATACTTCCTTTTGTCAATATTTCCTTTTGTAAATATTTCCTTTTGTCAATATTACCTTATTTGAATATATCCTTTTTTCAATTTTTCCTTTTTTCAATATTCCCTTTTTTCAATAATTCCTTTTTTCTATACTTCCTTTTGTCAATATTTTTTTTCTATACTTCCTTTTGTCAATATTTCCTTTTGTCAATATTTCATTTTTTCAATATTTCCTTTTGTCAATATTTCCTTTTGTCGATATATCCTTTTTCAAATTTTCCTTTTTTCAATATTTCCTTTTTTCAATATTTTCTTTTTTCAATATTTCCTTTTGTCAATATTTCCTTTTTTCTATAATTCCTTTTGTCAATATTTCCTTTTGTAAATATTACCTTTCGCAATATTTCCTTATTTCAATATATCCTTTTTTCAATATTTCCTTTTTTCAATATTCCCTTTTTTCAATAATTCCTTTTTTCTATACTTCCTTTTGTCAATATTTCCTTTTGTCAACATTTCCTTTTTTATATACCTACTTCCTTTTGTCAATATTTTCTTTTGTCAATATTTCCTTTTATAAATATTCCTTTTTTTCTATACTTCCTTTTGTCAATATTTCCTTTTTTCTAAATTTCCATTTTTCAATATTTCCTGTGTTCAATATTTCCACTTTTCTATACTTCCTTTTTTCAAAATTTCCTTTTGTCAATATTTCCTTTTTTCAATATTTCTTTTGTCTGTATTGTCTTTTTTCTATACTTCCTTTTGTCAATATTTTTTTTTCTATACTTCCTTTTGTCAATATTTCCTTTTGTCAATATTTCCTTTTTTCAATATTTCTTTTTTCAATATTTCCTTTTGTCAACATTTCCTTTTGTCAATATTTCCTTTATTCAATATTTCGTTTTGTCATAATTTCCTTTTTTCTATACTTTTTTTTTTCAATATTCCCTTTTTTCAATATTTTTTTTTCAATATTTTCTTTTGTCAATATTTCCTTTTGTCAATATTTCCTTTATTCAATATTTCCTTTTGACAATATTTCTTCTTTTACTATACTTCGTTTTATCAATATTTCCTTTTGTCAATATTTCCTTATGTCAATATTTCCTTTTTTCTATACTTTCTTTTGTCAATATTTCCTTTTGTAAATATTTCCTTTTGTCATTATTTCCTTTTTTCAATATTTCCTTTTTTCAATATTTCCTTTTTTCAATATTACCTTTTTTCAATAATTCCTTTTTTCTATACTTCCTTTTGTCATTATTTCCTTTTTGTCAATATTTCCTTTTTTCAATATTTCCTTTTTTCAATATTTCCTTTTTTCTATACTTCCTTTTTACAATATTTCCTTTTTTCTATACTTCCTTTTGTCAAAATTTCTTTTTGTCAATATTACCTTTTGTCAATATTTCCTTTTTTTCTATACTTCCTTTTGGCAATATTTCCTTTGGTCAATATATCCTTTTTTCAATATTTCCTTTTTTCTATACTTCCTTTTTTCAATATTTCCTTTTTTCAATATTTCCTTTTTTCAATATTTCCTTTTTTCAATATCTCCTTTTTTCAATATTTCCTTTTTTCTATACGTCCTTTTTTCAATATTTCCTTTTGTCAATATTTCCTTTTTTCAATATTTACTTTGGTCAATATTTCCTTTTGTAAATATTTCCTTTTGTCAATATTTCCTTTTTTCAATATTTCCTTTTGTCAATATTTCCTTTTTTCAATATTTCTTTTTGTCAATATTTTTTTTGTCAATATTTCCTTTTGTCAATAATTCCATTTTTCAATTTTTCCTCTTTTCAATATTTCCTTTTTTCTATACTTTATTTATTTCAATATTTTCTTTTTTCTATACTTCCTTTAGTCAATATTTCCTTTTGTAAATGTACCTTTTGTCAATATTTCCTTTTCTCTATACTTCCTTTTGTCAATATTTCCTTTTTTCAATATTTACTTTTGTCAATATTTCCTTTTTTCAATATTTCCATTTGTCAATATTTCCTTTTTTCTATACTTCCTTGTGTCAATATTTTCTTTTGTCAATATTTCCTTTTGTCAAAATTTCCTTTTTTCTATACTTCCTTTTGTCAATATTTCCTTTTGTCAATATTTCCTTTTTTCTTTACTTCCTTTTTTCAATATTTCCTTTTTTCTATACTTCCTTTTGTCAATATTTCTTTTGTCAATCTTACCTTTTGTCAAAATTTCCTTTTTTCTATACTTCCTTTTTTCACTATTTCCTTTTTCAATATTTTCTTTTGAAAATATTTCCTTTTGTCAATATTTCCTTTTTTCAATATTTCCTTTTTTCAATATTTCCTTTTTTCAATATGTCCTTTTGTCAATATTTCCTTTTGTCAATATTTCCTTTTGTCAATATTTCCTTTTTTCAATATTTCCTTTTTTCTATACTTCTTTTTTTCAATATTTCCTTTTTTCTATACTTCCTTGTGTCAATATTTCCTTTTGTCAATATTTCCTTTTAAAATATTTCCTTTTTTCTATACTACCTTTTGTCAATATTTCCTTTTTTAAATTTTTCCTTTCGTCAATATTTACTTTTGTCAATATTTCCTTTTGTCAAAATTCCCTTTTTTCAATATTTCCTTATGTCAATATTTCCTTTTTTCAATATTTCCTTTTTTTAATATTTCCTTTTGTCAATATTTCCTTTTGTCAATATTTCCATTTTTTTGAATATTTCCTTTTGTCAATATTTCCTTTTTTCAATATTTCTTTTTTTCAATATTTCCTTTTGTCAATATATCTTTTTGTCAATATTTCCTTTTTTCAATGTTTTCTTTTTTCAATATTTACTTTTATCAATATTTCCTGTTTTCAATACTTCCGTTTGTCAATATTTCCTTTTGTCAATATTTCCTTTTGTCAATATATCCTTTTTTCAATATTTCCTTTTGTCAATATTTCCTTTTTTCAATATTTCCTTTTTTCTGTATTTTTCTTTTTCATTATTTCCTTTTCTCAATATTTCCTTTTTTCAATATTTTCTTTTTTCTATACTTCCTTTTGTCAATATTTCCTTTTTTCTAAATTTCCATTTTTCAATATTTCATATGTTCAATATTTCCGTTTTTCTATACTTCCTTTTGTCAAAATTTCCTTTTGTCAAAATTTCCTTTTTTCAATATTTCCTTTTGTCTATATTGTTTTTTTCTATACTTCCTTTTTTCAATATTTATTTTTCTATACTTCCCTTTGTCAATATTTCCTTTTGTCAATATTTCCTTTTTTCAATATTTCCTTCTTTCAATATTTCCTTTTGTCAATATTTCATTTTGTCAATATTTCCTTTATTCAATATTTCTTGTTGTCAATATTTCCTTTTTTCTATACTTCTTTTTTTCAATTTTTCCTTTTTTCAATATTTCCTTTTTCAATATTTCCTTTTGTCAATATTTCCTTTTTTCTATACTTCCTTTTTTCAATATTTCCTTTTGTCAATATTTCCTTTATTCAATATTTCCTTTTGTCAATATTTCCTTTTTCCTATACTTCCTTTTTTCAATATTTCCTTTTTCAATATTTCCTTTTTTCAATATTTCCTTTCTTCAATATTTCCTTTTTTCAATATTTTCTTTTGTCAATATTTCCTTTTTTCTATACTTCCTTTTGTCAATATTTCCTTTTGTAAATATTTCCTTTTGTCAATTTCTCCTTTTTTCAATATTTCCTTTTTTCATTAATTCCTTTTTTCTATGCTTCCTTTTTGTCAATATTTCCTTTTGTCAATATTTTCTTTTTTCTATACTTCCTTTTGTCAATATTGCCTTTTTTCAATATTTCCTTTTGTCAATATTTCCTTTTTTCAATATTTCCTTTTGTCAATATTTCCTTTTTTCTATACTTCCTTTTGTCAATATTTTCTTTTGTCAATATTTCCTTTTGTCAAAATTTCCTTTTTTCTATACTTCCTTTTGTCAATATTTCCTTTTGTCATTATTTCCTTTTGTCAATATTTCCTTTCTTCTATACTTCCTTTTTTCAAAATTTCGTTTTTCTTTACTTCCTTTGTTCAATATTTCTTTTGTCAATTTTACCTTTTGTCAAAATTTCCTTTTTTCTATACTTCCTTTTGTCACTATTTCCTTTTTCAATACATTCTTTTGAAAATATTTCCTTTTGTCAATATTACCTATTCTCAATATTTCCTTTTTTCAATATATCCTTTTTTCTATACTTCCTTTTGTCAATATTTCCTTTTTTCCAAATTTCCATTTTTCAATATTTCCTATGTTCAATATTTCCACTTTTCTACACTTCGTTTGTCAAAATTTCCTTTTGTCAATATTTCCTTTTTTCAATATTTCCTTTTGTCTATATTGTCTTTTTTCTATACTTCCTTTTTTCAATATTTTTTTTTCTATACTTCCTTTTGTCAATATTTCCTTTTGTCAATATTTCCTTTTGTCAATATTTCCTTTTTTCAATATTTCCTTTTGTCAATATTTCCTTTTGTCAATATTTCCTTTTGTCAATATTTCCTTTTTTCAATATTTCCTCTTTTCAATATTTCCTTTTATCTATACTTCCTTTCTTCAATATTTTCTTTTTTCTAGACTACCTTTTGTCAATATTTCCTTTTGTCAATATTTCCTTTTGACAATATTTCCTTTTTTCTATACTTCCTTTTGTCAATATTTCCTTTTGTCAACATTTCCTTTTTTCAATATTTCCTTTTTTCAATATTTCTTTTTTCAATATTTCCTTTTGTCAATATTTCCTTTTGTCAATATTTCCTTTATTCAATATTTCGTTTTGTCATAATTTCCTTTTTTCTAGACTTTTTTTTTTCAATATTCCCTTTTTTCAATATTTTTTTTTCAATATTTTCTTTTGTCAATATTTCCTTTTGTCAATATTTCCTTTATTCAATATTTCCTTTTGACAATATTTCTTCTTTTACTATACTTCGTTCTATCAATATTTCCTTTTATCAATATTTCCTTATGTCAATATTTCCTTTTTTCTATACTTTCTTTTGTCAATATTTCCTTTTGTAAATATTTCCTTTTGTCATTATTTCCTTTTTTCAATATTTCCTTTTTTCAATAATTCCTTTTTTCTATACTTCCTTTTGTCATTATTTCCTTTTTGTCAATATTTCCTTTTTTCAATATTTCCTTTTTTCAATATTTCCTTTTTTCTATACTTCCTTTTTACAATATTTCCTTTTTTCTATACTTCCTTTTGTCAAAATTTCTTTTTGTCAATATTACCTTTTGTCAATATTTCCTTTTTTTCTATACTTCCTTTTGGCAATATTTCCTTTGGTCAATATATCCTTTTTTCAATATTTCCTTTTTTCTATACTTCCTTTTTTCAATATTTCCTTTTTTCAATATTTCCTTTTTTCAATATTTTCTTTTTTCAATATTTCCTTTTTTCAATATTTCCTTTTTTCTATACGTTTTTTTTTAAATATTTCCTTTTGTCAATATTTCCTTTTTTCAATATTTACTTTTGTCAATATTTCCTTTTGTAAATATTTCCTTTTGTCAATATTTCCTTTTTTCAATATTTCCTTTTGTCAATATTTCCTTTTTTCAATATTTCTTTTTGTCAATATTTTTTTTGTCAATATTTCCTTTTGTCAATAATTCCATTTTTCAATTTTTCCTCTTTTCAATATTTCCTTTTTTCTATACTTTATTTATTTCAATATTTTCTTTTTTCTATACTTCCTTTAGTCAATATTTCCTTTTGTAAATGTACCTTTTGTCAATATTTCCTTTTCTCTATACTTCCTTTTGTCAATATTTCCTTTTTTCAATATTTACTCTTGTCAATATTTCCTTTTTTCAATATTTCCATTTGTCAATATTTCCTTTTTTCTATACTTCCTTTTGTCAATATTTTCTTTTATCAATATTTTCTTTTGTCAAAATTTCCTTTTTTCTATACTTCCTTTTGTCAATATTTCCTTTTGTCAATATTTCCTTTTTTCTTTACTTCCTTTTTTCAATATTTCCTTTTTTCTATACTTCCTTTTGTCAATATTTCTTTTGTCAATCTTACCTTTTGTCAAAATTTCCTTTTTTACATACTTCCTTTTTTCACTATTTCCTTTTTCAATATTTTCTTTTGAAAATACTTCCTTTTGTCAATATTTCCTTTTTTCAATATTTCCTTTTTTCAATATTTCCTTTTTTCAATATTTTTTTTGTCAATATTTCCTTTTGTCAATATTTCCTTTTGTCAATATTTCCTTTTTTCAATATTTCCTTTTTTCTATACTTCTTTTTTTCAATATTTCCTTTTTTCTATACTTCCTTGTGTCAATATTTCCTTTTGTCAATATTTCCTTTTAAAATATTTCCTTTTTTCTATACTACCTTTTGTCAATATTTCCTTTTTTAAATTTTTCCTTTCGTCAATATTTACTTTTGTCAATATTTCCTTTTGTCAAAATTCCCTTTTTTCAATATTTCCTTATATCAATATTTCCTTTTTTCAATATTTCCTTTTTTTAATATTTCCTTTTGTCAATATTTCCTTTTGTCAATATTTCCATTTTTTTGAATATTTCCTTTTGTCAATATTTCCTTTTTTCAATATTTCTTTTTTTCAATATTTCCTTTTGTCAATATATCTTTTTGTCAATATTTCCTTTTTTCAATGTTTTCTTTTTTCAATATTTACTTTTATCAATATTTCCTGTTTTCAATACTTCCGTTTGTCAATATTTCCTTTTGTCAATATTTCCTTTTGTCAATATATCCTTTTTTCAATATTTCCTTTTGTCAATATTTCCTTTTTTCAATATTTCCTTTTTTCTGTATTTTTCTTTTTCATTATTTCCTTTTCTCAATATTTCCTTTTTTCAATATTTTCTTTTTTCTATACTTCCTTTTGCCAATATTTCCTTTTTTCTAAATTTCCATTTTTCAATATTTCATATGTTCAATATTTCCGTTTTTCTATACTTCCTTTTGTCAAAATTTCCTTTTGTCAAAATTTCCTTTTTTCAATATTTCCTTTTGTCTATATTGTTTTTTTCTATACTTCCTTTTTTCAATATTTATTTTTCTATACTTCCCTTTGTCAATATTTCCTTTTGTCAATATTTCCTTTTTTCAATATTTCCTTCTTTCAATATTTCCTTTTGTCAATATTTCCTTTTGTCAATATTTCCTTTATTCAATATTTCTTGTTGTCAATATTTCCTTTTTTCTATACTCCTTTTTTTCAATTTTTCCTTTTTTCAATATTTCCTTTTTCAATATTTCCTTTTGTCAATATTTCCTTTTTTCTATACTTCCTTTTTTCAATATTTCCTTTTGTCAATATTTCCTTTATTCAATATTTCCTTTTGTCAATATTTCCTTTTTCCTATACTTCCTTTTTTCAATATTTCCTTTTTCAATATTTCCTTTTTTCAATATTTCCTTTTTTCAATATTTCCTTTTTTCAATATTTTCTTTTGTCAATATTTCCTTTTTTCTATACTTCCTTTTGTCAATATTTCCTTTTGTAAATATTTCCTTTTGTCAATTTCTCCTTTTTTCAATATTTCCTTTTTTCAATAATTCCTTTTTTCTATGCTTCCTTTTTGTCAATATTTCCTTTTGTCAATATTTTCTTTTTTCTATACTTCCTTTTGTCAATATTGCCTTTTTTCAATATTTCCTTTTGTCAATATTTCCTTTTTTCAATATTTCCTTTTGTCAATATTTCCTTTTTTCTATACTTCCTTTTGTCAATATTTTCTTTTGTCAATATTTCCTTTTGTCAAAATTTCCTTTTTTCTATACTTCCTTTTGTCAATATTTCCTTTTGTCATTATTTCCTTTTGTCAATATTTCCTTTCTTCTATACTTCCTTTTTTCAATATTTCGTTTTTCTTTACTTCCTTTGTTCAATATTTCTTTTGTCAATTTTACCTTTTGTCAAAATTTCCTTTTTTCTATGCTTCCTTTTGTCACTATTTCCTTTTTCAATACATTCTTTTGAAAATATTTCCTTTTGTCAATATTACCTATTCTCAATATTTCCTTTTTTCAATATATCCTTTTTTCTATACTTCCTTTTGTCAATATTTCCTTTTTTCTAAATTTCCATTTTTCAATATTTCCTATGTTCAATATTTCCACTTTTCTACCCTTCCTTTTGTCAAAATTTCCTTTTGTCAATATTTCCTTTTTTCAATATTTCCTTTTGTCTATATTGTCTTTTTTCTATACTTCCTTTTTTCAATATTTTTTTTTCTATACTTCCTTTTGTCAATATTTCCTTTTGTCAATATTTCCTTTTGTCAATATTTCCTTTTTTCAATATTTCCTTTTGTCAATATTTCCTTTTGTCAATATTTCCTTTTGTCAATATTTCCTTTTTTCAATATTTCCTCTTTTCAATATTTCCTTTTATCTATACTTCCTTTCTTCAATATTTTCTTTTTTCTAGACTACCTTTTGTCAATATTTCCTTTTGTCAATATTTCCTTTTGTCAATATTTCCTTTTTTCTATACTTCCTTTTGTCAATATTTCCTTTTGTCAACATTTTCTTTTTTCAATATTTCCTTTTTTCAATATTTCCTTTTTTCTATACTTCCTTTTTTCAATATTTCCTTTTTTCTATACTTCCTTTTATCAAAATTTCTTTTTGTCAATTTTCCCTTTTGTCAATATGTCCCTTTTTTCTATACTTCCTTTTGGCATTATTACCTTTTTTCAATATTTCCTTTTGTCAATATTTCCTTTTTTCAATATTTCCTTTTTTCTATACTTCCTTTTTTCAATATTTCCTTTTTACATTACTTCCTTTTTTCAATATTTCCTTTTTTCTATACGTCTTTTTTCAATATTTTCTTTTGTCAATATTTCCTTTTTTCAATATTTACTTTTGTCAATATTTCCTTTTGTCAATATTTCCTTTTGTCAACATTTCCTTTTTTCAATATAATTTCTTTTGTCAATATTTCCTTTTTTCAATATTTCCTTTTGTCAATATTTCCTTTTTCAATATTTCCTTTTTTCTATATTTCCTTTTGTCAATATTTCCTTTTGTAAATATTTCCTTTTGTCAATATTTCTTTTTTTCTATACTTCCTTTTGTCAATATTTCCTTTTGTAAATTTTTCCTTTCGTCAATATTTACTTTTGTCAATATTTCCTTTTGTCAATATTTCCTTTTTTCAATATTTCCTTATATCAATGTTTCCTTTTTTCAATATTTCCTTTTTTCAATATTTCCTTTTGTCAAAATTACCTTTTTTCAATATTTCCTTTTTTCAATATTTCCTTTTGTCAATATTTCCTTATGTCAATATTTCCTTTTGTCAATATATCCTTTTTTCAATATTTCATTTTTTCTATACTCCTTTTTTCAATATTTCCTTTTTTCAATATTTCCTTTTTTTAATATTTCCTTTTTTCTATACGTCCTTTTTTCAATATTTCCTTTTGTCAATATTTCCTTTTTTCAATATTTACTTTTGTCAATATTTCCTTTTGTCAATATTTCCTTTTGTCAATATTTCCTTTTTTCAATATTTCCTTTTGTCAATATTTCCTTTTTCAATAATTCCTTTTTTCTATACTTCCTTTTGTCAATATTTCCTTTTGTAAATATTTCCTTTTGTCAATATTTCCTTTTTTCTATACTTCCTTTTGTCAATATTTCCTTTTGTAAATTTTTCCTTTCGTCAATATTTACTTTTGTCAATATTTCCTTTTGTCAATATTTCCTTTTTTCTATATTTCCTTATATCAATGTTTCCTTTTTTCAATATTTCCTTTTTTCAATATTTCCTTTTGTCAATATTTCCTTTTGTCAATATTTCTTTTTGTAAATATTTCCTTTTTTCAATGTTTCCTTTTTTCAATATTTACTTTTATCATTATTTCCTTTTTTCAATACTTCCGTTTGTCAATATTTCCTTTTGTCAATATTTCCCTTTGTCAATATATCCTTTTTACATTATTTCCTTTTGTCAATATTTCCTTTTTTTAATATTTCCTTTTTTCAATATTTCCTTTTTTCTATATTTTTCTTTTTCATTATTTCCTTTTCTCAATCTTTCCTTTTTTCAATATTTTCTTTTTTCTATACTTCCTTTTGTCAATATTTCCTTTTTTCTAAATTTCCATTTTTCAATATTTCCTATGTTCAATATTTCCACTTTTCTATACTTCCTTTAGTCAAAATTTCCTTTTGTCAATATTTCCTTTTTTCAATATTTTTTTTTGTCTATATTGTTTTTTTTCTATACTACCTTTTTTCAATATTTTTTTTCTATACATCCTTTTGTCAATATTTCCTTTTTCAATATTTCCTTTTTTCAATATTTCCTTTTATCAATATTTCCTTTTGTCAATATTTCCTTTTGTCAATATTTTCTTTATTCAATATTTCCTGTTGTCAATATTTCCTTTTTTCTATACTTCTTTTTTTCAATATTTCCTTTTTTCAATATTTCCTTTTTCAATATTTCCTTTTTTCAATATATCCTTTTGTCAATATTTCCTTTTTTCAATATTTCCTTTTGTCAATATTTCCTTTTTTCAATATTTCCTTTTTTCTATACTTTCTTTTGTCAATATTTCCTTTTGTAAATATTTCCTTTTGTCAATATTTCCTTTTTTCTATACTTCCTTTTGTCAATATTTCCTTTTGTAAATTTTTCCTTTCGTCAATATTTACTTTTGTCAATATTTCCTTTTGTCATTATTTCCTTTTTTCAATATTTCCTTATATCAATGTTTCCTTTTTTCAATATTTCCTTTTTTCAATATTTCCTTTTGTCAATATTTCCTTTTGTCAATATTTCCATTTTTCAATATTCCCTTCTGTCAATATTTCCTTTTTTCAAAATTTCTTTTTTTCAATATTTCCTTTTTTCAATGTTTCCTTTTTTCAATATTTACTTTTATCAATATTTCCTTTTTTCAATACTTCCGTTTGTCAATATTTCCTTTTGTCAATATTTCCTTTTTTCAATATATCCTTTTTTCAATATTTCCTGTTGTCAATATATCCTTTTTTCAATATTTCCTTTTGTCAATATTTCCTTTTTTCAATATTTCCTTTTTTCAATATTTCCTTTTTTCTATATTTTTCTTTTTCATTATTTCCTTTTCTCAATATTTCCTTTTTTCAATATTTTCTTTTTTCTATACTTCCTTTTGTTAATATTTCCTTTTTTCTAAATTTCCATTTTTCAATATTTCCTATGTTCAATATTTCCACTTTTCTATACTTCCTTTCGTCGAAATTTCCTTTTATCAATATTTCCTTTTTTCAATATTTCCTTTTGTCTATATTTTTTTTTTCTATACTTCCTTTTTTCAATATTTTTTTTTCTATACTTCCTTTTGTCAATATTTCCTTTTTTCTATACTTCTTTTTTTCAATATTTCCTTTTTTCAATATTTCCTTTTGTAGTATTTCCTTTTGTCAATATTTCCTTTTGTCAATCTTTCCTTTATTCAATATTTCCTTTTGTCAATATTTCCTTTTTTCTATACTTCCTTTTTTCAATATTTCCTTTTGTCAATATTTCCTTTATTCAATATTTCCTTTTGTCAATATTTCCTTTATTCAATATTTCCTTTTGTCAATATTTCCTATTTCCTATACTTCCTTTTGTTAATATTTCCTTTTGTAAATATTTCCTTTTGTCAATATTTCCTTTTTTCAATATTTCCTTTTTTCAATAATTCCTTTTTTCTATGCTTCCTTTTGTCAATATTTCCTTTTTTCAATATTTTCTTTTTTCTATACTTCCTTTTGTCAATATTGCCTTTTTTCAATATGTCCTTTTGTCAATATTTCCTTTTCTCAATATTTCCTTTTTTCAATATTTTCTTTTTTCTATACTTCCTTTTGTCAACATTTCCTTTTTTCTAAATTTCCATTTTTCTATATTTCCTATGTTCAATATTTCCACTTTTCTATGCTTCCTTTTGTCAAAATTTCCTTTTGTCAATATTTCCTTTTTTCAATATTGCCTCTTGTCTATATTGTTTTTTTTCTATACTTCCTTTTTTCAATATTTTTTTTCTATGCTTCCTTTTGTCAATATTTCCTTTTGTCAATATTTCCTTTTTTCAATATTTCCTTTTTTCAATATTTCCTTTTGTCAATATTTCCTTTTTCAAAATTTCCTTTATTCAATATTTCCTGTTGTCAATATTTCCTTTTTTCTATACTTCTTTTTTTCAATATTTCCTTTTTTCAATATTTCCTTTTTCAATATTTCCTTTTGTCAATATTTCCTTTTGTAAATATTTCCTTTATTCAATATTTTCTTTTGTCAATATTTCCTTTTTTCTATACTTCCTTTTTTCAATATTTCCTTTTGTCAATATTTCCTTTATTCAAAATTTCCTTTTGTCAATATTTCTTTTTTCCTATACTTCCTTTTTTCAATATTTCCTTTTTTAATATTTCCTTTTTTCAATATTTCCTTTTTTCAATATTTCCTTTTTTCAATATTTTCTTTTGTCAATATTTCCTTTTTTCTATACTTCCTTTTGTCAATATTTCCTTTTGTAAATATTTCCTTTTGTCAATATTTCCTTTTCTCAATATTTCCTTTTTTCAATTATTCCTTTTTTCTATGCTTCCTTTTGTCAATATTTCCTTTTGTCAATATTTCCTTTATTCAATATTTCCTTTTGTCAATATTTCCTTTTTTCAATATTTCCTTTTTTCAATATTTTCTTTTGTCAATATTTCCTTTTTTCAATATTTACTTTTGTCAATATTTCCTTTTTTCAATATTTCCTTTTTTCTATACTTCCTTTTGTCAATATTTCCTTTTGTAAATATTTCCTTTTGTCAATATTTCCTTTTTTCTATACTTCCTTTTGTCAATATTTCCTTTTGTAAATTTTTCCTTTCGTCATTATTTACTTTTGTCAATATTTCCTTTCGT
The DNA here is from genome assembly GCF_921293095.1 of Ischnura elegans. Classification (NCBI taxonomy): domain Eukaryota; kingdom Metazoa; phylum Arthropoda; class Insecta; order Odonata; family Coenagrionidae; genus Ischnura; species Ischnura elegans. The sequence continues at coordinate 17,818,346 of NC_060251.1, forward strand.
CAATATTTCCTTTTTTCAATATTTCCTTATATCAATGTTTCCTTTTTTCAATATTTCCTTTTTTCAATATTTCCTTTTGTCAATATTTCCTTTTGTCAATATTTCCTTTTCTCAATATTTCCATTTTTCAATATTCTCTTCTTTCAATATTTCCTTTTTTCAATATTTCTTTTTTTCAATATTTCCTTTTGTCAATATTTCTTTTTGTCAATATTTCCTTTTTTCAATGTTTCCTTCTTTCAATATTTACTTTTATCAATATTTCCTTTTTTCAATACTTCCGTTTGTCAATATATCCTTTTTTCAATATTTCCTTTCGTCAATATTTCCTTTTTTCAATATTTCCTTTTGTCAATATTTCCTTTTTTCAATATTTCCTTTTTCCAATATTTCCTTTTGTCAATATTTCCTTTTGTCAATTTTATCTTTTGTCAATATTTCCTTTTTTTAATATTTCCTTTTTTCCATACTTCCTTTTTTCAACATCTCCTTTTTTCTATACTACGTTTTGTCAATATTTCCTTTTGTCAATATTTTCTTTTGTCAATATTTCCTTTGTTCTATACTTCCTTTTGTCAATATTTCCTTGTTTCAATATTTCCTTTTGTCAATATTTCCTTTTGTCAATTTTTCCTTCTGTCAATATTTACTTTTGTCAATATTTCCTTTTGTCAATATTTCCTTTTTTCAATATTTCCTTTTATCAATATTTCCTTTTGTCAATATTTCATTTTGTCAATTTTATCTTTTGTCAATATTTCCTTTTTTTAATATTTCCTTTTTTCCATACTTCCTTTTTTCAATATTTCCTTTTTTCAATATTTCCTTTTGTCAATATTTCTTTTTGTCAACATTTCCTTTTTTCAATATTTTCTTTTGAAAATATTTCCTTTTTTCAATATTTCCTTTTGTCAATATTTCCTTTTGTCAATTTTTCCGTCTGTCAATATTTACTTTTGTCAATATTTCCTTTTGTCAATATTTCCTTTTGTCAATATTTCCTTTATTCAACATTTCCTTTTGTCAATATTTCCTTTTTTCTATACTTCCTTTTTTCAATATTTCCTTTTGTCAATATTTCCTTTATTCAATATTTCCTTTTGTCATATTTCCTTTTTTCTATACTTCCTTTTTTCAATATTTCCTTTTGTCAATATTTCCTTTTCTCAATATTTCCTTTTTTCAATATTTTCTTTTTTCTATACTTCCTTTTGTCAATATTTCCTTTTTTCTAAATTTCCATTTTTCAATATTTCCTATGTTCAATATTTCCACTTTTCTATACTTCCTTTTGTCAAAATTTCCATTTGTCAATATTTCCTTTTTTCAATATTGCCTTTTGTCTATATTGTTTTTTTTCTATACTTCCTTTTTTCAATATTTTTTTTCTATGCTTCCTTTTGTCAATATTTCCTTTTGTCAATATTTCCTTTTTTCAATATTTCCTTTTTTCAATATTTCCTTATGTCAATATTTCCTTTTTCAAAATTTCCTTTATTCAATATTTCCTGTTGTCAATATTTCCTTTTTTCTATACTTCTTTTTTTCAATATTTCCTTTTTTCAATATTTCCTTTTTCAATATTTCCTTTTGTCAATATTTCCTTTTGTAAATATTTCCTTTATTCAATATTTTCTTTTGTCAATATTTCCTTTTTTCTATACTTCCTTTTTTCAATATTTCCTTTTGTCAATATTTCCTTTATTCAAAATTTCCTTTTGTCAATATTTCCTTTTTCCTATACTTCCTTTTTTCAATATTTCCTTTTTTAATATTTCCTTTTTTCAATATTTCCTTTTTTCAATATTTCCTTTTTTCAATATTTTCTTTTGTCAATATTTCCTTTTTTCTATGCTTCCTTTTGTCAATATTTCCTTTTGTAAATATTTCCTTTTGTCAATATTTCCTTTTTTCAATATTTCCTTTTTTCAATTATTCCTTTTTTCTATGCTTCCTTTTGTCAATATTTCCTTTTGTCAATATTTCCTTTATTCAATATTTCCTTTTGTCAATATTTCCTTTTTTCAATATTTCCTTTTTTCAATATTTTCTTTTGTCAATATTTCCTTTTTTCAATATTTACTTTTGTCAATATTTCCTTTTTTCAATATTTCCTTTTTTCTATACTTCCTTTTGTCAATATTTCCTTTTGTAAATATTTCCTTTTGTCAATATTTCCTTTTTTCTATACTTCCTTTTGTCAATATTTGCTTTTGTAAATTTTTCCTTTCGTCATTATTTACTTTTGTCAATATTTCCTTTCGTCAATATTTCCTTTTTTCAATATTTCCTTATATCAATGTTTCCTTTTTTCAATATTTCCTTTTTTCAATATTTCCTTTTGTCAATATTTCCTTTTGTCAATATTTACTTTTGTCAATATTTCCATTTTTCAATATTCTCTTCTTTCAATATTTCCTTTTTTCAATATTTCTTTTTTTCAATATTTCCTTTTGTCAATATTTCTTTTTGTCAATATTTCCTTTTTTCAATGTTTCCTTCTTTCAATATTTACTTTTATCAATATTTCCTTTTTTCAATACTTCCGTTTGTCAATATATCCTTTTTTCAATATTTCCTTTTGTCAATATTTCCTTTTTTCAATATTTCCTTTTGTCAATATTTCCTTTTTTCAATATTTCCTTTTTTCAATATTTCCTTTTGTCAATATTTCCTTTTGTCAATTTTATCTTTTGTCAATATTTCCTTTTTTTAATATTTCCTTTTTTCCATACTTCCTTTTTTCAACATCTCCTTTTTTCTATACTACGTTTTGTCAATATTTCCTTTTGTCAATATTTTCTTTTGTCAATATTTCCTTTGTTCTATACTTCCTTTTGTCAATATTTCCTTGTTTCAATATTTCCTTTTGTCAATATTTCCTTTTGTCAATTTTTCCTTCTGTCAATATTTACTTTTGTCAATATTTCCTTTTGTCAATATTTCCTTTTTTCAATATTTCCTTTTTTCAATATTTCCTTTTATCAATATTTCCTTTTGTCAATATTTCATTTTGTCAATTTTATCTTTTGTCAATATTTCCTTTTTTTAATATTTCCTTTTTTCCATACTTCCTTTTTTCAATATTTCCTTTTTTCAATATTTCCTTTTGTCAATATTTCTTTTTGTCAACATTTCCTTTTTTCAATATTTTCTTTTGTTAATATTTCCTTTTTTCAATATTTCCTTTTGTCAATATTTCCTTTTGTCAATTTTTCCTTCTGTCAATATTTACTTTTGTCAATATTTCCTTTTGTCAATATTTCCTTTTGTCAATATTTCCTTTATTCAACATTTCCTTTTGTCAATATTTCCTTTTTTCTATACTTCCTTTTTTCAATATTTCCTTTTGTCAATATTTCCTTTATTCAATATTTCCTTTTGTCATATTTCCTTTTTTCTATACTTCCTTTTTTCAATATTTCCTTTTGTCAATATTTCCTTTTCTCAATATTTCCTTTTTTCAATATTTTCTTTTTTCTATACTTCCTTTTGTCAATATTTCCTTTTTTCTAAATTTCCATTTTTCAATATTTCCTATTTTCAATATTTCCACTTTTCTATACTTCCTTTTGTCAAAATTTCCATTTGTCAATATTTCCTTTTTTCAATATTTCCTTTTGTCTATATTGTTTTTTTTCTATACTTCCTTTTTTCAATATTTTTTTTTCTATGCTTCCTTTTGTCAATATTTCCTTTTGTCAATATTTCCTTTTTTCAATATTTCCTTTTTTCAATATTTCCTTTTGTCAATATTTCCTTTTGTCAATATTTCCTTTATTCAATATTTCCTGTTGTCAATATTTCCTTTTTTCTATACTTCTTTTTTTCAATATTTCCTTTTTTCAATATTTCCTTTTTTAATATTTCCTTTTTTCAATATTTCCTTTTTTCAATATTTCCTTTTTTCAATATTTTCTTTTGTCAATATTTCCTTTTTTCTATACTTCCTTTTGTCAATATTTCCTTTTGTAAATATTTCCTTTTGTCAATATTTCCTTTTTTCAATATTTCCTTTTTTCAATTATTCCTTTTTCTATGCTTCCTTTTGTCAATATTTCCTTTTGTCAATATTTCCTTTATTCAATATTTCCTTTTGTCAATATTTCCTTTTTTCAATATTTCCATTTTTCTGTACGTCCTTTTTTCAATATTTTCTTTTGTCAATATTTCCTTTTTTCAATATTTACTTTTGTCAATATTTCCTTTTGTCAATATTTCCTTTTGTCAACATCTCCTTTTTTCAATATTTCCTTTTGTCAATATTTCCTTTTTTCAATATTTCCTTTTGTCAATATTTCCTTTTTTCAATATTTCCTTTTTTCTATACTTCCTTTTGTCAATATTTCCTTTTGTAAATATTTCCTTTTGTCAATATTTCCTTTTTTCTATACTTCCTCTTGTCAATATTTCCTTTTGTAAATTTTTTCTTTCGTCATTATTTACTTTTGTCAATATTTCCTTGTCAATATTTCCTTTTTTCAATATTTCCTTATATCAATGTTTCCTTTTTTCAATATTTCCTTTTTCAATATTTCCTTTTGTCAATATTTCCTTTTGTCAATATTTCCTTTTGTCAATATTTCCATTTTTCAATATTCCCTTCTGTCAATATTTCCTTTTTTTATATTTCTTTTTTTCAATATTTCCTTTTGTCAATATTTCTTTTTGTCAATATTTCCTTTTTTCAATGTTTCCTTCTTTCAATATTTACTTTTATCAATATTTCCTTTTTTCAATACTTCCGTTTGTCAATATATCCTTTTTTCAATATTTCCTTTTTTCAATATTTCCTTTTTTCAATATTTCCTTTTGTCAATATTTCCTTTTTTCAATATTTCCTTTTTTCAATATTTCCTTTTGTCAATATTTCCTTTTGTCAATATTTCATTTTGTCAATTTTATCTTTTGTCAATATTTCCTTTTTTTAATATTTCCTTTTTTCCATACTTCCTTTTTTCAACATCTCCTTTTTTCTATACTACGTTTTGTCAATATTTCCTTTTGTCAATATTTTCTTTTGTCAATATTTCCTTTTTTCTATACTTCCTTTTGTCAATATTTCCTTTTTTCAATATTTCCTTTTGTCAATATTTCCTTTTGTCAATTTTTCCTTCTGTCAATATTTACTTTTGTCAATATTTCCTTTTGTCAATATTTCCTTTTGTCAATATTTCCTTTATTCAACATTTCCTTTTGTCAATATTTCCTTTTTTCTTTACTTCCTTTTTTCAATATTTCCTTTTGTCAATATTTCCTTTATTCAATATTTCCTTTTGTCATATTTCCTTTTTTCTATACTTCCTTTTTTCAATATTTCCTTTTGTCAATATTTCCTTTTCTCAATATTTCCTTTTTTCAATATTTTTTTTTTCTATACTTCCTTTTGTTAATATTTCCTTTTTTCTAAATTTCCATTTTTCAATATTTCCTATGTTCAATATTTCCACTTTTCTATACTTCCTTTTGTCAAAATTTCCTTTTGTCAATATTTCCTTTTTTCAATATTTCCTTTTGTCTATATTGTTTTTTTTCCATACTTCCTTTTTTCAATATTTTTTTTTCTATGCTTCCTTTTGTCAATATTTCCTTTTGTCAATATTTCCTTTTTTCAATATTTCCTTTTTTCAATATTTCCTTTTGTCAATATTTCATTTTGTCAATATTTCCTTTATTCAATATTTCCTGTTGTCAATATTTCCTTTTTTCTATACTTCTTTTTTTCAATATTTCCTTTTTTCAATATTTCCTTTTTCAATATTTCCTTTTGTCAATATTTCCTTTTGTCAATATTTCCTTTATTCAATATTTTCTTTTGTCAATATTTCCTTTTTTCTATACTTCCTTTTTTCAATATTTCCTTTTGTCAATTTTTCCTTTATTTAATATTTCCTTTTGTCAATATTTCCTTTTTCCTATACTTCCTTTTTTCAATATTTCCTTTTTTAATATTTCCTTTTTTCAATATTTCCTTTTTTCAATATTTCCTTTTTTCAATATTTTCTTTTGTCAATATTTCCTTTTTTCTATACTTCCTTTTGTCAATATTTCCTTTTCTAAATATTTCCTTTTGTCAATATTTCCTTTTTTCAATATTTCCTTTTTTCAATTATTCCTTTTTTCTATGCTTCCTTTTGTCAATATTTCCTTTTGTCAATATTTCCTTTATTCAATATTTCCTTTTGTCAATATTTCCTTTTTTCAATATTTCCTTTTTTCTGTACGTCTTTTTTTCAATATTTTCTTTTGTCAATATTTCCTTTTTTCAATATTTACTTTTGTCAATATTTCCTTTTATCAATATTTCCTTTTGTATACATCTCCTTTTTTCAATATTTCCTTTTGGTCAATATTTCCTTTTTTCAATATTTCCTTTTGTCAATATTTCCTTTTTTTCAATATTTCCTTTTTTCTATACTTCCTTTTGTCAATATTTCCTTTTGTAAATATTTCCTTTTGTCAATATTTCCTTTTTTCTATACATCCTTTTGTCAATATTTCCTTTTGTAAATTTTTCCTTACGTCATTATTTACTTTTTTCAATATTACCTTATGTCAATATTTCCTTTTTTCAATATTACCTTAAATCAATGTTTCCTTTTTTCAATATTTCCTTTTTTCAATATTTCCTTTTGTCAATATTTCCTTTTGTCAATATTTCCTTTTGTCAATATTTCCATTTTTCAATATTCCCTTCTGTCAATATTTCTTTTTTTCTATATTTCTTTTTTTCAATATTTCCTTTTGTCAATATTTCTATTTGTCAATATTTCCTTTTTTCAATGTTTCCTTCTTTCAATATTTACTTTTATCAATATTTCCTTTTTTCAATACTTCCGTTTGTCAATATATCCTTTTTTCAATATTTATTTTTGTCAATATTTCCTTTTTTCAATATTTCCTTTTGTCAATATTTCCTTTTTTCAATATTTCCTTTTTTCAATATTTCCTTTTGTCAATATTTCCTTTTGTCAATATTTCATTTTGTCAATTTTATCTTTTGTCAATATTTCCTTTTTTTAATATTTCCTTTTTTCCATACTTCCTTTTTTCAACATCTCCTTTTTTCTATACTACGTTTTGTCAATATTTCCTTTTGTCAATATTTTCTTTTGTCAATATTTCCTTTTTTCTATACTTCCTTTTGTCAATATTTCCTTGTTTCAATTTTTCCTTTTGTCAATATTTCCTTTTGTCAATTTTTCCTTCTGTCAATATTTACTTTTGTCAATATTTCCTTTTGTCAATATTTCCTTTTTTCAATATTTCCTTTTTTCAATATTTCCTTTTGTCAATATTTCCGTTTGTCAATATTTCATTTTGTCAATTTTATCTTTTGTCAATATTTCCTTTTTTTCAATATTTCCTTTTGTCAATATTTCTTTTTGTCAATATTTCCTTTTTTCAATATTTCCTTTTTACAATATTTTCTTTTGTCAATATTTCCTTTTTTCGAAATTTCCTTTTGTCAATATTTCCTTTTGTCAATTTTTCCTTCTGTCAATATTTACTTTTGTCAATATTTCCTTTTGTCAATATTTCCTTTTGTCAATATTTCCTTTATTCAACATTTCCTTTTGTCAATAATTCCTTTTTTCTATACTTCCTTTCTTCAATATTTCCTTTTTTCAATATTTCCTTTTGTCAATATTTCCTTTTGTCAATTTTATCTTTTGTCAATATTTCCTTTTTTTAATATTTCCTTTTTTCCATACTTCCTTTTTTCAACATCTCCTTTTCTCTATACTACGTTTTGTCAATATTTCCTTTTGTCAATATTTTCTTTTGTCAATATTTCCTTTGTTCTATACTTCCTTTTGTCAATATTTCCTTGTTTCAATATTTCCTTTTGTCAATATTTCCTTTTGTCAATATTTCCTTTTGTCAATATTTCCTTTATTCAATATTTTCTTTTGTCAATATTTCCTTTTTTCTATACTTCCTTTTTTCAATATTTCCTTTTGTCAATATTTCCTTTATTTAATATTTCCTTTTGTCAATATTTCCTTTTTCCTATACTTCCTTTTTTCAATATTTCCTTTTTTAATATTTCCTTTTTTCAATATTTCCTTTTTTCAATATTTCCTTTTTTCAATATTTTCTTTTGTCAATATTTCCTTTTTTCTATACTTCCTTTTGTCAATATTTCCTTTTCTAAATATTTCCTTTTGTCAATATTTCCTTTTTTCAATATTTCCTTTTTTCAATTATTCCTTTTTTCTATGCTTCCTTTTGTCAATATTTCCTTTTGTCAATATTTCCTTTATTCAATATTTCCTTTTGTCAATATTTCCTTTTTTCAATATTTCCTTTTTTCTGTACGTCTTTTTTTCAATATTTTCTTTTGTCAATATTTCCTTTTTTCAATATTTACTTTTGTCAATATTTCCTTTTATCAATATTTCCTTTTGTCAACATCTCCTTTTTTCAATATTTCCTTTTGGTCAATATTTCCTTTTTTCAATATTTCCTTTTGTCAATATTTCCTTTTTTTCAATATTTCCTTTTTTCTATACTTCCTTTTGTCAATATGTCCTTTTTTCTATACATCCTTTTGTCAATATTTCCTTTTGTAAATTTTTCCTTACGTCATTATTTACTTTTTTCAATATTTCCTTATGTCAATATTTCCTTTTTTCAATATTTCCTTAAATCAATGTTTCCTTTTTTCAATATTTCCTTTTTTCAATATTTCCTTTTGTCAATATTTCCTTTTGTCAATATTTCCTTTTGTCAATATTTCCATTTTTCAATATTCCCTTCTCTCAATATTTCTTTTTTTCTATATTTCTTTTTTTCAATATTTCCTTTTGTCAATATTTCTTTTTGTCAATATTTCCTTTTTTCAATGTTTCCTTCTTTCAATATTTACTTTTATCAATATTTCCTTTTTTCAATACTTCCGTTTGTCAATATATCCTTTTTTCAATATTTCCTTTTGTCAATATTTCCTTTTTTCAATATTTCCTTTTGTCAATATTTCCTTTTTTCAATATTTCCTTTTTTCAATATTTCCTTTTGTCAATATTTCCTTTTGTCAATATTTCATTTTGTCAATTTTATCTTTTGTCAATATTTCCTTTTTTTAATATTTCCTTTTTTCCATACTTCCTTTTTTCAACATCTCCTTTTTTCTATACTACGTTTTGTCAATATTTCCTTTTGTCAATATTTTCTTTTGTCAATATTTCCTTTTTTCTATACTACCTTTTGTCAATATTTCCTTGTTTCAATTTTTCCTTTTGTCAATATTTCCTTTTGTCAATTTTTCCTTCTGTCAATATTTACTTTTGTCAATATTTCCTTTTGTCAATATTTCCTTTTTTCAATATTTCCTTTTTTCAATATTTCCTTTTGTCAATATTTCCTTTTGTCAATATTTCATTTTGTCAATTTTATCTTTTGTCAATATTTCCTTTTTTCAATATTTCCTTTTGTCAATATTTCTTTTTGTCAATATTTCCTTTTTTCAATATTTCCTTTTTACAATATTTTCTTTTGTCAATATTTCCTTTTTTCGAAATTTCCTTTTGTCAATATTTCCTTTTGTCAATTTTTCCTTCTGTCAATATTTACTTTTGTCAATATTTCCTTTTGTCAATATTTCCTTTTGTCAATATTTCCTTTATTCAACATTTCCTTTTGTCAATAATTCCTTTTTTCTATACTTCCTTTTTTCAATATTTACTTTTTTCAATATTTCCTTTTGTCAATATTTCCTTTTGTCAATTTTATCTTTTGTCAATATTTCCTTTTTTTAATATTTCCTTTTTTCCATACTTCCTTTTTTCAACATCTCCTTTTCTCTATACTACGTTTTGTCAATATTTCCTTTTGTCAATATTTTCTTTTGTCAATATTTCCTTTGTTCTATACTTCCTTTTGTCAATATTTCCTTGTTTCAATATTTCCTTTTGTCAATATTTCCTTTTGTCAATTTTTTCTTCTGTCAATATTTACTTTTGTCAATATTTCCTTTTGTCAATATTTCCTTTTTTCAATATTTCCTTTTTTCAATATTTCCTTTTATCAATATTTCCTTTTGTCAATATTTCATTTTGTCAATTTTATCTTTTGTCAATATTTCCTTTTTTTAATATTTCCTTTTTTCCATACTTCCTTTTTTCAATATTTCCTTTTTTCAATATTTCCTTTTGTCAATATTTCCTTTTGTCAATATTTCCTTTATTCAACATTTCCTTTTGTCAATATTTCCTTTTTTCTATACTTCCTTTTTTCAATATTTCCTTTTGTCAATATTTCCTTTATTCAATATTTCCTTTTGTCATATTTCCTTTTTTCTATACTTCCTTTTTTCAATATTTCCTTTTGTCAATATTTCCTTTTCTCAATATTTCCTTTTTTCAATATTTTCTTTTTTCTATACTTCCTTTTGTCAATATTTCCTTTTTTCTAAATTTCCATTTTTCAATATTTCCTATGTTCAATATTTCCACTTTTCTATACTTCCTTTTGTCAAAATTTCCATTTGTCAATATTTCCTTTTTTCAATATTTCCTTTTGTCTATATTGTTTTTTTTCTATACTTCCTTTTTTCAATATTTTTTTTTCTATGCTTCCTTTTGTCAATATTTCCTTTTGTCAATATTTCCTTTTTTCAATATTTCCTTTTTTCAATATTTCCTTTTGTCAATATTTCCTTTTGTCAATATTTCCTTTATTCAATATTTCCTGTTGTCAATATTTCCTTTTTTCTATACTTCTTTTTTTCAATATTTCCTTTTTTCAATATTTCTTTTTTCAATATTTCCTTTTGTCAATATTTCCTTTTGTCAATATTTCCTTTATTCAATATTTTCTTTTGTCAATATTTCCTTTTTTCTATAATTCCTTTTTTCAATATTTCCTTTTTTCAATATTTCCTTTTTTCAATATTTTCTTTTGTCAATATTTCCTTTTTTCTATACTTCCTTTTGTCAATATTTCCTTTTGTAAATATTTCCTTTTGTCAATATTTCCTTTTTTCAATATTTCCTTTTTTCAATTATTCCTTTTTTCTATGCTTCCTTTTGTCAATATTTCCTTTTGTCAATATTTCCTTTATTCAATATTTCCTTTTTTCAATATTTCCTTTTTTCAATATTTTCTTTTGTCAATATTTCCTTTTTTCAATATTTACTTTTGTCAATATTTCCTTTTGTCAATATTTCCTTTTGTCAACATCTCCTTTTTTCAATATTTCCTTTTGTCAATATTTCCTTTTTTCAATATTTCCTTTTGTCAATATTTCCTTTTTTCAATATTTCCTTTTTTCTATACTTCCTTTTGTCAATATTTCCTTTTGTAAATATTTCCTTTTGTCAATATTTCCTTTTTTCTATACTTCCTTTTGTCAATATTTCCTTTTGTAAATTTTTCCTTTCGTCATTATTTACTTTTGTCAATATTTCATTTTGTCAATATTTCCTTTTTTCAATATTTCCTTATATCAATGTTTCCTTTTTTCAATATTTCCTTTTTTCAATATTTCCTTTTGTCAATATTTCCTTTTGTCAATATTTCCTTTTGTCAATATTTCCATTTTTCAATATTCTCTTCTTTCAATATTTCCTTTTTTCAATATTTCTTTTTTTCAATATTTCCTTTTGTCAATATTTCTTTTTGTCAATATTTCCTTTTTTCAATGTTTCCTTCTTTCAATATTTACTTTTATCAATATTTCCTTTTTTCAATACTTCCGTTTGTCAATATATCCTTTTTTCAATATTTCCTTTTGTCAATATTTCCTTTTTTCAATATTTCCTTTTGTCAATATTTCCTTTTTTCAATATTTCCTTTTTTCAATATTTCCTTTTGTCAATATTTCCTTTTGTCAATTTTATCTTTTGTCAATATTTCCTTTTTTTAATATTTCCTTTTTTCCATACTTCCTTTTTTCAACATCTCCTTTTTTCTATACTACGTTTTGTCAATATTTCCTTTTGTCAATATTTTCTTTTGTCAATATTGCCTTTGTTCTATACTTCCTTTTGTCAATATTTCCTTGTTTCAATATTTCCTTTTGTCAATATTTCCTTTTGTCAATTTTTCCTTCTGTCAATATTTACTTTTGTCAATATTTCCTTTTGTCAATATTTCCTTTTTTCAATATTTCCTTTTTTCAATATTTCCTTTTATCAATATTTCCTTTTGTCAATATTTCATTTTGTCAATTTTATCTTTTGTCAATATTTCCTTTTTTTAATATTTCCTTTTTTCCATACTTCCTTTTTTCAATATTTCCTTTTTTCAATATTTCCTTTTGTCAATATTTCTTTTTGTCAACATTTCCTTTTTTCAATATTTTCTTTTGTCAATATTTCCTTTTTTCAATATTTCCTTTTGTCAATATTTCCTTTTGTCAATTTTTCCTTCTGTCAATATTTACTTTTGTCAATATTTCCTTTTGTCAATATTTCCTTTTGTCAATATTTCCTTTATTCAACATTTCCTTTTGTCAATATTTCCTTTTTTCTATACTTCCTTTTTTCAATATTTCCTTTTGTCAATATTTCCTTTATTCAATATTTCCTTTTGTCATATTTCCTTTTTTCTATACTTCCTTTTTTCAATATTTCCTTTTGTCAATATTTCCTTTTCTCAATATTTCCTTTTTTCAATATTTTCTTTTTTCTATACTTCCTTTTGTCAATATTTCCTTTTTTCTAAATTTCCATTTTTCAATATTTCCTATGTTCAATATTTCCACTTTTCTATACTTCCTTTTGTCAAAATTTCCATTTGTCAATATTTCCTTTTTTCAATATTTCCTTTTGTCTATATTGTTTTTTTTCTATACTTCCTTTTTTCAATATTTTTTTTTCTATGCTTCCTTTTGTCAATATTTCCTTTTGTCAATATTTCCTTTTTTCAATATTTCCTTTTTTCAATATTTCCTTTTGTCAATATTTCCTTTTGTCAATATTTCCTTTATTCAATATTTCCTGTTGTCAATATTTCCTTTTTTCTATACTTCTTTTTTTCAATATTTCCTTTTTTCAATATTTCCTTTTTCAATATTTCCTTTTGTCAATATTTCCTTTTGTCAATATTTCCTTTATTCAATATTTTCTTTTGTCAATATTTCCTTTTTTCTATACTTCCTTTTTTCAATATTTCCTTTTGTCAATATTTCCTTTATTCAATATTTCCTTTTTCCTAAACTTCCTTTTTTCAATATTTCCTTTTTCCTAAACTTCCTTTTTTCAATATTTCCTTTTTTAATATTTCCTTTTTTCAATATTTCCTTTTTTCAATATTTCCTTTTTTCAATATTTTCTTTTGTCAATATTTCCTTTTTTCTATACTTCCTTTTGTCAATATTTCCTTTTGTAAATATTTCCTTTTGTCAATATTTCCGTTTTTCAATATTTCCTTTTTTCAATTATTCCTTTTTTCTATGCTTCCTTTTGTCAATATTTCCTTTTGTCAATATTTCCTTTATTCAATATTTCCTTTTGTCAATATTTCCTTTTTTCAATATTTCCTTTTTTCTGTACGTCCTTTTTTCAATATTTTCTTTTGTCAATATTTCCTTTTTTCAATATTTCCTTTACTCAATATTTCCTGTTGTCAATATTTCCTTTTTTCTATACTTCTTTTTTTCAATATTTCCTTTTTTCAATATTTCCTTTTTCAATATTTCCTTTTGTCAATATTTCCTTTTGTCAATATTTCCTTTATTCAATATTTTCTTTTGTCAATATTTCCTTTTTTCTATACTTCCTTTTTTCAATATTTCCTTTTTTCAATATTTCGTTTTTAAAAGGAGATGTTGACAAAAGGAAATATTGACAAAAGGAAATATTGAAAAAAGGAAATATTGAAAAAAGGAAATATTGAAAAAAGTAAATATTGACAGAAGGAAAAATTGACAAAAGGAAATATTGACAAAAGGAAATATTGAAACAAGGAAATATTGACAAAAGGAAGTATAGAACAAAGGAAATATTGACAAAAGAAAATATTGACAAAAGTAAATATTGACAAAACGTAGTATAGAAAAAAGGAGATGTTGAAAAAAGGAAGTATGGAAAAAAGGAAATATTAAAAAAAGGAAATATTGACAAAAGATAAAATTGACAAAAGGAAATATTGACAAAAGGAAATATTGAAAAAAGGAAATATTGACAAAAGGAAATATTGACAAAAGGAAATATTGAAAAAAGGAAATATTGACAAAAGGAAATATTGAAAAAAGGATATATTGACAAACGGAAGTATTGAAAAAAGGAAATATTGATAAAAGTAAATATTGAAAGAAGGAAACATTGAAAAAAGGAAATATTGACAAAAAGAAATATTGACAAAAGGAAATATTGAAAAAAAGAAATATTGAAAAAAGGAAATATTGAAAGAAGAGAATATTGAAAAATGGAAATATTGACAAAAGGAAATATTGACAAAAGGAAATATTGACAAAAGGAAATATTGAAAAAAGGAAATATTGAAAAAAGGAAACATTGATATAAGGAAATATTTAAAAAAGGAAATATTGACAAAAGGAAATATTGACAAAAGTAAATAATGACGAAAGGAAAAATTTACAAAAGGAAATATTGACAAAAGGAAGTATAAGGAAAAAGGAAATATTGACAAAAGGAAATATTTACTAAAGGAAATATTGACAAAAGGAAGTATAGAAAAAAGGAAATATTGAAAAAAGGAAATATTGACAAAAGGAAATATTGAAAAAAGGAAATATTGACAAAAGGAAATATTGAAAAAAGGAGATGTTGACAAAAGGAAATATTGACAAAAGGAAATATTGACAAAAGTAAATATTGAAAAAAGGAAATATTGACAAAAGAAAATATTGAAAAAAGGAAATATTGAAAAAAGGAAATATTGACAAAAGGAAATATTGAATAAAGGAAATATTGACAAAAGGAAATATTGACAAAAGGAAGCATAGAAAAAAGGAATAATTGAAAAAAGGAAATATTGAAAAAAGGAAATATTGACAAAAGGAAATATTTACAAAAGGAAATATTGACAAAAGGAAGTATAGAAAAAAGGATGTCAATTTTTGTCAAATATTTCCTTTTTTCAATATTTCCTTTTGTCAATTTTTCCTTCTGTCAATATTTACTTTTGTCAATATTTCCTTTTGTCAATATTTCCTTTTGTCAATATTTCCTTTATTCAACATTTCCTTTTGTCAATATTTCCTTTTTTCTATACTTCCTTTTTTCAATATTTCCTTTTGTCAATATTTCCTTTATTCAATATTTTCTTTTGTCAATATTTCCTTTTTTCTATACTTCCTTTTTTCAATATTTCCTTTTGTCAATATTTCCTTTATTCAATATTTCCTTTTTCCTAAACTTCCTTTTTTCAATATTTCCTTTTTTAATATTTCCTTTTTTCAATATTTCCTTTTTTCAATATTTCCTTTTTTCAATATTTTCTTTTGTCAATATTTCCTTTTTTCTATACTTCCTTTTGTCAATATTTCCTTTTGTAAATATTTCCTTTTGTCAATATTTCCTTTTTTCAATATTTCCTTTTTTCAATTATTCCTTTTTTCTATGCTTCCTTTTGTCAATATTTCCTTTTGTCAATATTTCCTTTATTCAATATTTCCTTTTGTCAATATTTCCTTTTTTCAATATTTCCTTTTTTCTGTACGTCCTTTTTTCAATATTTTCTTTTGTCAATATTTCCTTTTTTCAATATTTACTTTTGTCAATATTTCCTTTTGTCAATATTTCCTTTTGTCAACATCTCCTTTTTTCAATATTTCCTTTTGTCAATATTTTTTTTTTCAATATTTCCTTTTGTCAATATTTCCTTTTTTCAATATTTCCTTTTTTCTATACTTCCTTTTGTCAATATTTCCTTTTGTAAATATTTCCTTTTGTCAATATTTCCTTTTTTCTATACTTCCTTTTGTCAATATTTCCTTTTGTAAATTTTTCCTTTCGTCATTATTTACTTTTGTCAATATTTCCTTATGTCAATATTTCCTTTTTTCAATATTTCCTTATATCAATGTTTCCTTTTGTCAATATTTTCATTTTTCAATATTCCCTTCTGTCAATATTTCCTTTTTTCAATATTTCTTTTTTTCAATATTTCCTTTTGTCAATATTTCTTTTTGTCAATATTTCCTTTTTTCAATGTTTCCTTCTTTCAATATTTACTTTTATCAATATTTCCTTTTTTCAATACTTCCGTTTGTCAATATATCCTTTTTTCAATATTTCCTTTTTTCAATATATCCTTTTTTCAATATTTCCTTTTGTCAATATTTCCTTTTTTCAATATTTCCTTTTTTCAATATTTCCTTTTGTCAATATTTCCTTTTGTCAATATTTCATTTTGTCAATTTTATCTTTTGTCAATATTTCCTTTTTTTAATATTTCCTTTTTTCCATACTTCCTTTTTTCAACATCTCCTTTTTTCTATACTACGTTTTGTCAATATTTCCTTTTGTCAATATTTTCTTTTGTCAATATTTCCTTTTTTCTATACTTCCTTTTGTCAATATTTCCTTTTTTCAATATTTCCTTTTGTCAATATTTCCTTTTGTCAATTTTTCCTTCTGTCAATATTTACTTTTGTCAATATTTCCTTTTGTCAATATTTCCTTTATTCAACATTTCCTTTTGTCAATATTTCCTTTTTTCTTTACTTCCTTTTTTTAATATTTCCTTTTGTCAATATATCCTTTATTCAATATTTCCTTTTGTCATATTTCCTTTTTTCTATACTTCCTTTTTTCAATATTTCCTTTTGTCAACATTTCCTTTTCTCAATATTTCCTTTTTTCAATATTTTCTTTTTTCTATACTTCCTTTTGTTAATATTTCCTTTTTTCTAAATTTCCATTTTTCAATATTTCCTATGTTCAATATTTCCACTTTTCTATACTTCCTTTTGTCAAAATTTCCTTTTGTCAATATTTCCTTTTTTCAATATTTCCTTTTGTCTATATTGTTTTTTTTTCCATACTTCCTTTTTTCAATATTTTTTTTCTATGCTTCCTTTTGTCAATATTTCCTTTTGTCAATATTTCCTTTTTTCAATATTTCCTTTTTTCAATATTTCCTTTTGTCAATATTTCATTTTGTCAA
This sequence comes from Ischnura elegans, assembly GCF_921293095.1. Taxonomy (NCBI): domain Eukaryota; kingdom Metazoa; phylum Arthropoda; class Insecta; order Odonata; family Coenagrionidae; genus Ischnura; species Ischnura elegans. The sequence continues at coordinate 17,835,425 of NC_060251.1, forward strand.
TATTTCCTTTATTCAATATTTCCTGTTGTCAATATTTCCTTTTTTCTATACTTCTTTTTTTCAATATTTCCTTTTTTCAATATTTCCTTTTTCAATATTTCCTTTTGTCAATATTTCATTTTGTCAATATTTCCTTTATTCAATATTTTCTTTTGTCAATATTTCCTTTTTTCTATACTTCCTTTTTTCAATATTTCCTTTTGTCAATTTTTCCTTTATTTAATATTTCCTTTTGTCAATATTTCCTTTTTCCTATACTTCCTTTTTTCAATATTTCCTTTTTTAATATTTCCTTTTTTCAATATTTCCTTTTTTCAATATTTCCTTTTTTCAATATTTTCTTTTGTCAATATTTCCTTTTTTCTATACTTCCTTTTGTCAATATTTCCTTTTCTAAATATTTCCTTTTGTCAATATTTCCTTTTTTCAATATTTCCTTTTTTCAATTATTCCTTTTTTCTATGCTTCCTTTTGTCAATATTTCCTTTATTCAATATTTCCTTTTGTCAATATTTCCTTTTTTCAATATTTCCTTTTTTCTGTACGTCTTTTTTTCAATATTTTCTTTTGTCAACATTTCCTTTTTTCAATATTTACTTTTGTCAATATTTCCTTTTATCAATATTTCCTTTTGTCAACATCTCCTTTTTTCAATATTTCCTTTTGTCAATATTTCCTTTTTTCAATATTTCCTTTTGTCAATATTTCCTTTTTTTCAATATTTCCTTTTTTCTATACTTCCTTTTGTCAATATTTCCTTTTGTAAATATTTCCTTTTGTCTATATTTCCTTTTTTCTATACTTCCTTTTGTCAATATTTCCTTTTGTAAATTTTTCCTTACGTCATTATTTACTTTTTTCAATATTTCCTTATGTCAATATTTCCTTTTTTCAATATTTCCTTAAATCAATGTTTCCTTTTTTCAATATTTCCTTTTTTCAATATTTCCTTTTGTCAATATTTCCTTTTGTCAATATTTCCTTTTGTCAATATTTCCATTTTTCAATATTCCCTTCTGTCAATATTTCTTTTTTTCTATATTTCTTTTTTTCAATATTTCCTTTTGTCAATATTTCTTTTTGTCAATATTTCCTTTTTTCAATGTTTCCTTCTTTCAATATTTACTTTTATCAATATTTCCTTTTTTCAATACTTCCGTTTGTCAATATATCCTTTTTTCAATATTTCCTTTTGTCAATATTTCCTTTTTTCAATATTTCCTTTTGTCAATATTTCCTTTTTTCAATATTTCCTTTTTTCAATATTTCCTTTTGTCAATATTTCCTTTTGTCAATATTTCATTTTTTTAATATTTCCTTTTTTCCATACTTCCTTTTTTCAACATCTCCTTTTTTCTATACTACGTTTTGTCAATATTTTCTTTTGTCAATATTTCCTTTTTTCTATACTTCCTTTTGTCAATATTTCCTTGTTTCAATTTTTCCTTTTGTCAATATTTCCTTTTGTCAATTTTTCCTTCTGTCAATATTTACTTTTGTCAATATTTCCTTTTGTCAATATTTCCTTTTTTCAATATTTCCTTTTTTCAATATTTCCTTTTGTCAATATTTCCTTTTGTCAATATTTCATTTTGTCAATTTTATCTTTTGTCAATATTTCCTTTTTTCAATATTTCCTTTTGTCAATATTTCTTTTTGTCAATATTTCCTTTTTTCAATATTTCCTTTTTACAATATTTTCTTTTGTCAATATTTCCTTTTTTCAATATTTCCTTTTGTCAATATTTCCTTTTGTCAATTTTTCCTTCTGTCAATATTTACTTTTGTCAATATTTCCTTTTGTCAATATTTCCTTTTGTCAATATTTCCTTTATTCAACATTTCCTTTTGTCAATAATTCCTTTTTTCTATACTTCCTTTTTTCAATATTTCCTTTTTTCAATATTTCCTTTTGTCAATATTTCCTTTTGTCAATTTTATCTTTTGTCAATATTTCCTTTTTTTAATATTTCCTTTTTTCCATACTTCCTTTTTTCAACATCTCCTTTTTTCTATACTACGTTTTGTCAATATTTCCTTTTGTCAATATTTTCTTTTGTCAATATTTCCTTTGTTCTATACTTCCTTTTGTCAATATTTCCTTTTTTCAATATTTCCTTTTGTCAATATTTCCTTTTGTCAATTTTTCCTTCTGTCAATATTTACTTTTGTCAATATTTCCTTTTGTCAATATTTCCTTTTTTCAATATTTCCTTTTTTCAATATTTCCTTTTATCAATATTTCCTTTTGTCAATATTTCATTTTGTCAATTTTATCTTTTGTCAATATTTCCTTTTTTTAATATTTCCTTTTTTCCATACTTCCTTTTTTCAATATTTCCTTTTTTCAATATTTCCTTTTGTCAATATTTCTTTTTGTCAATATTTCCTTTTTTCAATTATTCCTTTTTTCTATGCTTCCTTTTGTCAATATTTCCTTTTGTCAATATTTCCTTTATTCAATATTTCCTATTGTCAATATTTCCTTTTTTCAATATTTCCTTTTTTCTGTACGTCCTTTTTTCAATATTTTCTTTTGTCAATATTTCCTTTTTTCAATATTTACTTTTGTCAATATTTCCTTTTGTCAATATTTCCTTTTGTCAACATCTCCTTTTTTCAATATTTCCTTTTGTCAATATTTTTTTTTTCAATATTTCCTTTTGTCAATATTTCCTTTTTTCAATATTTCCTTTTTTCTATACTTCCTTTTGTCAATATTTCCTTTTGTAAATATTTCCTTTTGTCAATATTTCCTTTTTTCTATACTTCCTTTTGTCAATATTTCCTTTTGTAAATTTTTCCTTTCGTCATTATTTACTTTTGTCAATATTTCCTTATGTCAATATTTCCTTTTTTCAATATTTCCTTATATCAATGTTTCCTTTTGTCAATATTTCCATTTTTCAATATTCCCTTCTGTCAATATTTCCTTTTTTCAATATTTCTTTTTTTCAATATTTCCTTTTGTCAATATTTCTTTTTGTCAATATTTCCTTTTTTCAATGTTTCCTTCTTTCAATATTTACTTTTATCAATATTTCCTTTTTTCAATACTTCCGTTTGTCAATATATCCTTTTTTCAATATTTCCTTTTTTCAATATATCCTTTTTTCAATATTTCCTTTTGTCAATATTTCCTTTTTTCAATATTTCCTTTTTTCAATATTTCCTTTTGTCAATATTTCCTTTTGTCAATATTTCATTTTGTCAATTTTATCTTTTGTCAATATTTCCTTTTTTTAATATTTCCTTTTTTCCATACTTCCTTTTTTCAACATCTCCTTTTTTCTATACTACGTTTTGTCAATATTTCCTTTTGTCAATATTTTCTTTTGTCAATATTTCCTTTTTTCTATACTTCCTTTTGTCAATATTTCCTTTTTTCAATATTTCCTTTTGTCAATATTTCCTTTTGTCAATTTTTCCTTCTGTCAATATTTACTTTTGTCAATATTTCCTTTTGTCAATATTTCCTTTATTCAACATTTCCTTTTGTCAATATTTCCTTTTTTCTTTACTTCCTTTTTTCAATATTTCCTTTTGTCAATATTTCCTTTATTCAATATTTCCTTTTGTCATATTTCCTTTTTTCTATACTTCCTTTTTTCAATATTTCCTTTTGTCAACATTTCCTTTTCTCAATATTTCCTTTTTTCAATATTTTCTTTTTTCTATACTTCCTTTTGTTAATATTTCCTTTTTTCTAAATTTCCATTTTTCAATATTTCCTATGTTCAATATTTCCACTTTTCTATACTTCCTTTTGTCAAAATTTCCTTTTGTCAATATTTCCTTTTTTCAATATTTCCTTTTGTCTATATTGTTTTTTTTTCCATACTTCCTTTTTTCAATATTTTTTTTCTATGCTTCCTTTTGTCAATATTTCCTTTTGTCAATATTTCCTTTTTTCAATATTTCCTTTTTTCAATATTTCCTTTTGTCAATATTTCATTTTGTCAATATTTCCTTTATTCAATATTTCCTGTTGTCAATATTTCCTTTTTTCTATACTTCTTTTTTTCAATATTTCCTTTTTTCAATATTTCCTTTTTCAATATTTCCTTTTGTCAATATTTCATTTTGTCAATATTTCCTTTATTCAATATTTTCTTTTGTCAATATTTCCTTTTTTCTATACTTCCTTTTTTCAATATTTCCTTTTGTCAATTTTTCCTTTATTTAATATTTCCTTTTGTCAATATTTCCTTTTTCCTATACTTCCTTTTTTCAATATTTCCTTTTTTAATATTTCCTTTTTTCAATATTTCCTTTTTTCAATATTTCCTTTTTTCAATATTTTCTTTTGTCAATATTTCCTTTTTTCTATACTTCCTTTTGTCAATATTTCCTTTTCTAAATATTTCCTTTTGTCAATATTTCCTTTTTTCAATATTTCCTTTTTTCAATTATTCCTTTTTTCTATGCTTCCTTTTGTCAATATTTCCTTTTGTCAATATTTCCTTTATTCAATATTTCCTTTTGTCAATATTTCCTTTTTTCAATATTTCCTTTTTTCTGTACGTCTTTTTTTCAATATTTTCTTTTGTCAACATTTCCTTTTTTCAATATTTACTTTTGTCAATATTTCCTTTTATCAATATTTCCTTTTGTCAACATCTCCTTTTTTCAATATTTCCTTTTGTCAATATTTCCTTTTTTCAATATTTCCTTTTGTCAATATTTCCTTTTTTTCAATATTTCCTTTTTTCTATACTTCCTTTTGTCAATATTTCCTTTTGTAAATATTTCCTTTTGTCTATATTTCCTTTTTTCTATACTTCCTTTTGTCAATATTTCCTTTTGTAAATTTTTCCTTACGTCATTATTTACTTTTTTCAATATTTCCTTATGTCAATATTTCCTTTTTTCAATATTTCCTTAAATCAATGTTTCCTTTTTTCAATATTTCCTTTTTTCAATATTTCCTTTTGTCAATATTTCCTTTTGTCAATATTTCCTTTTGTCAATATTTCCATTTTTCAATATTCCCTTCTGTCAATATTTCTTTTTTTCTATATTTCTTTTTTTCAATATTTCCTTTTGTCAATATTTCTTTTTGTCAATATTTCCTTTTTTCAATGTTTCCTTCTTTCAATATTTACTTTTATCAATATTTCCTTTTTTCAATACTTCCGTTTGTCAATATATCCTTTTTTCAATATTTCCTTTTGTCAATATTTCCTTTTGTCAATATTTCATTTTTTTAATATTTCCTTTTTTCCATACTTCCTTTTTTCAACATCTCCTTTTTTCTATACTACGTTTTGTCAATATTTCCTTTTGTCAATATTTTCTTTTGTCAATATTTCCTTTTTTCTATACTTCCTTTTGTCAATATTTCCTTGTTTCAATTTTTCCTTTTGTCAATATTTCCTTTTGTCAATTTTTCCTTCTGTCAATATTTACTTTTGTCAATATTTCCTTTTGTCAATATTTCCTTTTTCAATATTTCCTTTTGTCAATATTTCCTTTTGTCAATATTTCCTTTTGTCAATATTTCATTTTGTCAATTTTATCTTTTGTCAATATTTCCTTTTTTCAATATTTCCTTTTGTCAATATTTCTTTTTGTCAATATTTCCTTTTTTCAATATTTCCTTTTTACAATATTTTCTTTTGTCAATATTTCCTTTTTTCAATATTTCCTTTTGTCAATATTTCCTTTTGTCAATTTTTCCTTCTGTCAATATTTACTTTTGTCAATATTTCCTTTTGTCAATATTTCCTTTTGTCAATATTTCCTTTATTCAACATTTCCTTTTGTCAATAATTCCTTTTTTCTATACTTCCTTTTTTCAATATTTCCTTTTTTCAATATTTCCTTTTGTCAATATTTCCTTTTGTCAATTTTATCTTTTGTCAATATTTCCTTTTTTTAATATTTCCTTTTTTCCATACTTCCTTTTTTCAACATCTCCTTTTTTCTATACTACGTTTTGTCAATATTTCCTTTTGTCAATATTTTCTTTTGTCAATATTTCCTTTGTTCTATACTTCCTTTTGTCAATATTTCCTTGTTTCAATATTTCCTTTTGTCAATATTTCCTTTTGTCAATTTTTCCTTCTGTCAAAATTTACTTTTGTCAATATTTCCTTTTGTCAATATTTCCTTTTTTCAATATTTCCTTTTTTCAATATTTCCTTTTATCAATATTTCCTTTTGTCAATATTTCATTTTGTCAATTTTATCTTTTGTCAATATTTCCTTTTTTTAATATTTCCTTTTTTCTATACTTCCTTTTTTCAATATTTCCTTTTTTCAATATTTCCTTTTGTCAATATTTCTTTTTGTCAATATTTCCTTTTTTCAATATTTCCTTTTGTCAATATTTCCTTTTTTCAATATTTCCTTTTGTCAATATTTCCTTTTGTCAATTTTTCCTTCTGTCAATATTTACTTTTGTCAATATTTCCTTTTGTCAATATTTCCTTTTGTCAATATTTCCTTTATTCAACATTTCCTTTTGTCAATATTTCCTTTTTTCTATACTTCCTTTTTTCAATATTTCCTTTTGTCAATATTTCCTTTATTCAATATTTCCTTTTGTCATATTTCCTTTTTTCTATACTTCCTTTTTTCAATATTTCCTTTTGTCAATATTTCCTTTTCTCAATATTTCCTTTTTTCTATATTTTCTTTTTTCTATACTTCCTTTTGTTAATATTTCCTTTTTTCTAAATTTCCATTTTTCAATATTTCCTATGTTCAATATTTCCACTTTTCTATACTTCCTTTTGTCAAAATTTCCATTTGTCAATATTTCCTTTTTTCAATATTTCCTTTTGTCTATATTGTTTTTTTTCTTTACTTCCTTTTTTCAATATTTTTTTTCTATGCTTCCATTTGTCAAAATTTCCTTTTGTCAATATTTCCTTTTTTCAATATTTCCTTTTTTCAATATTTCCTTTTGTCAATATTTCCTTTTGTCAATATTTCCTTTATTCAATATTTCCTGTTGTCAATATTTCCTTTTTTCTATACATCTTTTTTTCAATATTTCCTTTTTTCAATATTTCCTTTTTCAATATTTCCTTTTGTCAATATTTCCTTTTGTCAATATTTCCTTTATTCAATATTTTCTTTTGTCAATATTTCCTTTTTTCTATACTTCCTTTTTTCAATATTTCCTTTTGTCAATATTTCCTTTATTCAATATTTCCTTTTTCCTAAACTTCCTTTTTTCAATATTTCCTTTTTTAATATTTCCTTTTTTCAATATTTCCTTTTTTCAATATTTCCTTTTTTCAATATTTTCTTTTGTCAATATTTCCTTTTTTCTATACTTCCTTTTGTCAATATTTCCTTTTGTAAATATTTCCTTTTGTCAATATTTCCTTTTTTCAATATTTCCTTTTTTCAATTATTCCTTTTTTCTATGCTTCCTTTTGTCAATATTTCCTTTTGTCAATATTTCCTTTATTCAATGTTTCCTTATGTCAATATTTCCTTTTTTCAATATTTCCTTTTTTCTGTACGTCCTTTTTTCAATATTTTCTTTTGTCAATATTTCCTTTTTTCAATATTTACTTTTGTCAATATTTCCTTTTGTCAATATTTCCTTTTGTCAACATCTCCTTTTTTCAATATTTCCTTTTGTCAATTATTTCCTTTTTTCAATATTTCCTTTTGTCAATATTTCCTTTTTTCAATATTTCCTTTTTTCTATACTTCCTTTTGTCAATATTTCCTTTTGTAAATATTTCCTTTTGTCAATATTTCCTTTTTTCTATACTTCCTTTTGTCAATATTTCCTTTTGTAAATTTTTCCTTTCGTCATTATTTACTTTTGTCAATATTTCCTTATGTCAATATTTCCTTTTTTCAATATTTCCTTATATCAATGTTTCCTTTTTTCAATATTTCCTTTTTTCAATATTTCCTTTTGTCAATATTTCCTTTTGTCAATATTTCCTTTTGTCAATATTTCCATTTTTCAATATTCCCTTCTGTCAATATTTCCTTTTTTCAATATTTCTTTTTTTCAATATTTCCTTTTGTCAATATTTCTTTTTGTCAATATTTCCTTTTTTCAATGTTTCCTTCTTTCAATATTTACTTTTATCAATATTTCCTTTTTTCAATACTTCCGTTTGTCAATATATCCTTTTTTCAATATTTCCTTTTGTCAATATTTCCTTTTTTCAATATTTCCTTTTGTCAATATTTCCTTTTTTCAATATTTCCTTTTTTCAATATTTCCTTTTGTCAATATTTCCTTTTGTCAATATTTCATTTTTTTAATATTTCCTTTTTTCCATACTTCCTTTTTTCAACATCTCCTTTTTTCTATACTACGTTTTGTCAATATTTCCTTTTGTCAATATTTTCTTTTGTCAATATTTCCTTTTTTCTATACTTCCTTTTGTCAATATTTCCTTGTTTCAATTTTTCCTTTTGTCAATATTTCCTTTTGTCAATTTTTCCTTCTGTCAATATTTACTTTTGTCAATATTTCCTTTTGTCAATATTTCCTTTTTTCAATATTTCCTTTTTTCAATATTTCCTTTTGTCAATATTTCCTTTTGTCAATATTTCATTTTGTCAATTTTATCTTTTGTCAATATTTCCTTTTTTCAATATTTCCTTTTGTCAATATTTCTTTTTGTCAATATTTCCTTTTTTCAATATTTCCTTTTTACAATATTTTCTTTTGTCAATATTTCCTTTTTTCAATATTTCCTTTTGTCAATATTTCCTTTTGTCAATTTTTCCTTCTGTCAATATTTACTTTTGTCAATATTTCCTTTTGTCAATATTTCCTTTTGTCAATATTTCCTTTATTCAACATTTCCTTTTGTCAATAATTCCTTTTTTCTATACTTCCTTTTTTCAATATTTCCTTTTTTCAATATTTCCTTTTGTCAATATTTCCTTTTGTCAATTTTATCTTTTGTCAATATTTCCTTTTTTTAATATTTCCTTTTTTCCATACTTCCTTTTTTCAACATCTCCTTTTTTCTATACTACGTTTTGTCAATATTTCCTTTTGTCAATATTTTCTTTTGTCAATATTTCCTTTGTTCTATACTTCCTTTTGTCAATATTTCCTTGTTTCAATATTTCCTTTTGTCAATATTTCCTTTTGTCAATTTTTCCTTCTGTCAAAATTTACTTTTGTCAATATTTCCTTTTGTCAATATTTCCTTTTTTCAATATTTCCTTTTTTCAATATTTCCTTTTATCAATATTTCCTTTTGTCAATATTTCATTTTGTCAATTTTATCTTTTTTCAATATTTCCTTTTTTTAATATTTCCTTTTTTCCATACTTCCTTTTTTCAATATTTCCTTTTTTCAATATTTCCTTTTGTCAATATTTCTTTTTGTCAATATTTCCTTTTTTCAATATTTTCTTTTGTCAATATTTCCTTTTTTCAATATTTCCTTTTGTCAATATTTCCTTTTGTCAATTTTTCCTTCTGTCAATATTTACTTTTGTCAATATTTCCTTTTGTCAATATTTCCTTTTGTCAATATTTCCTTTATTCAACATTTCCTTTTGTCAATATTTCCTTTTTTCTATACTTCCTTTTTTCAATATTTCCTTTTGTCAATATTTCCTTTATTCAATATTTCCTTTTGTCATATTTCCTTTTTTCTATACTTCCTTTTTTCAATATTTCCTTTTGTCAATATTTCCTTTTCTCAATATTTCCTTTTTTCTATATTTTCTTTTTTCTATACTTCCTTTTGTTAATATTTCCTTTTTTCTAAATTTCCATTTTTCAATATTTCCTATGTTCAATATTTCCACTTTTCTATACTTCCTTTTGTCAAAATTTCCATTTGTCAATATTTCCTTTTTTCAATATTTCCTTTTGTCTATATTGTTTTTTTTCTTTACTTCCTTTTTTCAATATTTTTTTTCTATGCTTCCATTTGTCAAAATTTCCTTTTGTCAATATTTCCTTTTTTCAATATTTCCTTTTTTCAATATTTCCTTTTGTCAATATTTCCTTTTGTCAATATTTCCTTTATTCAATATTTCCTGTTGTCAATATTTCCTTTTTTCTATACATCTTTTTTTCAATATTTCCTTTTTTCAATATTTCCTTTTTCAATATTTCCTTTTGTCAATATTTCCTTTTGTCAATATTTCCTTTATTCAATATTTTCTTTTGTCAATATTTCCTTTTTTCTATACTTCCTTTTTTCAATATTTCCTTTTGTCAATATTTCCTTTATTCAATATTTCCTTTTTCCTAAACTTCCTTTTTTCAATATTTCCTTTTTTAATATTTCCTTTTTTCAATATTTCCTTTTTTCAATATTTCCTTTTTTCAATATTTTCTTTTGTCAATATTTCCTTTTTTCTATACTTCCTTTTGTCAATATTTCCTTTTGTAAATATTTCCTTTTGTCAATATTTCCTTTTTTCAATATTTCCTTTTTTCAATTATTCCTTTTTTCTATGCTTCCTTTTGTCAATATTTCCTTTTGTCAATATTTCCTTTATTCAATGTTTCCTTATGTCAATATTTCCTTTTTTCAATATTTCCTTTTTTCTGTACGTCCTTTTTTCAATATTTTCTTTTGTCAATATTTCCTTTTTTCAATATTTACTTTTGTCAATATTTCCTTTTGTCAATATTTCCTTTTGTCAACATCTCCTTTTTTCAATATTTCCTTTTGTCAATTATTTCCTTTTTTCAATATTTCCTTTTGTCAATATTTCCTTTTTTCAATATTTCCTTTTTTCTATACTTCCTTTTGTCAATATTTCCTTTTGTAAATATTTCCTTTTGTCAATATTTCCTTTTTTCTATACTTCCTTTTGTCAATATTTCCTTTTGTAAATTTTTCCTTTCGTCATTATTTACTTTTGTCAATATTTCCTTATGTCAATATTTCCTTTTTTCAATATTTCCTTATATCAATGTTTCCTTTTTTCAATATTTCCTTTTTTCAATATTTCCTTTTGTCAATATTTCCTTTTGTCAATATTTCCTTTTGTCAATATTTCCATTTTTCAATATTCCCTTCTGTCAATATTTCCTTTTTTCAATATTTCTTTTTTTCAATATTTCCTTTTGTCAATATTTCTTTTTGTCAATATTTCCTTTTTTCAATGTTTCCTTCTTTCAATATTTACTTTTATCAATATTTCCTTTTTTCAATACTTCCGTTTGTCAATATATCCTTTTTTCAATATTTCCTTTTTTCAATATTTCCTTTTTTCAATATTTCCTTTTGTCAATATTTCCTTTTTTCAATATTTCCTTTTTTCAATATTTCCTTTTGTCAATATTTCCTTTTGTCAATATTTCATTTTGTCAATTTTATCTTATGTCAATATTTCCTTTTTTTAATATTTCCTTTTTTCCAGACTTCCTTTTTTCAACATCTCCTTTTTTCTATACTACGTTTTGTCAATATTTCCTTTTGTCAATATTTCCTTTTGTCAATATTTCCTTTTTTCTATACTTCCTTTTGTCAATATTTCCTTTTTTCAATATTTCCTTTTGTCAATATTTCCTTTTGTCAATTTTTCCTTCTGTCAATATTTACTTTTGTCAATATTTCCTTTTGTCAATATTTCCTTTTTTCAATATTTCCTTTTTTCTATACTTCCTTTTGTCAATATTTCCTTTTGTAAATATTTCCTTTTGTCAATATTTCCTTTTTTCTATACTTCCTTTTGTCAATATTTCCTTTTGTAAATTTTTCCTTTCGTCATTATTTACTTTTGTCAATATTTCCTTATGTCAATATTTCCTTTTTTCAATATTTCCTTATATCAATGTTTCCTTTTTTCAATATTTCCTTTTTTCAATATTTCCTTTTGTCAATATTTCCTTTTGTCAATATTTCCTTTTGTCAATATTTACATTTTTCAATATTCCCTTCTGTCAATATTTCCTTTTTTCAATATTTCTTTTTTTCAATATTTCCTTTTGTCAATATTTCTTTTTGTCAATATTTCCTTTTTTCAATGTTTCCTTCTTTCAATATTTACTTTTATCAATATTTCCTTTTTTCAATACTTCCGTTTGTCAATATATCCTTTTTTCAATATTTCCTTTTTTCAATATTTCCTTTTTTCATTATTTCCTTTTGTCAATATTTCCTTTTTTCAATATTTCCTTTTTTCAATATTTCCTTTTGTCAATATTTCCTTTTGTCAATATTTCATTTTGTCAATTTTATCTTATGTCAATATTTCCTTTTTTTAATATTTCCTTTTTTCCATACTTCCTTTTTTCAACATCTCCTTTTTTCTATACTACGTTTTGTCAATATTTCCTTTTGTCAATATTTTCTTTTGTCAATATTTCCTTTTTTCTATACTTCCTTTTGTCAATATTTCCTTTGTTCAATATTTCCTTTTGTCAATATTTCCTTTTGTCAATTTTTCCTTCTGTCAATATTTACTTTTGTCAATATTTCCTTTTGTCAATATTTCCTTTTGTCAATATTTCCTTTTTTCTTTACTTCCTTTTTTCAAATTTTTCCTTTTGTCGATATTTCCTTTATTCAATATTTCCTTTTGTCATATTTCCTTTTTTCTATACTTCCTTTTTTCAATATTTCCTTTTGTCAATATTTCCTTTTCTCAATATTTCCTTTTTTCAATATTTTCTTTTTTCTACACTTCCTTTTGTTAATATTTCCTTTTTTCTAAATTTCCATTTTTCAATATTTCCTATGTTCAATATTTCCACTTTTCTATACTTCCTTTTGTCAAAATTTCCTTTTGTCAATATTTCCTTTTTTCAATATTTCCTTTTGTCTATATTGTTTTTTTCCATACTTCCTTTTTTCAATATTTTTTTTTCTATGCTTCCCTTTGTCAATATTTCCTTTTGTCAATATTTCCTTTTTTCAATATTTCCTTTTTTCAATATTTCCTTTTGTCAATATTTCATTTTGTCAATATTTCCTTTATTCAATATTTCCTGTTGTCAATATTTCTTTTTTTCTATACTTCTTTTTTTCAATATTTCCTTTTTTCAATATTTCCTTTTTCAATATTTCCTTTTGTCAATATTTCCTTTTGTCAATATTTCCTTTATTCAATATTTTCTTTTGTCAATATTTCCTTTTTTCTATACTTCCTTTTTTCAATATTTCCTTTTGTCAATTTCTCCTTTATTTAATATTTCCTTCTGTCAATATTTCCTTTTTCCTATACTTCCTTTTTTCAATATTTCCTTTTTTAATATTTCCTTTTTTCAATATTTCCTTTTTTCAATATTTCCTTTTTTCAATATTTTCTTTTGTCAATATTTCCATTTTTCTATACTTCCTTTTGTCAATATTTCCTTTTCTAAATATTTCCTTTTGTCAATATTTCCTTTTTTCAATTATTCCTTTTTTCTATGCTTCCTTTTGTCAATATTTCCTTTTGTCAAAATTTCCTTTATTCAATATTTCCTTTTGTCAATATTTCCTTTTTTCAATATTTCCTTTTTTCTGTACGTCTTTTTTTCAATATTTTCTTTTGTCAATATTTCCTTTTTTCAATATTTACTTTTGTCAATATTTCCTTTTATCAATATTTCCTTTTGTCAACATCTCCTTTTTTCAATATTTCCTTTTGTCAATATTTCCTTTTTTCAATATTTCCTTTTGTCAATATTTCCTTTTTTTCAATATTTCCTTTTTTCTATACTTCCTTTTGTCAATATTTCCTTTTGTAAATATTTCCTTTTGTCAATATTTCCTTTTTTCTATACTTCCTTTTGTCAATATTTCCTTTTGTAAATTTTTCCTTACGTCATTATTTACTTTTTTCAATATTTCCTTATGTCAATATTTCCTTTTTTCAATATTTCCTTAAATCAATGTTTCCTTTTTTCAATATTTCCTTTTTTCAATATTTCCTTTTGTCAATATTTCCTTTTGTCAATATTTCCTTTTGTCAATATTTCCATTTTTCAATATTCCCTTCTGTCAATATTTCTTTTTTTCTATATTTCTTTTTTTCAATATTTCCTTTTGTCAATATTTCTTTTTGTCAATATTTCCTTTTTTCAATGTTTCCTTCTTTCAATATTTACTTTTATCAATATTTCCTTTTTTCAATACTTCCGTTTGTCAAAATATCCTTTTTTCAATATTTCCTTTTGTCAATATTTCCTTTTTTCAATATTTCCTTTTGTCAATATTTCCTTTTTTCAATATTTCCTTTTTTCAATATTTCCTTTTGTCAATATTTCCTTTTGTCAATATTTCATTTTGTCAATTTTATCTTTTGTCAATATTTCCTTTTTTTAATATTTCCTTTATTCCATACTTCCTTTTTTCAACATCTTCTTTTTTCTATACTACGTTTTGTCAATATTTCCTTTTGTCAATATTTTCTTTTGTCAATATTTCCTTTTTTCTATACTTCCTTTTGTCAATATTTCCTTGTTTCAATTTTTCCTTTTGTCAATATTTCCTTTTGTCAATTTTTCCTGCTGTCAATATTTACTTTTGTCAATATTTCCTTTTGTCAATATTTCCTTTTTTCAATATTTCCTTTTTTCAATATTTCCTTTTGTCAATATTTCCTTTTGTCAATATTTCATTTTGTCAATTTTATCTTTTGTCAATATTTCCTTTTTTCAATATTTCCTTTTGTCAATATTTCTTTTTGTCAATATTTCCTTTTTTCTATACTTCCTTTTGTCAATATTTCTTTTTGTAAATATTTTCTTTTGTTAATATTTCCTTTTTTCAATATTTCCTTTTGTCAATATTTCCTTTTGTCAATTTTTTCTTCTGTCAATATTTACTTTTGTCAATATTTCCTTTTGTCAATATTTCCTTTTGTCAATATTTCCTTTATTCAACATTTCCTTTTGTCAATAATTCCTTTTTTCTATACTTCCTTTTTTCAATATTTCCTTTTGTCAATATTTCCTTTATTCAATATTTCCTTTTGTCATATTTCCTTTTTTCTATACTTCCTTTTTTCAATATTTCCTTTTTCAATATTTCCTTTTTTCAATATTTCCTTTTTTCAATATTTCCTTTTTTCAATATTTCCTTTTGTCAATATTTCCTTTTTTCTATACTTCCTTTTGTCAATATTTCTTTTTGTAAATATTTCCTTTTGTCAATATTTCCTTTTTTCAATATTTCCTTTTTTCAATAATTCCTTTTTTCTTTGCTTCCTTTTGTCAATATTTCCTTTTGTCAATATTTTCTTTTTTCTATACTTCCTTTTGTCAATATTGCCTTTTTTCAATATTTCCTTTTGTCAATATTTCTTTTTATCAATATTTCCTTTTTTCAACATTTCCTTTTTACAATATTTTCTTTTGTCAATATTTCCTTTTTTCAATATTTCCTTTTGTCAATATTTCCTTTTGACAATATTTCCTTTTGTCAATATTTCCATTTTTCAATATTCCCTTCTGTCAATATTTCCATTTTTCAATATTTCTTTTTTTCAATATTTCCTTTTGTCAATATTTCTTTTTGTCAATATTTCCTTTTTTCAATGTTTCCTTCTTTCAATATTTACTTTTATCAATATTTCCTTTTTTCAATACTTCCGTTTGTCAATATATCCTTTTTTCAATATTTCCTTTTGTCAATATTTCCTTTTTTCAATATTTCCTTTTGTCAATATTTCCTTTTTTCAATATTTCCTTTTTTCAATATTTCCTATTGTCAATATTTCCTTTTGTCAATATTTCATTTTATCAATTTTATCTTTTGTCAATATTTCCTTTTTTTAATATTTCCTTTTTTCCATACTTCCTTTTTTCAACATCTCCTTTTTTCTATACTACTTTTTGTCAATATTTCCTTTTGTCAATATTTTCTTTTGTCAATATTTCCTTTTTTCTATACTTCCTTTTGTCAATATTTCCTTGTTTCAATATTTCCTTTTGTCAATATTTCCTTTTGTCAATTTTTCCTTCTGTCAATATTTACTTTTGTCTATATTTCCTTTTGTCAATATTTCCTTTTTTCAATATTTCCTTTTTTCAATATTTCCTTTTGTCAATGTTTCCTTTTGTCAATATTTCATTTTGTCAATTTTATCTTTTGTCAATATTTCCTTTTTTTAATATTTCCTTTTTTCCATACTACCTTTTTCCAATATTTCCTTTTTTCAATATTTCCTTTTGTCAATATTTCTTTTTGTCAATATTTCCTTTTTTCAATATTTTCTTTTGTCAATATTTCCTTTTTTCAATATTTCCTTTTGTAAATATTTCCTTTTGTCAATTTTTCCTTCTGTCAATATTTACTTTTGTCAATATTTCCTTTTGTCAATATTTCCTTTTGTCAATATTTCCTTTATTCAACATTTCCTTTTGTCAATATTTCCTTTTTTCTATAATTCCTTTTTTCAATATTTCCTTTTGTCAATATTTCCTTTTGTCAATATTTCCATTTTTCAATATTCCCTTCTGTCAATATTTCTTTTTTTCTATATTTCTTTTTTTCAATATTTCCTTTTGTCAATATTTCTTTTTGTCAATATTTCCTTTTTTCAATGTTTCCTTCTTTCAATATTTACTTTTATCAATATTTCCTTTTTTCAATACTTCCGTTTGTCAATATATCCTTTTTTCAATATTTCCTTTTTTCAATATTTCCTTTTTTCAATATTTCCTTTTGTCAATATTTCCTTTTTTCAATATTTCCTTTTTTCAATATTTCCTTTTGTCAATATTTCCTTTTGTCAATATTTCATTTTGTCAATTTTATCTTATGTCAATATTTCCTTTTTTTAATATTTCCTTTTTTCCAGACTTCCTTTTTTCAACATCTCCTTTTTTCTATACTACGTTTTGTCAATATTTCCTTTTGTCAATATTTTCTTTTGTCAATATTTCCTTTTTTCTATACTTCCTTTTGTCAATATTTCCTTTTTTCAATATTTCCTTTTGTCAATATTTCCTTTTGTCAATTTTTCCTTTTGTCAATATTTACTTTTGTCAATATTTCCTTTTGTCAATATTTCCTTTTTTCAATATTTCCTTTTTTCTATACTTCCTTTTGTCAATATTTCCTTTTGTAAATATTTCCTTTTGTCAATATTTCCTTTTTTCTATACTTCCTTTTGTCAATATTTCCTTTTGTAAATTTTTCCTTTCGTCATTATTTACTTTTGTCAATATTTCCTTATGTCAATATTTCCTTTTTTCAATATTTCCTTATATCAATGTTTCCTTTTTTCAATATTTCCTTTTTTCAATATTTCCTTTTGTCAATATTTCCTTTTGTCAATATTTCCTTTTGTCAATATTTCCATTTTTCAATATTCCCTTCTGTCAATATTTCCTTTTTTCAATATTTCTTTTTTTCAATATTTCCTTTTGTCAATATTTCTTTTTGTCAATATTTCCTTTTTTCAATGTTTCCTTCTTTCAATATTTACTTTTATCAATATTTCCTTTTTTCAATACTTCCGTTTGTCAATATATCCTTTTTTCAATATTTCCTTTTTTCAATATTTCCTTTTTTCATTATTTCCTTTTGTCAATATTTCCTTTTTTCAATATTTCCTTTTTTCAATATTTCCTTTTGTCAATATTTCCTTTTGTCAATATTTCATTTTGTCAATTTTATCTTATGTCAATATTTCCTTTTTTTAATATTTCTTTTTTTCCATACTTCCTTTTTTCAACATCTCCTTTTTTCTATACTACGTTTTGTCAATATTTCCTTTTGTCAATATTTTCTTTTGTCAATATTTCCTTTTTTCTATACTTCCTTTTGTCAATATTTCCTTTGTTCAATATTTCCTTTTGTCAATATTTCCTTTTGTCAATTTTTCCTTCTGTCAATATTTACTTTTGTCAATATTTCCTTTTGTAAATATTTCCTTTTGTCAATATTTCCTTTTTTCTTTACTTCCTTTTTTCAAATTTTTCCTTTTGTCGATATTTCCTTTATTCAATATTTCCTTTTGTCATATTTCCTTTTTTCTATACTTCCTTTTTTCAATATTTCCTTTTGTCAATATTTCCTTTTCTCAATATTTCCTTTTTTCAATATTTTCTTTTTTCTACACTTCCTTTTGTTAATATTTCCTTTTTTCTAAATTTCCATTTTTCAATATTTCCTATGTTCAATATTTCCACTTTTCTATACTTCCTTTTGTCAAAATTTCCTTTTGTCAATATTTCCTTTTTTCAATATTTCCTTTTGTCTATATTGTTTTTTTTCCATACTTCCTTTTTTCAATATTTTTTTTTCTATGCTTCCCTTTGTCAATATTTCCTTTTGTCAATATTTCCTTTTTTCAATATTTCCTTTTTTCAATATTTCCTTTTGTCAATATTTCATTTTGTCAATATTTCCTTTATTCAATATTTCCTGTTGTCAATATTTCTTTTTTTCTATACTTCTTTTTTTCAATATTTCCTTTTTTCAATATTTCCTTTTTCAATATTTCCTTTTGTCAATATTTCCTTTTGTCAATATTTCCTTTATTCAATATTTTCTTTTGTCAATATTTCCTTTTTTCTATACTTCCTTTTTTCAATATTTCCTTTTGTCAATTTTTCCTTTATTTAATATTTCCTTCTGTCAATATTTCCTTTTTCCTATACTTCCTTTTTTCAATATTTCCTTTTTTAATATTTCCTTTTTTCAATATTTCCTTTTTTCAATATTTCCTTTTTTCAATATTTTCTTTTGTCAATATTTCCTTTTTTCTATACTTCCTTTTGTCAATATTTCCTTTTCTAAATATTTCCTTTTGTCAATATTTCCTTTTTTCAATTATTCCTTTTTTCTATGCTTCCTTTTGTCAATATTTCCTTTTGTCAATATTTCCTTTATTCAATATTTCCTTTTGTCAATATTTCCTTTTTTCAATATTTCCTTTTTTCTGTACGTCTTTTTTTCAATATTTTCTTTTGTCAATATTTCCTTTTTTCAATATTTACTTTTGTCAATATTTCCTTTTATCAATATTTCCTTTTGTCAACATCTCCTTTTTTCAATATTTCCTTTTGTCAATATTTCCTTTTTTCAATATTTCCTTTTGTCAATATTTCCTTTTTTTCAATATTTCCTTTTTTCTATACTTCCTTTTGTCAATATTTCCTTTTGTAAATATTTCCTTTTGTCAATATTTCCTTTTTTCTATACTTCCTTTTGTCAATATTTCCTTTTGTAAATATTTCCTTTTGTCAATTTTTCCTTCTGTCAATATTTACTTTTGTCAATATTTCCTTTTGTCAATATTTCCTTTTGTCAATATTTCCTTTATTCAACATTTCCTTTTGTCAATATTTCCTTTTTTCTATAATTCCTTTTTTCAATATTTCCTTTTGTCAATATTTCCTTTTGTCAATATTTCCATTTTTCAATATTCCCTTCTGTCAATATTTCTTTTTTTCTATATTTCTTTTTTTCAATATTTCCTTTTGTCAATATTTCTTTTTGTCAATATTTCCTTTTTTCAATGTTTCCTTCTTTCAATATTTACTTTTATCAATATTTCCTTTTTTCAATACTTCCGTTTGTCAATATATCCTTTTTTCAATATTTCCTTTTTTCAATATTTCCTTTTTTCAATATTTCCTTTTGTCAATATTTCCTTTTTTCAATATTTCCTTTTTTCAATATTTCCTTTTGTCAATATTTCCTTTTGTCAATATTTCATTTTGTCAATTTTATCTTATGTCAATATTTCCTTTTTTTAATATTTCCTTTTTTCCAGACTTCCTTTTTTCAACATCTCCTTTTTTCTATACTACGTTTTGTCAATATTTCCTTTTGTCAATATTTTCTTTTGTCAATATTTCCTTTTTTCTATACTTCCTTTTGTCAATATTTCCTTTTTTCAATATTTCCTTTTGTCAATATTTCCTTTTGTCAATTTTTCCTTCTGTCAATATTTACTTTTGTCAATATTTCCTTTTGTCAATATTTCCTTTTTTCAATATTTCCTTTTTTCTATACTTCCTTTTGTCAATATTTCCTTTTGTAAATATTTCCTTTTGTCAATATTTCCTTTTTTCTATACTTCCTTTTGTCAATATTTCCTTTTGTAAATTTTTCCTTTCGTCATTATTTACTTTTGTCAATATTTCCTTATGTCAATATTTCCTTTTTTCAATATTTCCTTATATCAATGTTTCCTTTTTTCAATATTTCCTTTTTTCAATATTTCCTTTTGTCAATATTTCCTTTTGTCAATATTTCCTTTTGTCAATATTTCCATTTTTCAATATTCCCTTCTGTCAATATTTCCTTTTTTCAATATTTCTTTTTTTCAATATTTCCTTTTGTCAATATTTCTTTTTGTCAATATTTCCTTTTTTCAATGTTTCCTTCTTTCAATATTTACTTTTATCAATATTTCCTTTTGTCAATATTTCCGTTTGTCAATATATCCTTTTTTCAATATTTCCTTTTTTCAATATTTCCTTTTTTCATTATTTCCTTTTGTCAATATTTCCTTTTTTCAATATTTCCTTTTTTCAATATTTCCTTTTGTCAATATTTCCTTTTGTCAATATTTCATTTTGTCAATTTTATCTTATGTCAATATTTCCTTTTTTTAATATTTCTTTTTTTCCATACTTCCTTTTTTCAACATCTCCTTTTTTCTATACTACGTTTTGTCAATATTTCCTTTTGTCAATATTTTCTTTTGTCAATATTTCCTTTTTTCTATACTTCCTTTTGTCAATATTTCCTTTGTTCAATATTTCCTTTTGTCAATATTTCCTTTTGTCAATTTTTCCTTCTGTCAATATTTACTTTTGTCAATATTTCCTTTTGTAAATATTTCCTTTTGTCAATATTTCCTTTTTTCTTTACTTCCTTTTTTCAAATTTTTCCTTTTGTCGATATTTCCTTTATTCAATATTTCCTTTTGTCATATTTCCTTTTTTCTATACTTCCTTTTTTCAATATTTCCTTTTGTCAATATTTCCTTTTCTCAATATTTCCTTTTTTCAATATTTTCTTTTTTCTACACTTCCTTTTGTTAATATTTCCTTTTTTCTAAATTTCCATTTTTCAATATTTCCTATGTTCAATATTTCCACTTTTCTATACTTCCTTTTGTCAAAATTTCCTTTTGTCAATATTTCCTTTTTTCAATATTTCCTTTTGTCTATATTGTTTTTTTTCCATACTTCCTTTTTTCAATATTTTTTTTTCTATGCTTCCCTTTGTCAATATTTCCTTTTGTCAATATTTCCTTTTTTCAATATTTCCTTTTTTCAATATTTCCTTTTGTCAATATTTCATTTTGTCAATATTTCCTTTATTCAATATTTCCTGTTGTCAATATTTCTTTTTTTCTATACTTCTTTTTTTCAATATTTCCTTTTTTCAATATTTCCTTTTTCAATATTTCCTTTTGTCAATATTTCCTTTTGTCAATATTTCCTTTATTCAATATTTTCTTTTGTCAATATTTCCTTTTTTCTATACTTCCTTTTTTCAATATTTCCTTTTGTCAATTTTTCCTTTATTTAATATTTCCTTCTGTCAATATTTCCTTTTTCCTATACTTCCTTTTTTCAATATTTCCTTTTTTAATATTTCCTTTTTTCAATATTTCCTTTTTTCAATATTTCCTTTTTTCAATATTTTCTTTTGTCAATATTTCCTTTTTTCTATACTTCCTTTTGTCAATATTTCCTTTTCTAAATATTTCCTTTTGTCAATATTTCCTTTTTTCAATTATTCCTTTTTTCTATGCTTCCTTTTGTCAATATTTCCTTTTGTCAATATTTCCTTTATTCAATATTTCCTTTTGTCAATATTTCCTTTTTTCAATATTTCCTTTTTTCTGTACGTCTTTTTTTCAATATTTTCTTTTGTCAATATTTCCTTTTTTCAATATTTACTTTTGTCAATATTTCCTTTTATCAATATTTCCTTTTGTCAACATCTCCTTTTTTCAATATTTCCTTTTGTCAATATTTCCTTTTTTCAATATTTCCTTTTGTCAATATTTCCTTTTTTTCAATATTTCCTTTTTTCTATATTTCCTTTTGTCAATATTTCCTTTTGTAAATAT
The DNA here is from genome assembly GCF_921293095.1 of Ischnura elegans. NCBI lineage: Eukaryota > Metazoa > Arthropoda > Insecta > Odonata > Coenagrionidae > Ischnura > Ischnura elegans. The sequence goes on from NC_060251.1 coordinate 17,857,367, forward strand.
TTCCTTTTGTCAATATTTCCTTTTTTCTATACTTCCTTTTGTCAATATTTCCTTTTGTAAATTTTTCCTTACGTCATTATTTACTTTTTTCAATATTTCCTTATGTCAATATTTCCTTTTTTCAATATTTCCTTAAATCAATGTTTCCTTTTTTCAATATTTCCTTTTTTCAATATTTCCTTTTGTCAATATTTCCTTTTGTCAATATTTCCTTTTGTCAATATTTCCATTTTTCAATATTCCCTTCTGTCAATATTTCTTTTTTTCTATATTTCTTTTTTTCAATATTTCCTTTTGTCAATATTTCTTTTTGTCAATATTTCCTTTTTTCAATGTTTCCTTCTTTCAATATTTACTTTTATCAATATTTCCTTTTTTCAATACTTCCGTTTGTCAAAATATCCTTTTTTCAATATTTCCTTTTGTCAATATTTCCTTTTTTCAATATTTCCTTTTGTCAATATTTCCTTTTTTCAATATTTCCTTTTTTCAATATTTCCTTTTGTCAATATTTCCTTTTGTCAATATTTCATTTTGTCAATTTTATCTTTTGTCAATATTTCCTTTTTTTAATATTTCCTTTTTTCCATACTTCCTTTTTTCAACATCTTCTTTTTTCTATACTACGTTTTGTCAATATTTCCTTTTGTCAATATTTTCTTTTGTCAATATTTCCTTTTTTCTATACTTCCTTTTGTCAATATTTCCTTGTTTCAATTTTTCCTTTTGTCAATATTTCCTTTTGTCAATTTTTCCTGCTGTCAATATTTACTTTTGTCAATATTTCCTTTTGTCAATATTTCCTTTTTTCAATATTTCCTTTTTTCAATATTTCCTTTTGTCAATATTTCCTTTTGTCAATATTTCATTTTGTCAATTTTATCTTTTGTCAATATTTCCTTTTTTCAATATTTCCTTTTGTCAATATTTCTTTTTGTCAATATTTCCTTTTTTCTATACTTCCTTTTGTCAATATTTCTTTTTGTAAATATTTTCTTTTGTTAATATTTCCTTTTTTCAATATTTCCTTTTGTCAATATTTCCTTTTGTCAATTTTTTCTTCTGTCAATATTTACTTTTGTCAATATTTCCTTTTGTCAATATTTCCTTTTGTCAATATTTCCTTTATTCAACATTTCCTTTTGTCAATAATTCCTTTTTTCTATACTTCCTTTTTTCAATATTTCCTTTTGTCAATATTTCCTTTATTCAATTATTCCTTTTGTCATATTTCCTTTTTTCTATACTTCCTTTTTTCAATATTTCCTTTTTCAATATTTCCTTTTTTCAATATTTCCTTTTTTCAATATTTCCTTTTTTCAATATTTCCTTTTGTCAATATTTCCTTTTTTCTATACTTCCTTTTGTCAATATTTCTTTTTGTAAATATTTCCTTTTGTCAATATTTCCTTTTTTCAATATTTCCTTTTTTCAATAATTCCTTTTTTCTTTGCTTCCTTTTGTCAATATTTCCTTTTGTCAATATTTTCTTTTTTCTATACTTCCTTTTGTCAATATTGCCTTTTTTCAATATTTCCTTTTGTCAATATTTCTTTTTATCAATATTTCCTTTTTTCAACATTTCCTTTTTACAATATTTTCTTTTGTCATAATTTCCTTTTTTCAATATTTCCTTTTGTCAATATTTCCTTTTGACAATATTTCCTTTTGTCAATATTTCCATTTTTCAATATTCCCTTCTGTCAATATTTCCATTTTTCAATATTTCTTTTTTTCAATATTTCCTTTTGTCAATATTTCTTTTTGTCAATATTTCCTTTTTTCAATGTTTCCTTCTTTCAATATTTACTTTTATCAATATTTCCTTTTTTCAATACTTCCGTTTGTCAATACATCCTTTTTTCAATATTTCCTTTTGTCAATATTTCCTTTTTTCAATATTTCCTTTTGTCAATATTTCCTTTTTTCAATATTTCCTTTTTTCAATATTTCCTATTGTCAATATTTCCTTTTGTCAATATTTCATTTTATCAATTTTATCTTTTGTCAATATTTCCTTTTTTTAATATTTCCTTTTTTCCATACTTCCTTTTTTCAACATCTCCTTTTTTCTATACTACGTTTTGTCAATATTTCCTTTTGTCAATATTTTCTTTTGTCAATATTTCCTTTTTTCTATACTTCCTTTTGTCAATATTTCCTTGTTTCAATATTTCCTTTTGTCAATATTTCCTTTTGTCAATTTTTCCTTCTGTCAATATTTACTTTTGTCTATATTTCCTTTTGTCAATATTTCCTTTTTTCAATATTTCCTTTTTTCAATATTTCCTTTTGTCAATGTTTCCTTTTGTCAATATTTCATTTTGTCAATTTTATCTTTTGTCAATATTTCCTTTTTTTAATATTTCCTTTTTTCCATACTTCCTTTTTTCAATATTTCCTTTTTTCAATATTTCCTTTTGTCAATATTTCTTTTTGTCAATATTTCCTTTTTTCAATATTTTCTTTTGTCAATATTTCCTTTTTTCAATATTTCCTTTTGTAAATATTTCCTTTTGTCAATTTTTCCTTCTGTCAATATTTACTTTTGTCAATATTTCCTTTTGTCAATATTTCCTTTTGTCAATATTTCCTTTATTCAACATTTCCTTTTGTCAATATTTCCTTTTTTCTATAATTCCTTTTTTCAATATTTCCTTTTGTCAATATTTCCTTTTGTCAATATTTCCATTTTTCAATATTCCCTTCTGTCAATATTTCTTTTTTTCTATATTTCTTTTTTTCAATATTTCCTTTTGTCAATATTTCTTTTTGTCAATATTTCCTTTTTTCAATGTTTCCTTCTTTCAATATTTACTTTTATCAATATTTCCTCTTTTCAATACTTCCGTTTGTCAATATATCCTTTTTTCAATATTTCCTTTTGTCAATATTTCCTTTTTTCAATATTTCCTTTTGTCAATATTTCCTTTTTTCAATATTTCCTTTTTTCAATATTTCCTTTTGTCAATATTTCCTTTTGTCAATATTTCATTTTGTCAATTTTATCTTTTGTCAATATTTCCTTTTTTTAATATTTCCTTTTTTCCATACTTCCTTTTTTCAACATCTCCTTTTTTCTATACTACGTTTTGTCAATATTTCCTTTTGTCAATATTTTCTTTTTTCAATATTTCCTTTTTTCTATACTTCCTTTTGTCAATATTTCCTTGTTTCAATTTTTCCTTTTGTCAATATTTCCTTTTGTCAATTTTTCCTTCTGTCAATATTTACTTTTGTCAATATTTCCTTTTGTCAATATTTCCTTTTTTCAATATTTCCTTTTTTCAATATTTCCTTTTGTCAATATTTCCTTTTGTCAATATTTCATTTTGTCAATTTTATCTTTTGTCAATATTTCCTTTTTTCAATATTTCCTTTTGTCAATATTTCTTTTTGTCAATATTTCCTTTTTTCAATATTTCCTTTTTTCAATATTTTCTTTTGTCAATATTTCCTTTTTTCAATATTTCCTTTTGTCAATATTTCCTTTTGTCAATTTTTCCTTCTGTCAATATTTACTTTTGTCAATATTTCCTTTTGTCAATATTTCCTTTTGTCAATATTTCCTTTATTCAACATTTCCTTTTGTCAATAATTCCTTTTTTCTATACTTCCTTTTTTCAATATTTCCTTTTGTCAATATTTCCCTTATTCAATATTTCCTTTTGTCATATTTCCTTTTTTCTATACTTCCTTTTTTCAATATTTCCTTTTTCAATATTTCCTTTTTTCAATATTTCCTTTTTTCAATATTTACTTTTTTCAATATTTCCTTTTGTCAATATTTCCTTTCTTCTATACTTCCTATTGTCAATATTTCCTTTTGTAAATATTTCCTTTTGTCAATATTTCCTTTTTTCAATATTTCCTTTTTTCAATAATTCCTTTTTTCTTTGCTTCCTTTTGTCAATATTTCCTTTTGTCAATATTTTCTTTTTTCTATACTTCCTTTTGTCAATATTGCCTTTTTTCAATATTTCCTTTTGTCAATATTTCTTTTTGTCAATATTTCCTTTTTTCAATATTTCCTTTTTACAATATTTTCTTTTGTCAATATTTCCTTTTTTCAATATTTCCTTTTGTCAATATTTCCTATTGTCAATATTTCCTTTTGTCAATATTTCCATTTTTCAATATTCCCTTCTGTCAATATTTCCTTGTTTCAATATTTCTTTTTTTCAATATTTCCTTTTGTCAATATTTCTTTTTGTCAATATTTCCTTTTTTCAATGTTTCCTTCTTTCAATATTTACTTTTATCAATATTTCCTTTTTTCAATACTTCCGTTTGTCAATATATCCTTTTTTCAATATTTCCTTTTGTCAATATTTCCTTTTTTCAATATTTCCTTTTGTCAATATTTCCTTTTTTCAATATTTCCTTTTTTCAATATTTCCTTTTGTCAATATTTCCTTTTGTCAATATTTCATTTTGTCAATTTTATCTTTTGTCAATATTTCCTTTTTTTAATATTTCCTTTTTTCCATACTTCCTTTTTTCAACATCTCCTTTTTTCTATACTACGTTTTGTCAATATTTCCTTTTGTCAATATTTTCTTTTGTCAATATTTCCTTTTTTCTATACTTCCTTTTGTCAATATTTCCTTGTTTCAATATTTCCTTTTGTCAATATTTCCTTTTGTCAATTTTTCCTTCTGTCAATATTTACTTTTGTCTATATTTCCTTTTGTCAATATTTCCTTTTTTCAATATTTCCTTTTTTCAATATTTACTTTTGTCAATATTTCCTTTTGTCAATATTTCATTTTGTCAATTTTATCTTTTGTCAATATTTCCTTTTTTTAATATTTCCTTTTATCCATACTTCCTTTTTTCAATATTTCCTTTTTTCAATATTTCCTTTTGTCAATATTTCTTTTTGTCAATATTTCCTTTTTTCAATATTTTCTTTTGTCAATATTTCCTTTTTTCAATATTTCCTTTTGTAAATATTTCCTTTTGTCAATTTTTCCTTCTGTCAATATTTAATTTTGTCAATATTTCCTTTTGTCAATATTTCCTTTTGTCAATATTTCCTTTATTCAACATTTCCTTTTGTCAATATTTCCTTTTTTCTATACTTCCTTTTTTCAATATTTCCTTTTGTCAATATTTCCTTTTGTCAATATTTCCATTTTTCAATATTCCCTTCTGTCAATATTTCTTTTTTTCTATATTTCTTTTTTTCAATATTTCCTTTTGTCAATATTTCTTTTTGTCAATATTTCCTTTTTTCAATGTTTCCTTCTTTCAATATTTACTTTTATCAATATTTCCTCTTTTCAATACTTCCGTTTGTCAATATATCCTTTTTTCAATATTTCCTTTTGTCAATATTTCCTTTTTTCAATATTTCCTTTTGTCAATATTTCCTTTTTTCAATATTTCCTTTTTTCAATATTTACTTTTGTCAATATTTCCTTTTGTCAATATTTCATTTTGTCAATTTTATCTTTTGTCAATATTTCCTTTTTTTAATATTTCCTTTTTTCCATACTTCCTTTTTTCAACATCTCCTTTTTTCTATACTACGTTTTGTCAATATTTCATTTTGTCAATATTTTCTTTTGTCAATATTTCCTTTTTTCTATACTTCCTTTTGTCAATATTTCCTTGTTTCAATTTTTCCTTTTGTCAATATTTCCTTTTGTCAATTTTTCCTTCTGTCAATATTTACTTTTGTCAATATTTCCTTTTGTCAATATTTCCTTTTTTCAATATTTCCTTTTTTCAATATTTCCTTTTGTCAATATTTCCTTTTGTCAATATTTCATTTTGTCAATTTTATCTTTTGTCAATATTTCCTTTTTTCAATATTTCCTTTTGTCAATATTTCTTTTTGTCAATATTTCCTTTTTTCAATATTTCCTTTTTACAATATTTTCTTTTGTCAATATTTCCTTTTTTCAATATTTCCTTTTGTCAATATTTCCTTTTGTCAATTTTTCCTTCTGTCAATATTTACTTTTGTCAATATTTCCTTTTGTCAATATTTCCTTTTGTCAATATTTCCTTTATTCAACATTTCCTTTTGTCAATAATTCCTTTTTTCTATACTTCCTTTTTTCAATATTTCCTTTTTCAATAGTTACTTTTTTCAATATTTCCTTTTTTCAATATTTCCTTTTTTCAATATTTCCTTTTGTCAATATTTCCTTTTTTCTATACTTCCTTTTGTCAATATTTCCTTTTGTAAATATTTCCTTTTGTCAATATTTCCTTTTTTCAATATTTCCTTTTTTCAATAATTCCTTTTTTCTTTGCTTCCTTTTGAAAATATTTCCTTTTGTCAATATTTTCTTTTTTCTATACTTCCTTTTGTCAATATTGCCTTTTTTCAATATTTCCTTTTGTCAATATTTCTTTTTGTCAATATTTCCTTTTTTCAATATTTCCTTTTTACAATATTTTCTTTTTTCAATATTTCCTTTTTTCAATATTTCCTTTTGTCAATATTTCCTTTTGTCAATATTTCCTTTTGTCAATATTTCCATTTTTCAATATTCCCTTCTGTCAATATTTCCTTTTTTCAATATTTCTTTTTTTCAATATTTCCTTTTGTGAATATATTTTTTTTGTCAATATTTCCTTTTTTCAATGTTTCCTTCTTTCAATATTTACTTTTATCAATATTTCCTTTTTTCAATACTTCCGTTTGTCAATATATCCTTTTTTCAATATTATCTTTTGTCAATATTTCCTTTTTTCAATAATTTCTTTTGTCAATATTTCCTTTTTTCAATAATTCCTTTTTTCAATATTTCCTTTTGTCAATATTTACTTTTGTCAATATTTCATTTTGTCAATTTTATCTTTTGTCAATATTTCCTTTTTTTAATATTTCCTTTTTTCCATACTTCCTTTTTTCAACATCTCCTTTTTTCTATACTACGTTTTGTCAATATTTCCTTTTGTCAATATTTTCTTTTGTCAATATTTCCTTTTTTCTATACTTCCTTTTGTCAATATTTCCTTGTTTCAATATTTCCTTTTGTCAATATTTCCTTTTGTCAATATTTCCTTTTGTCAATTTTTCCTTCTGTCAATATTTACTTTTGTCTATATTTCCTTTTGTCAATATTTCTTTTTTTCAATATTTCCTTTTTTCAATATTTCCTTTTGTCAATATTTCCTTTTGTCAATATTTCATTTTGTCAATTTTATCTTTTGTCAATATTTCCTTTTTTTAATATTTCCTTTTTTCCATACTTCCTTTTTTCAATATTTCCTTTTTTCAATATTTCCTTTTGTCAATATTTCTTTTTGTCAATATTTCCTTTTTTCAATATTTTCTTTTGTCAATATTTCCTTTTTTCAATATTTTCTTTTGTAAATATTTCCTTTTGTTAATTTTTCCTTCTGTCAATATTTACTTTTGTCAATATTTCCTTTATTCAACATTTCCTTTTGTCAATAATTCCTTTTTTCTATACTTCCTTTTGTCAATATTTCCTTTTTTCTATACTTCCTTTTTTCAATATTTCCTTTTGTCAATATTTCCTTTATTCAATATTTCCTTTTGTCATATTTCCTTTTTTCTATACTTCCTTTTTTCAATATTTCCTTTTGTCAATATTTCCTTTTCTCAATATTTCCTTTTTTCAATATTTTCTTTTTTCTATACTTCCTTTTGTCAATATTTCCTTTTTTCTAAATTTCCATTTTTCAATATTTCCTATGTTCAATATTTCCACTTTTCTATACTTCCTTTTGTCAAAATTTCCTTTTGTCAATATTTCCTTTTTTCAATATTTCCTTTTGTCTATATTGTTTTTTTTCTATACTTCCTTTATTCAATATTTCCTGTTGTCAATATTTCCTTTTTTCTATACTTCTTTTTTTCCATATTTCCTTTTTTCAATATTTCCTTTTTCAATATTTCCTTTTGTCAATATTTCCATTTGTCAATATTTCCTTTATTCAATATTTTCTTTTGTCAATATTTCCTTTTTTCTATACTTCCTTTTTTCAATATTTCCTTTTGTCAATATTTCCTTTATTCAATATTTCCTTTTGTCAATATTTCCTTTTTCCTATACTTCCTTTTTTCAAGTTTTCCTTTTTTAATATTTCCTTTTTTCAATATTTCCTTTTTTCAATATTTCCTTTTTTCTATACTTCCTTTTGTCAATATTTCCTTTTCTAAATATTTCCTTTTGTCAATATTTCCTTTTTTCAATATTTCTTTTTTTCAATTATTCCTTTTTTCTATGCTACCTTTTGTCAATATTTCCTTTTGTCAATATTTCCTTTTGTCAATATTTCCTTTTGTCAATATTTCCTTTTGTCAACATCTCCTTTTTTCAATATTTCCTTTTTTCAATATTTCCTTTTTTCAATATTTCCTTTTGTCAATATTTCCTTTTTTCAATATTTCCTTTTTTCTATACTTCCTTTTGTCAATATTTCCTTTTGTAAATATTTCCTTTTGTCAATATTTCCTTTTTTCTATACTTCCTTTTGTCAATATTTCCTTTTGTAAATTTTTCCTTTCGTCATTATTTACTTTTGTCAATATTTCCTTATGTCAATATTTCCTTTTTTCAATATTTCCTTATATCAATGTTTCCTTTTTTCAATATTTCCTTTTTTCAATATTTCCTTTTGTCAATATTTCCTTTTGTCAATATTTCCTTTTGTCAATATTTCCATTTTTCAATATTCCCTTCTTTCAATATTTCCTTTTTTCAATATTTCTTTTTTTTCAATATTTCCTTTTTTCAATATTTCCTTTTTTCAATATTTCCTTTTTTCAATATTTCATTTTGTCAATATTTCCTTTTTTCTATACTTCCTTTTGTCAATATTTCCTTTTGTAAATATTTCCTTTTGTCAATATTTCCTTTTTTCAATATTTCCTTTTTTCAATAATTCCTTTTTTCTTTGCTTCCTTTTGTCAATATTTCCTTTTGTCAATATTTTCTTTTTTCTATACTTCCTTTTGTCAATATTGCCTTTTTTCAATATTTCCTTTTGTCAATATTTCTTTTTGTCAATATTTCCTTTTTTCAATATTTCCTTTTTACAATATTTTCTTTTGTCAATATTTCCTTTTTTCAATATTTCCTTTTGTCAATATTTCCTTTTGTCAATATTTCCTTTTGTCAATATTTCCATTTTACAATATTCCCTTCTGTCAATATTTCCTTTTTTCAATATTTCTTTTTTTCAATATTTCCTTTTGTCAATATTTCTTTTTGTCAATATTTCCTTTTTTCAATGTTTCCTTCTTTCAATATTTACTTTTATCAATATTTCCTTTTTTCAATACTTCCGTTTGTCAATATATCCTTTTTTCAATATTTCCTTTTGTCAATATTTCCTTTTTTCAATATTTCCTTTTGTCAATATTTCCTTTTTTCAATATTTCCTTTTTTCAATATTTCCTTTTGTCAATATTTCCTTTTGTCAATATTTCATTTTGTCAATTTTATCTTTTGTCAATATTTCCTTTTTTTAATATTTCCTTTTTTCCATACTTCCTTTTTTCAACATCTCCTTTTTTCTATACTACGTTTTGTCAATATTTCCTTTTGTCAATATTTTTTTTTGTCAATATTTCCTTTTTTCTATACTTCCTTTTGTCAATATTTCCTTGTTTCAATATTTCCTTTTGTCAATATTTCCTTTTGTCAATTTTTCCTTCTGTCAATATTTACTTTTGTCTATATTTCCTTTTGTCAATATTTCCTTTTTTCAATATTTCCTTTTTTCAATATTTCCTTTTGTCAATATTTCCTTTTGTCAATATTTCATTTTGTCAATTTTATCTTTTGTCAATATTTCCTTTTTTTAATATTTCCTTTTTTCCATACTTCCTTTTTTCAATATTTCCTTTTTTCAATATTTCCTTTTGTCAATATTTCTTTTTGTCAATATTTCCTTTTTTCAATATTTTCTTTTGTCAATATTTCCTTTTTTCAATATTTCCTTTTGTAAATATTTCCTTTTGTCAATTTTTCCTTCTGTCAATATTTACTTTTGTCAATATTTCCTTTTGTCAATATTTCCTTTTGTCAATATTTCCTTTATTCAACATTTCCTTTTGTCAATATTTCCTTTTTTCTATACTTCCTTTTTTCAATATTTCCTTTTGTCAATATTTCCTTTATTCAATATTTCCTTTTGTCATATTTCCTTTTTTCTATACTTCCTTTTTTCAATATTTCCTTTTGTCAATATTTCCTTTTCTCAATATTTCCTTTTTTCAATATTTTCTTTTTTCTATACTTCGTTTTGTCAATATTTCCTTTTTTCTAAATTTCCATTTTTCAATATTTCCTATGTTCAATATTTCCACTTTTCTATACTTCCTTTTGTCAAAATTTCCTTTTGTCAATATTTCCTTTTTTCAATATTTCCTTTTGTCTATATTGTTTTTTTTCTATACTTCCTTTTTTCAATATTTTTTTTTCTATGCTTCCTTTTGTCAATATTTTCTTTTGTCAATATTTCCTTTTTTCAATATTTCCTTTTTTCAATATTTCCTTTTGTCAATATTTCCTTTTGTCAATTTTTCCTTTATTCAATATTTCCTGTTGTCAATATTTCCTTTTTTCTATACTTCTTTTTTTCCATATTTCCTTTTTTCAATATTTCCTTTTTCAATATTTCCTTTTGTCAATATTTCCTTTTGTCAATATTTCCTTTATTCAATATTTTCTTTTGTCAATATTTCCTTTTTTCTATACTTCCTTTTTTCAATATTTCCTTTTGTCAATATTTCCTTTATTCAATATTTCCTTTTGTCAATATTTACTTTTTCCTATACTTCCTTTTTTCAAGTTTTCCTTTTTTAATATTTCCTTTTTTCAATATTTCCTTTTTTCAATATTTCCTTTTTTCAATATTTTCTTTTGTCAATATTTCCTTTTTTCTATACTTCCTTTTGTCAATATTTCCTTTTCTAAATATTTCCTTTTGTCAATATTTCCTTTTTTCAATATTTCTTTTTTTCAATTATTCCTTTTTTCTATGCTACCTTTTGTCAATATTTCCTTTTGTCAATATTTCCTTTTGTCAATATTTCCTTTTGTCAACATCTCCTTTTTTCAATATTTCCTTTTGTCAATATTTCCTTTTTTCAATATTTCCTTTTGTCAATATTTCCTTTTTTCAATATTTCCTTTTTTCTATACTTCCTTTTGTCAATATTTCCTTTTGTAAATATTTCCTTTTGTCAATATTTTCTTTTTTCTATACTTCCTTTTGTCAATATTTCCTTTTGTAAATTTTTCCTTTCGTCATTATTTACTTTTGTCAATATTTCCTTATGTCAATATTTCCTTTTTTCAATATTTCCTTATATCAATGTTTCCTTTTTTCAATATTTCCTTTTTTCAATATTTCCTTTTGTCAATATTTCCTTTTGTCAATATTTCCTTTTGTCAATATTTCCATTTTTCAATATTCCCTTCTTTCAATATTTCCTTTTTTCAATATTTCTTTTTTTTCAATATTTCCTTTTGTCAATATTTCTTTTTGTCAATATTTCCTTTTTTCAATGTTTCCTTCTTTCAATATTTACTTTTATCAATATTTCCTTTTTTCAATACTTCCGTTTGTCAATATATCCTTTTTTCAATATTTCCTTTTGTCAATATCTCCTTTTTTCAATATTTCCTTTTGTCAATATTTCCTTTTTTCAATATTTCCTTTTTTCAATATTTCCTTTTGTCAATATTTCCTTTTGTCAATATTTCATTTTGTCAATTTTATCTTTTGTCAATATTTCCTTTTTTTAATATTTCCTTTTTTCCATACTTCATTTTTTCAACATCTGCTTTTTTCTATACTACGTTTTGTCAATATTTCCTTTTGTCAATATTTTCTTTTGTCAATATTTCCTTTTTTCTATACTTCCTTTTGTCAATCTATCCTTGTTTCAATATTTCCTTTTGTCAATATTTCCTTTTGTCAATTTTTCCTTCTGTCAATATTTACTTTTGTCAATATTTCCTTTTGTCAATATTTCCTTTTTTCAATATTTCCTTTTTTCAATATTTCCTTTTGTCAATATTTCCTTTTGTCAATATTTCATTTTGTCAATTTTATCTTTTGTCAATATTTCCTTTTGTCAATATTTCTTTTTGTCAATATTTCCTTTTTTCAATATTTTCTTTTGTCAATATTTCCTTTTTTCAATATTTCCTTTTGTAAATATTTCCTTTTGTCAATTTTTCCTTCTGTCAATATTTACTTTTGTCAATATTTCCTTTTGTCAATATTTCCTTTTGTCAATATTTCCTTTATTCAACATTTCCTTTTGTCAATATTTCCTTTTTTCTATACTTCCTTTTTTCAATATTTCCTTTTGTCAATATTTCCTTTATTCAATATTTCCTTTTGTCATATTTCCTTTTTTCTATACTTCCTTTTTTCAATATTTCCTTTTGTCAATATTTCCTTTTCTCAATATCTCCTTTTTTCAATATTTTCTTTTTTCTATACTTCCTTTTGTCAATATTTCCTTTTTTTTAAATTTCCATTTTTCAATATTTCGTATGTTCAATATTTCCACTTTTCTATACTTCCTTTTGTCAAAATTTCCTTTTGTCAATATTTCCTTTTTTCAATATTTCCTTTTGTCTATATTGTTTTTTTTCTATACTTCCTTTTTTCAATATTTTTTTTCTATGCTTCCTTTTGTCAATATTTTCTTTTGTCAATATTTCCTTTTTTCAATATTTCCTTTTATCAATATTTCCTTTTGTCAATATTTCCTTTTGTCAATATTTCCTTTATTCAATATTTCCTGTTGTCAATATTTCCTTTTTTCTATACTTCTTTTTTTCCATATTTCCTTTTTTCAATATTTCCTTTTTCAATATTTCCTTTTGTAATATTTCCTTTTGTCAATATTTCCTTTATTCAATATTTTCTTTTGTCAATATTTCCTTTTTTCTATACTTCCTTTTTTCAATATTTCCTTTTGTCAATATTTCCTTTATTCAATATTTCCTTTTGTCAATATTTCCTTTTTCCTATACTTCCTTTTTTCAAGTTTTCCTTTTTTAATATTTCCTTTTTTCAATATTTCCTTTTTTCAATATTTCCTTTTTTCAATATTTTCTTTTGTCAATATTTCCTTTTTTCTATACTTCCTTCTGTCAATATTTCCTTTTCTAAATATTTCCTTTTGTCAATATTTCCTTTTTTCAATATTTCTTTTTTTCAATTATTCCTTTTTTCTATGCTACCTTTTGTCAATATTTCCTTTTGTCAATATTTCCTTTTGTCAATATTTCCTTTTGTCAATATTTCCTTTTGTCAACATCTCCTTTTTTCAATATTTCCTTTTGTCAATATTTCCTTTTTTCAATATTTCCTTTTGTCAATATTTCCTTTTTTCAATATTTCCTTTTTTCTATACTTCCTTTTGTCAATATTTCCTTTTGTAAATATTTCCTTTTGTCAATATTTCCTTTTTTCTATACTTCCTTTTGTCAATATTTCCTTTTGTAAACTTTTCCTTTCGTCATTATTTACTTTTGTCAATATTTCCTTATGTCAATATTTCCTTTTTTCAATATTTCCTTATATCAATGTTTCCTTTTTTCAATATTTCCTTTTTTCAATATTTCCTTTTGTCAATATTTCCTTTTGTCAATATTTCCATTTTTCAATATTCCCTTCTTTCAATATTTCCTTTTTTCAATATTTCTTTTTTTTCAATATTTCCTTTTGTCAATATTTCTTTTTGTCAATATTTCCTTTTGTCAATTTTTCCTTTATTCAACATTTCCTTTTGTCAATATTTCCTTTTTTCTATACTTCCTTTTTTCAATATTTCCTTTTGTCAATATTTCCTTTATTCAATATTTCCTTTTGTCATATTTCCTTTTGTCAATATTTCCTTTTGTCAATATTTCCTTTTTTCAATATTTCCTTTTTTCAATATTTCCTTTTGTCAATATTTCCTTTTGTCAATATTTCATTTTGTCAATTTTATCTTTTGTCAATATTTCCTTTTGTCAATATTTCTTTTTGTCAATATTTCCTTTTTTCAATATTTTCTTTTGTCAATATTTCCTTTTTTCAATATTTCCTTTTGTAAATATTTCCTTTTGTCAATTTTTCCTTCTGTCAATATTTACTTTTGTCAATATTTCCTTTTGTCAATATTTCCTTTTGTCAATATTTCCTTTATTCAACATTTCCTTTTGTCAATATTTCCTTTTTTCTATACTTCCTTTTTTCAATATTTCCTTTTGTCAATATTTCCTTTATTCAATATTTCCTTTTGTCATATTTCCTTTTTTCTATACTTCCTTTTTTCAATATTTCCTTTTGTCAATATTTCCTTTTCTCAATATTTCCTTTTTTCAATATTTTCTTTTTTCTATACTTCCTTTTGTCAATATTTCCTTTTTTCTAAATTTCCATTTTTCAATATTTCGTATGTTCAATATTTCCACTTTTCTATACTTCCTTTTGTCAAAATTTCCTTTTGTCAATATTTCCTTTTTTCAATATTTCCTTTTGTCTATATTGTTTTTTTTCTATACTTCCTTTTTTCAATATTTTTTTTTCTATGCTTCCTTTTGTCAATATTTTCTTTTGTCAATATTTCCTTTTTTCAATATTTCCTTTTATCAATATTTCCTTTTGTCAATATTTCCTTTTGTCAATATTTCCTTTATTCAATATTTCCTGTTGTCAATATTTCCTTTTTTCTATACTTCTTTTTTTCCATATTTCCTTTTTTCAATATTTCCTTTTTCAATATTTCCTTTTGTCAATATTTCCTTTTGTCAATATTTCCTTTATTCAATATTTTCTTTTGTCAATATTTCCTTTTTTCTATACTTCCTTTTTTCAATATTTCCTTTTGTCAATATTTCCTTTATTCAATATTTCCTTTTGTCAATATTTCCTTTTTCCTATACTTCCTTTTTTCAAGTTTTCCTTTTTTAATATTTCCTTTTTTCAATATTTCCTTTTTTCAATATTTCCTTTTTTCAATATTTTCTTTTGTCAATATTTCCTTTTTTCTATACTTCCTTCTGTCAATATTTCCTTTTCTAAATATTTCCTTTTGTCAATATTTCCTTTTTTCAATATTTCTTTTTTTCATTTATTCCTTTTTTCTATGCTACCTTTTGTCAATATTTCCTTTTGTCAATATTTCCTTTTGTCAATATTTCCTTTTGTCAATATTTCCTTTTGTCAACATCTCCTTTTTTCAATATTTCCTTTTGTCAATATTTCCTTTTTTCAATATTTCCTTTTGTCAATATTTCCTTTTTTCAATATTTCCTTTTTTCTATACTTCCTTTTGTCAATATTTCCTTTTGTAAATATTTCCTTTTGTCAATATTTCCTTTTTTCTATACTTCCTTTTGTCAATATTTCCTTTTGTAAACTTTTCCTTTCGTCATTATTTACTTTTGTCAATATTTCCTTATGTCAATATTTCCTTTTTTCTATACTTCCTTTTTTCAATATTTCCTTTTGTCAATATTTCCTTTATTCAATATTTCCTTTTGTCAATATTTCCTTTTTCCTATACTTCCTTTTTTCAAGTTTTCCTTTTTTAATATTTCCTTTTTTCAATATTTCCTTTTTTCAATATTTCCTTTTTTCAATATTTTCTTTTGTCAATATTTCCTTTTTTCTATACTTCCTTTTGTCAATATTTCCTTTTCTAAATATTTCCTTTTGTCAATATTTCCTTTTTTCAATATTTCTTTTTTTCAATTATTCCTTTTTTCTATGCTACCTTTTGTCAATATTTCCTTATGTCAATATTTCCTTTTTTCAATATTTCCTTATATCAATGTTTCCTTTTTTCAATATTTCCTTTTTTCAATATTTCCTTTTGTCAATATTTCCTTTTGTCAATATTTCCTTTTGTCAATATTTCCATTTTTCAATATTCCCTTCTTTCAATATTTCCTTTTTTCAATATTTCTTTTTTTTCAATATTTCCTTTTGTCAATATTTCTTTTTGTCAATATTTCCTTTTTTCAATGTTTCCTTCTTTCAATATTTACTTTTATCAATATTTCCTTTTTTCAATACTTCCGTTTGTCAATATATCCTTTTTTCAATATTTCCTTTTGTCAATATCTCTTTTTTTCAATATTTCCTTTTGTCAATATTTCCTTTTTTCAATATTTCCTTTTTTCAATATTTCCTTTTGTCAATATTTCCTTTTGTCAATATTTCATTTTGTCCATTTTATCTTTTGTCATTATTTCCTTTTTTTAATATTTCCTTTTTTCCATACTTCATTTTTTCAACATCTCCTTTTTTCTATACTACGTTTTGTCAATATTTCCTTTTGTCAATATTTTCTTTTGTCAATATTTCCTTTTTTTTATACTTCCTTTTGTCAATCTATCCTTTTTTCAATATTTCCTTTTGTCAATATTTCCTTTTGTCAATTTTTCCTTCTGTCAATATTTACTTTTGTCAATATTTCCTTTTGTCAATATTTCCTTTTTTCAATATTTCTTTTTTTCAATATTTCCTTTTGTCAATATTTCCTTTTGTCAATATTTCATTTTGTCAATTTTATCTTTTGTCAATATTTCCTTTTTTTAATATTTCCTTTTTTCCATACTTCCTTTTTTCAATATTTCCTTTTTTCAATATTTCCTTTTGTCAATATTTCTTTTTGTCAATATTTCCTTATTTCAATATTTCCTTTTTACAATATTTTCTTTTGTCAATATTTCCTTTTTTCAATATTTCCTTTTGTCAATATTTCCTTTTGTCAATTTTTCCTTCTATCAATATTTTCTTTTGTCAATATTTCCTTTTGTCAATATTTCCTTTTGTCAACATCTCCTTTTTTCAATATTTCCTTTTGTCAATATTTCCTTTTTTCAATATTTCCTTTTGTCAATATTTCCTTTTTTCAATATTTCCTTTTTTCTATACTTCCTTTTGTCAATATTTCCTTTTGTAAATATTTCCTTTTGTCAATAATTCCTTTTTTCTATACTTCCTTTTGTCAATATTTCCTTTTGTAAATTTTTCCTTTCGTCATTATTTACTTTTGTCAATATTTCCTTATGTCAATATTTCCTTTTTTCAATATTTCCTTATATCAATGTTTCCTTTTTTCAATATTTCCTTTTTTCAAAATTTCCTTTTGTCAATATTTCCTTTTGTCAATATTTCCTTTTGTCAATATTTCCATTTTTCAATATTCCCTTCTTTCAATATTTCCTTTTTTCAATATTTCTTTTTTGTCAATATTTCCTTTTGTCAATATTTCTTTTTGTCAATATTTCCTTTTTTCAATGTTTCCTTCTTTCAATATTTACTTTTATCAATATTTCCTTTTTTCAATACTTCCGTTTGTCAATATATCCTTTTTTCAATATTTCCTTTTGTCAATATCTCTTTTTTTCAATATTTCCTTTTGTCAATATTTCCTTTTTTCAATATTTCCTTTTTTCAATATTTCCTTTTGTCAATATTTCCTTTTGTCAATATTTCATTTTGTCAATTTTATCTTTTGTCAATATTTCCTTTTTTTAATATTTCCTTTTTTCCATACTTCATTTTTTCAACATCTCCTTTTTTCTATACTACGTTTTGTCAATATTTCCTTTTGTCAATATTTTCTTTTGTCAATATTTCCTTTTTTCTATACTTCCTTTTGTCAATCTATCCTTGTTTCAATATTTCCTTTTGTCAATATTTCCTTTTGTCAATTTTTCCTTCTGTCAATATTTACTTTTGTCAATATTTCCTTTTGTCAATATTTCCTTTTTTCAATATTTCCTTTTTTCAATATTTCCTTTTGTCATTATTTCCTTTTGTCAATATTTCCTTTTGTCAATTTTATCTTTTGTCAATATTTCCTTTTTTTAATATTTCCTTTTTTCCATACTTCCTTTTTTCAATATTTCCTTTTTTCAATATTTCCTTTTGTCAATATTTCTTTTTGTCAATATTTCCTTTTTTCAATATTTCCTTTTTACAATATTTTCTTTTGTCAATATTTCCTTTTTTCAATATTTCCTTTTGTCAATATTTCCTTTTGTCAATTTTTCCTTCTATCAATATTTACTTTTGTCAATATTTCCTTTTGTCAATATTTCCTTTTGTCAATATTTCCTTTATTCAACATTTCCTTTTGTCAAAAATTCCTTTTTTCTATACTTCCTTTTTTCAATATTTCCTTTTGTCAATATTTCCTTTATTCAATATTTCCTTTTGTCATATTTCCTTTTTTCTATACTTCCTTTTTTCAATATTTCCTTTTTCAATAATTCCTTTTTTCAATATTTCCTTTTTTCAATATTTCCTTTTGTCAATATTTCCTTTTGTCAATATTTTCTTTTTTCTATACTTTCTTTTGTCAATATTGCCTTTTTTCAGTATTTCCTTTTGTCAATATTTCCTTTTTTCAATATTTCCTTTTTTCAATATTTCCTTTTGTCAATATTTCCTTTTTTCTTTACTTCCTTTTGTCAATATTTCCTTTTGTAAATATTTCCTTTTGTCAATATTTCCTTTTTTCAATATTTCCTTTTTTCAATAATTCCTTTTTTCTTTGCTTCCTTTTGTCAATATTTCCTTTTGTCAATATTTTCTTTTTTCTATACTTCCTTTTGTCAATATTTCCTTGTTTCAATATTTCCTTTTGTCAATATTTCCTTTTGTCAATTTTTCCTTCTGTCAATATTTACTTTTGTCAATATTTCCTTTTGTCAATATTTCCTTTTTTCAATATTTGCTTTTTTCAATATATTTATTTTTGTCAATATTTCCTTTTGTCAATATTTCATTTTGTCAATTTTAATCTTTTGTCAATATTTCCTTTTTTTAATATTTCCTTTTTTCCATACTTCCTTTTTTCAATATTTCCTTTTTTCAATATTTCCTTTTGTCAATATTTCTTTTTGTCAATATTTCCTTTTTTCAATATTTCCTTTTTACAATAATTTCTTTTGTCAATATTTCCTTTTTTCAATATTTCCTTTTGTCAATATTTCCTTTTGTCAATTTTTCCTTCTATCAATATTTACTTTTGTCAATATTTCCTTTTGTCAATATTTCCTTTTGTCAATATTTCCTTTATTCAACATTTCCTTTTGTCAAAAATTCCTTTTTTCTATACTTCCTTTTTTCAATATTTCCTTTTGTCAATATTTCCTTTATTCAATATTTCCTTTTGTCATATTTCCTTTTTTCTATACTTCCTTTTTTCAATATTTCCTTTTTCAATAATTCCTTTTTTCAATATTTCCTTTTTTCAATATTTCGTTTTGTCAATATTTCCTTTTGTCAATATTTTCTTTTTTCTATACTTTCTTTTGTCAATATTGCCTTTTTTCAATATTTCCTTTTGTCAATATTTCCTTTTTTCAATATTTCCTTTTTTCAATATTTCCTTTTGTCAATATTTCCTTTTTTCTTTACTTCCTTTTGTCAATATTTCCTTTTGTAAATATTTCCTTTTGTCAATATTTCCTTTCTTCAATATTTCCTTTTTTCAATAATTCCTTTTTTCTTTGCTTCCTTTTGTCAATATTTCCTTTTGTCAATATTTTCTTTTTTCTATACTTCCTTTTGTCAATATTGCCTTTTTTCAATATTTCCTTTTGTCAATATTTCCTTTTTTCAATATTTCCTTTTGTCAATATTTCCTTTTTTCTAATTTTCCTTTTGTCAATATTTTCTTTTGTCAATATTTCCTTTTGTCAAAATTTCCTTTTTTCTATACTTCCTTTTGTCAAAATTTCCTTTTGTCAATGTTTCCTTTTGTCAATATTTCCTTTTTTCTATACTTCCTTTTTTCAATATTTCGTTTTTCTATACTTCCTTTTGTCAATATTTCTTTTGTCAATTATACCTTTTGTCAAAATTTCCTTTTTCCTATACTTCCTTTTGTCACTATTTCCTTTTTCAATACTTTCTTTTGAAAATATTTCCTTTTGTCAATATTTCCTTTTCTAAATATTTCCTTTTATCAATATTTCCTTTTTTCTATACTTCCTTTTGTCAATATTTCCTTTTTTCTAAATTTCCATTTTTCAATATTTCCTATGTTCAATATTTCCACTTTTCTATACTTCCTTTTGTCAAAATTTCCTTTTGTCAATATTTCCATTTTTCAATATTTCCTTTTGTCTATATTGTCTTTTTTCTATACTTCCTTTTTTCAATTTTTTTTTTCTATACTTCCTTTTGTCAATGTTTCCTTTTGTCAATATATGTCCTTTTGTCAATATTTCCTTTTTTATATATTTCCTTTTTTCAATATTTCCTTTTGTCAATTTTTCCTTTTTTCAATATTTCCTTTTGTCAATATTTCCTTTTGTCAATTTTTCCTTCTGTCAATATTTACTTTTGTCAATATTTCCTTTTGTCAATATTTCCTTTTTTCAATATTTCCTCTTGTCAATATTTCCGTTTTTCAATATTTCCTTTTTTCAATATTTCGTTTTGTCAATATTTCCTTTTGTCAATATTTCCTTTTGTCAATATTTCCTTTTGTCAATATTTCCTTTTTTCAATATTTCCTTTTTTCAATATTTCCTTTTTTCTATACTTCCTTTTTTCAATATATCATTTTGTCAATATTTCCTTTATTCAATATTTCCTGTTGTCAATATTTCCTTTTTTCTATACTTACTTTTGTCAATATTTCCTTTTGTCAATATTTCCTTTTTTCTATACTTCCTTTTGTCAATATTTCCTTTTGTCAATATTTCCATTTGTCAATATTTCCTTTTTTCTATACTTCCTTTTGGCAATATTTCCTTTTTTCTATACTTACTTTTGTCAATATTTCCTTTTTTCAATATTAGCTTTTGTCAATACTTCCGTTTTTCAATATTTCCTTTTTTCAATATTTCCTTTTGTCAATATTTCCTATTGTCAATATTTCCTTTATTCAATATTTCCTTTTGTCAATATGTCCTTTTTTCGATACTTCCTTTTGTCAATATTTACTTTTGTCAATATTTCCTTTTGTCAATATTTCCTTTTTTCAATATTTCCTTTTTTCAATAAATCCTTTTGTCAATATTTCCTTTTTTCAATATTTCCTTTTGTCAATATTTCCTTTTTTCAATATTTCCTCTTTTCAATATTTCCTTTTTTCTATACTTCCTTTCGTCAATATTCACTTTTGTCAATATTTCCTTTTGTCAATATTTCCTTTTTTCAATATTTCCTTATATCAATGTTTCCTTTTTTCAATATTTCCTTTTTTCAATATTTCCTTTTGTTAATATTTCCTTTTGTCAATATTTCCTTTTGTCAATATTTCCATTTTTCAATATTCCCTTCTGTCAATATTTCCTTTTTTCAATATTTCTTTTTTTCAATATTTCCTTTTGTCAATATTTCCATATGTCAATATTTCCTTTTTTCTATACTTCCTTTTGGCAATATTTCCTTTTTTCTATACTTACTTTTGTCAATATTTCCTTTTTTCAATATTAGCTTTTGTCAATACTTCCGTTTTTCAATATTTCCTTTTTTCAATATTTCCTTTTGTCAATATTTCCTATTGTCAATATTTCCTTAATTCAATATTTCCTTTTGTCAATATGTCCTTTTTTCGATACTTCCTTTTGTCAATATTTACTTTTGTCAATATTTCCTTTTGTCAATATTTCCTTTTTTCAATATTTCCTTTTTTCAATAAATCCTTTTGTCAATATTTCCTTTTTTCAATATTTCCGTTTGTCAATATTTCCTTTTGTCAATATTTCCTTTTGTCAATATTTCCTTTTTTCAATATTTCCTCTTTTCAATATTTCCTTTTTTCTATACTTCTTTTTGCCAATAATTCCTTTTGTCAATATTACCTTTTGCAAATCTTTCCTTTTTTCTAGACTTCCTTTTGTCAATATTTCCTTTTTTCAATATTTCCTTTTGTCAATATATCCTTTTATCAATATTTCCTTATTTCAATTTTTCCTTTTGTCAATATTTCTTTTTGTCAATATTTCCTTTTTTCAATATTTCCTTTTTTCAATATTTCCTTTTGTCAATATTTCCTTTTGTCAATATTTCCTTTTGTCAATATTTACTTTTGTCAATATTTCCTTTTGTCAATATTTCCTTTTTTCAATATTTCCTTATATCAATGTTTCCTTTTTTCAATATTTCCTTTTTTCAATATTTCCTTTTGTTAATATTTCCTTTTGTCAATATTTCCTTTTGTCAATATTTCCTTTTGTCAATATTTCCATTTTTCAATATTCCCTTCTGTCAATATTTCCTTTTTTCAATATTTCTTTTTTTCAATATTTCCTTTTGTCAATATTTCCATTTGTCAATATTTCCTTTTTTCTATACTTCCTTTTGGAAATATTTCCTTTTTTCTATACTTACTTTTGTCAATATTTCCTTTTTTCAATATTAGCTTTTGTCAATACTTCCGTTTTTCAATATTTCCTTTTTTCAATATTTCCTTTTGTCAATATTTCCTATTGTCAATATTTCCTTTATTCAATATTTCTTTTTGTCAATATGTCCTTTTTTCGATACTTCCTTTTGTCAATATTTACTTTTGTCAATATTTCCTTTTGTCAATATTTCCTTTTTTCAATATTTCCTTTTTTCAATAAATCCTTTTGTCAATATTTCCTTTTTTCAATATTTCCGTTTGTCAATATTTCCTTTTGTCAATATTTCCTTTTGTCAATATTTCCTTTTTTCAATATTTCCTCTTTTCAATATTTCCTTTTTTCTATACTTCCTTTCTTCAATATTTTCTTTTTCTATACTTCCTTTTGTCAATATTTCCTTTTTTCTATACATCCTTTTGTCAATTTTTCCTTTTTTCAATATTTCCTTGTGTCAAAATTTCCTTTTGTCAATATTTCCTTTGTTCAATATTTCCTTTTGTCAATATTTCCTCTTGTCAATATTTCCTTTTTTCAATATTTCCTTTTGTCAATATTTCCTTTTGTCAATATTTCCTTTTGTCAATTTTATCTTTTAATAATATTTCCTTTTTTTAATATTTCCTTTTTTCTATACTTCCTTTTTTCAACATTTCCTATTTTCTATACTTCCTTTTGTCAATATTTCCTTTTGTCAATATTTCCTTTTGTCAATATTTCCTTTTTTCTATACTTCCTTTTGTCAATATTTCCTTTTTTCAATATTCCCTTTTGCTAATATTTCCTTTTTTCAATATTTCCTTTTTTCAATATTTCCTTTTGTCAATATTTCTTTTTGTCAATATTTCCTTTTGTCAATATTTCCATTTTTCAATATTCCCTTCTGTCAATATTTCCTTTTTTCAATATTTCTTTTTTTCAATATTTCCTTTTGTCAATATTTCTATTTGTCAATATTTCCTTTTTTCTATACTTCCTTTTGGCAATATTTCCTTTTTTCTATACTTACTTTTGTCAATATTTCCTTTTTTCAATATTAGCTTTTGTCAATACTTCCGTTTTTCAATATTTCCTTTTTTCAGTATTTCCTTTTGTCAATATTTCCTATTGTCAATATTTCCTTTATTCAATATTTCCTTTTGTTAATATGTCCTTTTTTCGACACTTCCTTTTGTCAATATTTACTTTTTCAATATTTCCTATTGTCAATATTTCCTTTTTTCAATATTTCCTTTTTTCAATAAATCCTTTTGTCAATATTTCCTTTTTTCAATATTTCCGTTTGTCAATATTTCCTTTTGTCAATATTTCCTTTTGTCAATATTTCCTTTTTTCAATATTTCCTCTTTTCAATATTTCCTTTTTTCTATACTTCCTTTCTTCAATATTTTCTTTTTTCTATACTATCTTTTGTCAATATTTCCTTTTTTCTATACATCCTTTTGTCAATTTTTCCTTTTTTCAATATTTCCTTGTGTCAAAATTTCCTTTTGTCAATATTTCCTTTTTTCAATATTTCCTTTTGTCAATATTTCCTTTTGTCAATATTTCCTTTTGTCAATATTTCCTTTTTTCAATATTTCCTTTTGTCAATATTTCCTTTTGTCAATATATCCTTTTGTCAATTTTATCTTTTAATAATATTTTCTTTTTTTAATATTTCCTTTTTTCTATACTTCCTTTTTTCAACATTTCATATTTTCTATACTTCCTTTTGTCAATATTTCCTTTTGTCAATATTTCCTTTTGTCAATATTTCCTTTTTTCTATACTTCCTTTTGTCAATATTTCCTTTTTTCAATATTTCCTTTTGTCAATATTTCCTTTTTTCAATATTTCCTTTTTTCAATATTTCCTTTTGTCAATATTTCTTTTTGTCAATATTTCCTTTTTTCAATATTTCCTTTTTTCAATATTTCCTTTTGTCTATATTTTCTTTTTTCAATATTTCCTTTTGTCAATATTTCCTTTTGTCAATTTTTCCTTCTGTCAATATATACTTTTGTCAATATCTACTTTTGTCAATATTTCCTTTTTTCAATATTTCCGTTTTTCATAATTTCCTTTTTTCAATATTTCCTTTTGTCAGTATTTCCTTTTGTCAATATTTCCTTTTGTCAATATTTCCTTTTTTCAATATTTCCTTTTTTCTATACTTCTTTTTTTCAATATTTCATTTTGTCAATATTTCCTTTTGTCAATTTTTCCTTCTGTCAATATATACTTTTGTCAATATCTACTTTTGTCAATATTTCCTTTTTTCAATATTTCCGTTTTTCAATATTTCCTTTTTTCAATATTTCCTTTTGTCAATATTTCCTTTTGTCAATATTTCCTTTTGTCAATATTTCCTTTTTTCAATATTTCCTTTTTTCTATACTTCTTTTTTTCAATATTTCATTTTGTCAATATTTCCTTCATTCAATATTTCCTTTTGTCAATATTTCCTTTTTTCTATACTTACTTTTGTAAATATTTCCTTTTGTCAATATTTCCTTTTGTCAATATTTCCTTTTTTCTATACTTCCTTTTGTCAATATTTCCTTTTGTCAATATTTCCATTTGTCAATATTTCCTTTTTTCTATACTTCCTTTTGTCAATATTTCCTTTTTCAATATTTCCTTTTGTCAATATTTCATTTTTTCAATACTTCCGTTTGTTAATATTTCCTTTTGTCAATATTTCTTTTTGTCAATATTTCCTTTTTTCAATATTTCCTTTTTTCTATACTTCCTTTTTTCAATATTTCCTTTCTTCAATATTTCCTTTTTTCAATATATCCTTTTTTTAATATTTCCTTTTATCAACATTTCCTTTTTTCAATATTTCCTTTTTTCTATATTTCTCTTTTTCATTATTTCCTTTTCTCAATATTTCCTTTTGTCAATATTTCCTATTGTCAATATTTCCTTTATTCAATATTTCTTTTTGTCAATATGTCCTTTTTTCGATACTTCCTTTTGTCAATATTTACTTTTGTCAATATTTCCTTTTGTCAATATTTCCTTTTTTCAATATTTCCTTTTTTCAATAAATCCTTTTGTCAATATTTCCTTTTTTCAATATTTCCGTTTGTCAATATTTCCTTTTGTCAATATTTCCTTTTGTCAATATTTCCTTTTTTCAATATTTCCTCTTTTCAATATTTCCTTTTTTCTATACTTCCTTTCTTCAATATTTTCTTTTTCTATACTTCCTTTTGTCAATATTTCCTTTTTTCTATACATCCTTTTGTCAATTTTTCCTTTTTTCAATATTTCCTTGTGTCAAAATTTCCTTTTGTCAATATTTCCTTTGTTCAATATTTCCTTTTGTCAATATTTCCTCTTGTCAATATTTCCTTTTTTCAATATTTCCTTTTGTCAATATTTCCTTTTGTGAATATTTCCTTTTGTCAATTTTATCTTTTAATAATATTTCCTTTTTTTAATATTTCCTTTTTTCTATACTTCCTTTTTTCAACATTTCCTATTTTCTATACTTCCTTTTGTCAATATTTCCTTTTGTCAATATTTCCTTTTGTCAATATTTCCTTTTTTCTATACTTCCTTTTGTCAATATTTCCTTTTTTCAATATTCCCTTTTGCTAATATTTCCTTTTTTCAATATTTCCTTTTTTCAATATTTCCTTTTGTCAATATTTCTTTTTGTCAATATTTCCTTTTGTCAATATTTCCATTTTTCAATATTCCCTTCTGTCAATATTTCCTTTTTTCAATATTTCTTTTTTTCAATATTTCCTTTTGTCAATATTTCTATTTGTCAATATTTCCTTTTTTCTATACTTCCTTTTGGCAATATTTCCTTTTTTCTATACTTACTTTTGTCAATATTTCCTTTTTTCAATATTAGCTTTTGTCAATACTTCCGTTTTTCAATATTTCCTTTTTTCAGTATTTCCTTTTGTCAATATTTCCTATTGTCAATATTTCCTTTATTCAATATTTCCTTTTGTCAATATGTCCTTTTTTCGACACTTCCTTTTGTCAATATTTACTTTTTCAATATTTCCTATTGTCAATATTTCCTTTTTTCAATATTTCCTTTTTTCAATAAATCCTTTTGTCAATATTTCCTTTTTTCAATATTTCCGTTTGTCAATATTTCCTTTTGTCAATATTTCCTTTTGTCAATATTTCCTTTTTTCAATATTTCCTCTTTTCAATATTTCCTTTTTTCTATACTTCCTTTCTTCAATATTTTCTTTTTTCTATACTATCTTTTGTCAATATTTCCTTTTTTCTATACATCCTTTTGTCAATTTTTCCTTTTTTCAATATTTCCTTGTGTCAAAATTTCCTTTTGTCAATATTTCCTTTTTTCAATATTTCCTTTTGTCAATATTTCCTTTTGTCAATATTTCCTTTTGTCAATATTTCCTTTTTTCAATATTTCCTTTTGTCAATATTTCCTTTTGTCAATATATCCTTTTGTCAATTTTATCTTTTAATAATATTTTCTTTTTTTAATATTTCCTTTTTTCTATACTTCCTTTTTTCAACATTTCATATTTTCTATACTTCCTTTTGTCAATATTTCCTTTTGTCAATATTTCCTTTTGTCAATATTTCCTTTTTTCTATACTTCCTTTGGCAATATTTCCTTTTTTCAATATTTCCTTTTGTCAATATTTCCTTTTTTCAATATTTCCTTTTTTCAATATTTCCTTTTGTCAATATTTCTTTTTGTCAATATTTCCTTTTTTCAATATTTCCTTTTTTCAATATTTCCTTTTGTCTATATTTTCTTTTTTCAATATTTCCTTTTGTCAATATTTCCTTTTGTCAATTTTTCCTTCTGTCAATATATACTTTTGTCAATATCTACTTTTGTCAATATTTCCTTTTTTCAATATTTCCGTTTTTCAATATTTCCTTTTTTCAATATTTCCTTTTGTCAGTATTTCCTTTTGTCAATATTTCCTTTTATCAATATTTCCTTTTTTCAATATTTCCTTTTTTCTATACTTCTTTTTTTCAATATTTCATTTTGTCAATATTTCCTTTTGTCAATTTTTCCTTCTGTCAATATATACTTTTGTCAATATCTACTTTTGTCAATATTTCCTTTTTTCAATATTTCCGTTTTTCAATATTTCCTTTTTTCAATATTTCCTTTTGTCAATATTTCCTTTTGTCAATATTTCCTTTTGTCAATATTTCCTTTTTTCAATATTTCCTTTTTTCTATACTTCTTTTTTTCAATATTTCATTTTGTCAATATTTCCTTCATTCAATATTTCCTTTTGTCAATATTTCCTTTTTTCTATACTTACTTTTGTAAATATTTCCTTTTGTCAATATTTCCTTTTGTCAATATTTCCTTTTTTCTATACTTCCTTTTGTCAATATTTCCTTTTGTCAATATTTCCATTTGTCAATATTTCCTTTTTTCTAAACTTCCTTTTGTCAATATTTCCTTTTTCAATATTTCCTTTTGTCAATATTTCATTTTTTCAATACTTCCGTTTGTTAATATTTCCTTTTGTCAATATTTCTTTTTGTCAATATTTCCTTTTTTCAATATTTCCTTTTTTCTATACTTCCTTTTTTCAATATTTCCTTTCTTCAATATTTCCTTTTTTCAATATATCCTTTTTTTAATATTTCCTTTTATCAACATTTCCTTTTTTCAATATTTCCTTTTTTCTATATTTCTCTTTTTCATTATTTCCTTTTCTCAATATTTCCTTTTTTCAATATTTCCTTTTTTCTATACTTTCTTTTGTCAATATTTCCTTTTTTCTAAATTTCCATTTTTCAATATTTCCTATGTTCAATATTTCAACTTTTTTATACTTCCTTTTGTCAAAATTTCCTTTTGTCAATATTTCCTTTTTTCAATATTTCCTTTTGTCTATATTGTCTTTTTTCTATACTTCCTTTTGTCAATATTTTTTTTCTATACTTTTTTTTGTCAATATTTCCTTTTGTCGATATTTCCTTTTTTCAATATTTCCTTTTGTCAATATTTCCTTTTGTAAATATTTCCTTTTTCAAATTTTCCTTTTTTCAATATTTCCTTTTTTCAATATTTTCTTTTTTCAATATTTCCTTTTGTCAATATTTCCTTTTTTCTATACTTCCTTTTGTCAATATTTCCTTTTTAAAATATTTTCTTTTGTCAATATTTCCTTTTTTCAATATATACTTTTTTCAATATTTCCTTTTTTCAATATTCCCTTTTTTCAATAATTCCTTTTTTCTATACTTCCTTTTGTCAATATTTCCTTTTGTCAATATTTCCTTTTGTCAATATCTCCTATTGTCAATATTTCCTTTATTCAATATTTCCTTTTGTCAATATTTCCTTTTTTCTATACTTCCTTTTTTAATATTTCCTTTTGTCAATATTTCCTTTTGTCAATATTTCCTATTTCAATATTTCCTTTTTTCAATATTTCCTTTTTTCAATATTTCCTTTTTTTAATATTTCCTTTTTTCAATATTTCCTTTTTTTCTATACTTTCTTTTGTCAATATTTCCTTTCGTAAATATTTCCTTTTGTCAATATTTCCTTTTGTCAATATTTCCTTTGGTCAATATATCCTTTTTTGAATATTTCCTTTTGTCAATATTTCCTTTTTTCAATATTTCCTTTTGTCAATATTTCCTTTTTTCAATATTTCCTTTTTTCAATATTTCCTTTTGTCAATATTTCCCTTTGTCAATATTTCATTTTGTCAATTTTATCTTTTGTCAATATTTCCTTTTTTTAATATTTCCTTTTTTCTATACTTCCTTTTTTCAACATCTCCTTTTTTCTATAGTACCTTTTGTCAATATTTCCTTTTGTCAATATTTTCTTTTGTCAATATTTCCTTTTTTCTATACTTTCTTTTGTCAATATTTCCTTTTTTCAATATTTCCTTTTGTCAATATTTCCTTTTTTCAATATTTCCTTTTGTCAATATTTCTTATTGTCAATATTTTATTTTTTCAATACTTCCGTTTGTCAATATTTCCTTTTGTCAATATTTCCTTTTGTCAATATATCCTTTTTTCAATATTTCCTTTTTTCTATACTTCCTTTTTTCAATATTTCCTTTTTTCAATATTTCCTTTTTTCAATATTTCCTTTTTTCAATATTTCCTTTTTTCTATACGTCCTTTTTTCAATATTTCCTTTTGTCAATATATCCTTTTTTTAATATTTATTTTTGTCAATATTTCCTTTTGTCAATATTTCCTTTTTTCAATATATCCTTTTGTCAATATTTAATTTTTTCAATATCTCCTTTTGTCAATATTTCCTTTTTTCAATATTTCCTTTTTTCTATATTTCTCTTTTTCATTTTTTCCTTTTCTCAATATTTCCTTTTGTCAATATTTCCTTTTTTCAATATTTCCTTATGTCAATATTTCCTTTTGGCAATATTACCTTTATTCAATATTACCTTTTGTAAATATTACCTTTTTTCTTTACTTCCTTTTTTCAATATTTCCTTTTTTCAATATTTTTTTTTCAATATTTTCTTTTGTCAATATTTCCTTTATTCAATATTTCCTTTTTTCAATATTTCCTTTTTTCTATACTTCCTTTTTTAATATTTCCTTTTGTCAATATTTCCTTTTGTCAATATTTCCTATTTCAATATTTCCTTTTTTCAATATTTCCTTTTTTCAATATTTCCTTTTTTCAATATTTCCTTTTTTCAATTATTCCTTTTGTCAATATTTCCTTTTTTTCTATACTTTCTTTTGTCAATATTTCCTTTCGTAAATATTTCCTTTCGTAAATATTTCCTTTTGTCAATATTTCCTTTTTTCAATATTTCCTTTTTTCAATATTCCCTTTTTTCAATAATTCCTTTTTTCTATACTTCCTTTTGTCAATATTTCCATTTTTCAATATTCCCTTCTGTCAATATATCCTTTTTTCAAAATTTCTTTTTTTCAATATTTCCTCTTGTCAATATTTCTTTTTGTCAATATTTCCTTTTTTCAATGTTTAATTTTTTCAATATTTACTTTTATCAATATTTCTTTTTTTCAATACTTTCGTTTGTCAAAATTTCCTGTTGTCAATATTTCCTTTGGTCAATATATCCTTCTTTGAATATTTCCTTTTGTCAATATTTCCTTTTTTCAATATTTCCTTTTGTCAATATTTCCTTTTTTCAATATTTCCTTTTTTCAATATTTCCTTTTGCCAATATTTCCTTTCGTCAATATTTCATTTTGTCGATTTTATCTTTTGTCAGTATTTCCTTTTTTTAATATTTCATTTTTTCTATACTTCCTTTTTTCAACATCTCCTTTTTTCTATACTACCTTTTGTCAATATTTCCTTTTGTCAATATATTCTTTTGTCAATATTTCCTTTTTTCTATACTTCCTTTCGTTAATGTTTCCTTTTTTCAATATTTCCTTTTGTCAATGTTTCCTATTTTCAATATTTCCTTTTGTCAATATTTCTTTTTGTCAATATTTCCTTTTTTCAATATTTCCTTTTTTCAATATTTCCTTTTGTCAATATTTCCTATTTTCAATATTTCCTTTTGTCAATATTTCCTTTTGTCAATTTTTCCTTCTGTCAATATTTACTTTTGTCAATATTTCCTTTTGTCAATATTTTCTTTTTTCAATATTTCCTTTTGTCAATATTTCCGTTTTTCAATATTTCCTTTTTTCAATATTTCCTTTTGTCAATATTTCCTTTTGTCAATATTTCCTTTTGTCAATGTTTCCTTTTGTCAATATTTCCTTTTTTCAATATTTCCTTTTTTCTATACTTCCTTTTTTCAATATATCATTTTGTCAATATTTCCTTTATTCATTATTTCCTTTTGTCAATATTTCATTTTTTCTATACTTACTTTTGTCAATATTTCCTTTTGTCAATATTACCTTTTGGCAATATTTCCTTTTTCCTATACTTAATTTTGTCAATATTTCTTTTTTTCAATATTTCCTTTTGTCAATATTTCCTTTTTTCAATATTTCCTTTTGTCAATATTTCCTTTTGTCAATATTTCCTTTTGTCAATATTTCCTTTTTTCAATATTTCCTTTTTTCAATAAATCCTTTTGTCAATATTTCCTTATTTCAATATTTCCGTTTGTCAATATTTCCTTTTGTCAATATTTCCTTTTGTCAATATTTCCTTTTTTCAATATTTCCTCTTTTCAATATTTCCTTTTTTCTATACTTCCTTTCTTCAATATTTTCTTATTTCTATACTTCCTTTTGTCAATATTTCCTTTTTTCTATACATCCTTTTGTCAATTTTTCCTTTTTTCAATATTTTCTTGTGTCAAAATTTACTTTTGTCAATATTTCCTTTTTTCAATATTTCCTTTTGTCAATATTTCCTTTTGTCAATATTTCCTTTTGTCAGTTTTATCTTTTAATAATATTTCCTTTTTTTAATATTTCCTTTTTTCTATACTTCCTTTTTTCAACATTTCCTATTTTCTATACTTCCTTTTGTCAATATTTCCTTTTGTCAATATTTCCTTTTTTCTATACTTCCTTTTGTCAATATTTCCTTTTTTCAATATTTCCTTTTGTCAATATTTCCTTTTTTCAATATTTCCTTTTTTCAATATTTCCTTTTGTCAATATTTCTTTTTGTCAATATTTCCTTTTTTCAATATTTCCTTTTTTCAATATTTCCTTTTGTGTATATTTTCTTTTTTCAATATTTCCTTTTGTCAATATTTCCTTTGTCAATTTTTCCTTCTGTCAATATATACTTTTGTCAATATCTACTTTTGTCAATATTTCCTTTTTTCAATATTTCCGTTTTTCAATATTTCCTTTTTTCAATATTTCCTTTTGTCAATATTTCCTTTTGTAAATATATACTTTTGTCAATATTTCCTTTTTTCAATATTTCCTTTTTTCTATACTTCTTTTTTTCAATATTTCATTTTGTCAATATTTCCTTCATTCAATATTTCCTTTTGTCAATATTTCCTTTTTTCTATACTTACTTTTGTAAATATTTCCTTTTGTCAATATTTCCTTTTGTCAATATTTCCTTTTTTCTATACTTCCTTTTGTCAATATTTCCTTTTGTCAATATTTCCATTTGTCAATATTTCCTTTTTTCTAAACTTCCTTTTGTCAATATTTCCTTTTTCAATATTTCCTTTTGTCAATATTTCATTTTTTCAATACTTCCGTTTGTTAATATTTCCTTTTGTCAATATTTCTTTTTGTCAATATTTCCTTTTTTCAATATTTCCTTTTTTCTATACTTCCTTTTTTCAATATTTCCTTTCTTCAATATTTCCTTTTTTCAATATATCCTTTTTTTAATATTTCCTTTTATCAACATTTCCTTTTTTCAATATTTCCTTTTTTCTATATTTCTCTTTTTCATTATTTCCTTTTCTCAATATTTCCTTTTTTCAATATTTCCTTTTTTCTATACTTTCTTTTGTCAATATTTCCTTTTTTCTAAATTTCCATTTTTCAATATTTCCTATGTTCAATATTTCCACTTTTTTATACTTCCTTTTGTCAAAATTTCCTTTTGTCAATATTTCCTTTTTTCAATATTTCCTTTTGTCTATATTGTCTTTTTTCTATACTTCCTTTTGTCAATATTTTTTTTCTATACTTCCTTTTGTCAATATTTCCTTTTGTCAATATTTCCTTTTTTCAATATTTCCTTTTGTCAATATTTCCTTTTGTCAATATTTCCTTTTTCAAATTTTCCTTTTTTCAATATTTCCTTTTTTCAATATTTTCTTTTTTCAATATTTCCTTTTGTCAATATTTCCTTTTTTCTATACTTCCTTTTGTCAATATTTCCTTTTTAAAATATTTCCTTTTGTCAATATTTCCTTTTTTCAATATATACTTTTTTCAAAATTTCCTTTTTTCAATATTCCCTTTTTTCAATAATTCCTTTTTTCTATACTTCCTTTTGTCAATATTTCCTTTTGTCAATATTTCCTTTTGTCAATATCTCCTATTGTCAATATTTCCTTTATTCAATATTTCCTTTTGTCAATATTTCCTATTTTCTATACTTCCTTTTTTAATATTTCCTTTTGTCAATATTTCCTTTTGTCAATATTTCCTATTTCAATATTTCCTTTTTTTCTATACTTTCTTTTGTCAATATTTCCTTTCGTAAATATTTCCTTTTGTCAATATTACCTTTTTTCAATATTTCCTTTTTTCTATACTTCCTTTTTTAATATTTCCTTTTGTCAATATTTCCTTTTGTCAATATTTCCTATTTCAATATTTCCTTTTTTCAATATTTCCTTTTTTCAATATTTCCTTTTTTCAATATTTCCTTTTTTCAATTATTCCTTTTGTCAATATTTCCTTTTTTTCTATACTTTCTTTTGTCAATATTTCCTTTCGTAAATATTTCCTTTCGTAAATATTTCCTTTTGTCAATATTTCCTTTTTTCAATATTTCGTTTTTTCAATATTCCCTTTTTTCAATAATTCCTTTTTTCTATACTTCCTTTTGTCAATATTTCCATTTTTCAATATTCCCTTCTGTCAATATATCCTTTTTTCAATATTTCTTTTCTTCAATATTTCCTCTTGTCAATATTTCTTTTTGTCAATATTTCCTTTTTTCAATGTTTAATTTTTTCAATATTTACTTTTATCAATATTTCTTTTTTTCAATACTTTCGTTTGTCAAAATTTCCTTTTGTCAATATTTGCTTTGGTCAATATATCCTTCTTTGAATATTTCCTTTTGTCAATATTTCCTTTTTTCAATATTTCCTTTTGTCAATATTTCCTTTTTTCAATATTTCCTTTTTTCAATATTTCCTTTTACCAATATTTCCTTTCGTCAATATTTCATTTTGTCGATTTTATCTTTTGTCAATATTTCCTTTTTTTAATATTTCATTTTTTCTATACTTCCTTTTTTCAACATCTCCTTTTTTCTATACTTCCTTTTGTCAATATTTCCTTTTGTCAATATATTCTTTTGTCAATGTTTCCTTTTTTCTATACTTCCTTTCGTTAATATTTCCTTTTTTCAATATTTCCTTTTGTCAATATTTCCTATTTTCAATATTTCCTTTTGTCAATATTTCTTTTTGTCAATATTTCCTTTTTTCAATATTTCCTTTTTTCAATATTTCCTTTTGTCAATATTTCCTATTTTCAATATTTCCTTTTGTCAATATTTCCTTTTGTCAATTTTTTCTTCTGTCAATATTTACTTTTGTCAATATTTCCTTTTGTCAATATTTCCTTTTTTCAATATTTCCTTTTGTCAATATTTCCGTTTTTCAATATTTCCTTTTTTCAATATTTCCTTTTGTCAATATTTCCTTTTGTCAATATTTCCTTTTGTCAATATTTCCTTTTGTCAATATTTCCTTTTTTCAATATTTCCTTTTTTCTATACTTCCTTTTTTCAATATATCATTTTGTCAATATTTCCTTTATTCATTATTTCCTTTTGTCAATATTTCATTTTTTCTATACTTACTTTTGTCAATATTTCCTTTTGTCAATATTACCTTTTGGCAATATTTCCTTTTTCCTATACTTAATTTTGCCAATATTTCTTTTTTTCAATATTTCCTTTTGTCAATATTTCCTTTTTTCAATATTTCCTTTTGTCAATATTTCCTTTTGTCAATATTTCCTTTTGTCAATATTTCCTTTTTTCAATATTACCTTTATTCAATATTACCTTTTGTAAATATTAACCTTTTTTTTTACTTCCTTTTTTCAATATTTCCTTTTTTCAATATTTTTTTTTCAATATTTTCTTTTGTCAATATTTCCTTTTGTCAATATTTCCTTTATTCAATATTTCCTTTTTTCAATATTTCCTTTTTTCTATACTTCCTTTTTTAATATTTCCTTTTGTCAATATTTCCTTTTGTCAATATTTCCTATTTCAATATTTCCTTTTTTCAATATTTCCTTTTTTCAATATTTCCTTTTTTCAATATTTCCTTTTTTCAATATTTCCTTTTTTCAATTATTCCTTTTGTCAATATTTCCTTTTTTTCTATACTTTCTTTTGTCAATATTTCCTTTCGTAAATATTTCCTTTCGTAAATATTTCCTTTTGTCAATATTTCCTTTTTTCAATATTTCCTTTTTTCAATATTCCCTTTTTTCAATAATTCCTTTTTTCTATACTTCCTGTTGTCAATATTTCCATTTTTCAATATTCCCTTCTGTCAATATATCCTTTTTTCAATATTTTTTTTTTTCAATTTTTCCTCTTGTCAATGTTTCTTTTTGTCAATATTTCCTTTTTTCAATGTTTATTTTTTTCAATATTTACTTTTATCAATATTTCTTTTTTTCAATACTTTCGTTTGTCAAAATTTCCTTTTGTCAATATTTCATTTGGTCAATATATCCTTCTTTGAATATTTCCTTTTGTCAATATTTCCTTTTTTCAATATTTCCTTTTGTCAATATTTCCTTTTTTCAATATTTCCTTTTTTCAATATTTCCTTTTGCCAATATTTCCTTTCGTCAATATTTCATTTTGTCGATTTTATCTTTTGTCAATATTTCCTTTTTTTAATATTTCATTTTTCTTCTATACTTCCTTTTTTCAACATCTCCTTTTTTCTATACTACCTTTTGTCAATATTTCCTTTTGTCAATATATTCTTTTGTCAATATTTCCTTTTTTCTATACTTCCTTTCGTTAATATTTCCTTTTTTCAATATTTCCTTTTGTCAATATTTCCTATTTTCAATATTTCCTTTTGTCAATATTTCTATTTGTCAATATTTCCTTTTTTCAATATTTCCTTTTTTCAATATTTCCTTTTGTCAATATTTCCTATTTTCAATATTTCCTTTTGTCAATATTTCCTTTTGTCAATTTTTCCTTCTGTCAATATTTACTTTTGTCAATATTTCCTTTTGTCAATATTTCCTTTTTTCAATATTTCCTTTTGTCAATATTTCCGTTTTTCAATATTTCCTTTTTTCATTATTTCCTTTTGTCAATATTTCCTTTTGTCAATATTTCCTTTTGTCAATATTTCCTTTTGTCAATATTTCCTTTTTTCAATATTTCCTTTTTTCTATACTTCCTTTTTTCAATATATCATTTTGTCAATATTTCCTTTATTCATTATTTCCTTTTGTCAATATTTCATTTTTTCTATACTTACTTTTGTCAATATTTCCTTTTGTCAATATTACCTTTTGGCAATATTTCCTTTTTCCTATACTTAATTTTGTCAATATTTCTTTTTTTCAATATTTCCTTTTGTCAATATTTCCTTTTTTCAATATTTCCTTTTTTCAATATTTCCTTTTTTCAATAAATCCTTTTGTCAATATTTCCTTATATCAATATTTCCGTTTGTCAATATTTCCTTTTGTCAATATTTCCTTTTGTCAATATTTCCTTTTTTCAATATTTCCTCTTTTCAATATTTCCTTTTTTCTATACTTCCTTTCTTCAATATTTTCTTATTTCTATACTTCCTTTTGTCAATATTTCCTTTTTTCTATACATCCTTTTGTCAATTTTTCCTTTTTTCAATATTTCCTTGTGTCAAAATTTCCTTTTGTCAATATTTCCTTTTTTCAATATTTCCTTTTGTCAATATTTCCTTTTGTCAATATTTCCTTTTGTCAGTTTTATCTTTTAATAATATTTCCTTTTTTTAATATTTCCTTTTTTCTATACTTCCTTATTCAACATTTCCTATTTTCTATACTTCCTTTTGTCAATATTTCCTTTTGTCAATATTTCCTTTTTTCTATACTTCCTTTTGTCAATATTTCCTTTTTTCAATATTTCCTTTTGTCAATATTTCCTTTTTTCAATATTTCCTTTTTTCAATATTTCCTTTTGTCAATATTTCTTTTTGTCAATATTTCCTTTTTTCAATATTTCCATTTTTCAATATTTCCTTTTGTCTATATTTACTTTTTTCAATATTTCCTTTTGTCAATATTTCCTTTGTCAATTTTTCCTTCTGTCAATATATACTTTTGTCAATATCTACTTTTGTCAATATTTCCTTTTTTCAATATTTCCGTTTTTCAATATTTCCTTTTTTCAATATTTCCTTTTGTCAATATTTCCTTTTGTAAATATTTACTTTTGTCAATATTTCCTTTTTTCAATATTTCCTTTTTTCTATACTTCTTTTTTTCAATATTTCATTTTGTCAATATTTCCTTCATTCAATATTTCCTTTTGTCAATATTTCCTTTTTTCTATACTTACTTTTGTAAATATTTCCTTTTGTCAATATTTCCTTTTGTCAATATTTCCTTTTTTCTATACTTCCTTTTGTCAATATTTCCTTTTGTCAATATTTCCATTTGTCAAAATTTCCTTTTTTCTAAACTTCCTTTTGTCAATATTTCCTTTTTCAATATTTCCTTTTGTCAATATTTCATTTTTTCAATACTTCCGTTTGTTAATATTTCCTTTTGTCAATATTTCTTTTTGTCAATATTTCCTTTTTTCAAT
This sequence comes from Ischnura elegans, assembly GCF_921293095.1. Lineage (NCBI taxonomy): Eukaryota > Metazoa > Arthropoda > Insecta > Odonata > Coenagrionidae > Ischnura > Ischnura elegans. The sequence goes on from NC_060251.1 coordinate 17,895,104, forward strand.
ATTTCCTTTTTTCTATACTTCCTTTTTTCAATATTTCCTTTCTTCAATATTTCCTTTTTTCAATATATCCTTTTTTTAATATTTCCTTTTATCAACATTTCCTTTTTTCAATATTTCCTTTTTTCTATATTTCTCTTTTTCATTATTTCCTTTTCTCAATATTTCCTTTTTTCAAAATTTCCTTTTTTCTAAACTTTCTTTTGTCAATATTTCCTTTTTTCTAAATTTCCATTTTTCAATATTTCCTATGTTCAATATTTCCACTTTTTTATACTTCCTTTTGTCAAAATTTCCTTTTGTCAATATTTCCTTTTTTCAATATTTCCTTTTGTCTATATTGTTTTTTTTCTATACTTCCTTTTGTCAATATTTTTTTTCTATACTTCCTTTTGTCAATATTTCCTTTTGTCAATATTTCCTTTTTTCAATATTTCCTTTTGTCAATATTTCCTTTTGTCAATATTTCCTTTTTCAAATTTTCCTTTTTTCAATATTTCCTTTTTTCAATATTTTCTTTTTTCAATATTTCCTTTTGTCAATATTTCCTTTTTTCTATACTTCCTTTTGTCAATATTTCCTTTTTAAAATATTTCCTTTTGTCAATATTTCCTTTTTTCAATATATACTTTTTTCAAAATTTCCTTTTTTCAATATTCCCTTTTTTCAATAATTCCTTTTTTCTATACTTCCTTTTGTCAATATTTCCTTTTGTCAATATTTCCTTTTGTCAATATCTCCTATTGTCAATATTTCCTTTATTCAATATTTCCTTTTGTCTATATTTCCTATTTTCTATACTTCCTTTTTTAATATTTCCTTTTGTCAATATTTCCTTTTGTCAATATTTCCTATTTCAATATTTCCTTTTTTTCTATACTTTCTTTTGTCAATATTTCCTTTCGTAAATATTTCCTTTTGTCAATATTTCCTTTTTTCAATACTTCCGTTTGTCAATATTTCCTTTTGTCAATATTTCCTTTGGTCAATATATCCTTTTTTGAATATTTCCTTTTGTCAATATTTCCTTTTTTCAATATTTCCTTTTGTCAATATTTCCTTTTTTCAATATTTCCTTTTTTCAATATTTCCTTTTGTCAATATTTCCCTTTGTCAATATTTCATTTTGTCAATTTTATCTTTTGTCAATATTTCCTTTTTTTAATATTTCCTTTTTTCTATACTTCCTTTTTTCAACATCTCCTTTTTTCTATACTACCTTTTGTCAATATTTCCTTTTGTCAATATTTTCTTTTTCAATATTTCCTTTTTTCTATACTTTCTTTTGTCAATATTTCCTTTTTTCAATATTTCCTTTTGTCAATATTTCCTTTTTTCAATATTTCCTTTTGTCAATATTTCTTTTTGTCAATATTTCATTTTTTCAATACTTCAGTTTGTCAATATTTTCTTTTGTCAATATTTCCTTTTGTCAATATATCCTTTTTTCAATATTTCCTTTTTTCTATACTTCCTTTTTTCAATATTTCCTTTTTTCAATATTTCCTTTTTTCAATATTTCCTTTTTTCAATATTTCCTTTTTTCTATACGTCCTTTTTTCAATATTTCCTTTTGTCAATATTTTCTTTTTTTAATATTTATTTTTGTCAATATTTCCTTTTGTCAATATTTCCTTTTGTCAATATTTCCTTTTTTCAATATTTCCTTTTGTCAATATTTAATTTTTTCAATATTTCCTTTTGTCAATATGTCCTTTTTTCAATATTTCCTTTTTTCTATATTTCTCTTTTTCATTTTTTCCTTTTCTCAATATTTCCTTTTTTCAATATTTCCTTTTTTCTATACTTCCTTTTGTCAATATTTCCTTTTTTCTAAATTTCCATTTTTCAATATTTCCTGTGTTCAATATTTCCACTTTTCTATACTTCCTTTTTTCAAAATTTCCTTTTGTCAATATTTCCTTTTTTCAATATTTCCTTTTGTCTGTATTGTCTTTTTTCTATACTTCCTTTTGTTAACATTTTTTTTTCTAAACTTCCTTTTGTCAATATTTCCTTTCGTCAATATTTCCTTTTTTCAATATTTCCTTTTGTCAATATTTCCTTTTGGCAATATTTCCTTTATTCAATATTACCTTTTGTCAATATTTCCTTTTTTCTTTACTTCCTTTTTTCAATATTTCCTTTTTTCAATATTTTTTTTTCAATATTTTCTTTTGTCAATATTTCCTTTTTTCAATATTTCCTTTTTTCTATACTTCCTTTTTTAATATTTCCTTTTGTCAATATTTCCTTTTGTCAATATTTCCTATTTCAATATTTCGATTTTTTAATATTTCCTTTTTTCAATATTTCCTTTTTTCAATTATTCCTTTTGTCAATATTTCCTTTTTTTCTATTCTTTCTTTTGTCAATATATCCTTTCGTAAATATTTCCTTTCGTAAATATTTCCTTTTGTCAATATTTCCTTTTTTCAATATTTCCTTTTTTCAATATTCCCTTTTTTCAATAATTCCTTTTTTCTATACTTCCTTTTGTCAATATTTCCATTTTTCAATATTCCCTTCTGTCAATATATCCTTTTTTCAATATTTCTTTTTTTCAATATTTCCTCTTGTCAATATTCCTTTTTGTCAATATTTCCTTTTTTCAATGTTTAATTTTTTCAATATTTACTTTTATCAATATTTCCTTTTATCAATACTTCCGTTTGTCAAAATTTCCTTTTGTCAATATTTCCTTTGGTCAATATATCCTTTTTTGAATATTTCCTTTTGTCAAAATTTCCTTTTTTCAATATTTCCTTTTGTCAATATTTCCTTTTTTCAATATTTCCTTTTTTCAATATTTCCTTTTGCCAATATTTCCTTTCGTCAATATTTCATTTTGTCGATTTTATCTTTTGTCAATATTTCCTTTTTTTAATATTTCATTTTTTCTATACTTCCTTTTTTCTATACTACCTTTTGTCAATATTTCCTTTTGTCAATATATTCTTTTGTCAATATTTCCTTTTTTCTATACTTCCTTTTGTCAATATTTCCTTTTTTCAATATTCCCTTTTGTCAATATTTCCTATTTTCAATATTTCCTTTGGTCAATATTTCTTTTTGTCAATATTTCCTTTTTTCAATATTTCCTTTTTTCAATATTTCCTTTTGTCAATATTTCCTATTTTCAATATTTCCTTTTGTCAATATTTCCTTTTGTCAATTTTTCCTTCTGTCAATATTTACTTTTGTCAATATTTTCTTTTTGTCAATATTTCCTTTTTTCAATATTTCCTTTTGTCAATATTTCCGTTTTTCAATATTTCCTTTTTTCAATATTTCCTTTTGTGAATATTTCCTTTTGTCAATATTTCCTTTTGTCAATATTTCCTTTTGTCAATATTTCCTTTTTTCAATATTTCCTTTTTTCTATACTTCCTTTTTTCAATATATCATTTTGTCAATATTTCCTTTATTCAATATTTCCTTTTGTCAATATTTAATTTTTTCTATACATACTTTTGTCAATATTTCCTTTTGTCAATATTTCCTTTTGGCAATATTTACTTTTTTCTATACTTAATTTTGTCAATATTTCCTTTTTTCAATATTTCCTTTTGTCAATATTTCCGTTTTTCAATATTTCCTTTTTTCAATATTTCCTTTTGTCAATATTTCCTTTTGTCAATATTTCCTTTTGTCAATATTTCCTTTTTTCAATATTTCCTTTTTTCAATAATTCCTTTTATCAATATTTCCTTTTATCAATACTTCCGTTTGTAAATATTTCCTTTTGTCAACATTTCCTTTTGTCAATATTTCCTTTTTTCTACACTTCCTTTTGTCACTATTTCCTTTTTTTATCTTTCCTTTTGTCAATATTTCCTTTTTTCAATATTTCCTTTTTTCAATATTTCCTTTTGTCAATATTTCCTTTCGTCAATATTTCATTTTGTCGATTTTATCTTTTGTCAATATTTGCTTTTTTTAATATTTCATTTTTTCTATACTTCCTTTTTTCAACATCTCCTTTTTTCTATACTACCTTTTGTCAATATTTCCTTTTGTCAATATATTCTTTTGTCAATATTTCTTTTTTTCTATACTTCCTTTTGTCAATATTTCCTTTTTTCAATATTTCCTTTTGTCAATATTTCCTTTTTTCAATATTTCCTTTTGTCAATATTTCTTTTTGTCAATATTTCCTTTTTTCAATATTTCCTTTTGTCAATATTTCCTTTTTTCAATATTTCATTTTGTCAATATTTCTCTTTGTCAATATTTCCTTTTTTCAATATTTCCTTTTTTCAATATTTCCTTTTGTCAATATTTCGTATTTTCAATATTTCCTTTTGTCAATATTTCCTTTTGTCGATTTTTCCTTCTGTCAATATTTACTTTTGTCAATATTTCCTTTTGTCAATATTTCCTTTTTTCAATATTTCCTTTTGTCAATATTTCCGTTTTTCAATATTTCCTTTTTTCAATATTTCCTTTTGTCAATATTTCCTTTTGTCAATATTTCCTTTTGTCAATATTTCCTTTTGTCAATATTTCCTTTTTTCAATATTTCCTTTTTTCTATACTTCCTTTTTTCAATATATCAATTTGTCAATATTTCCTTTATTCAATATTTCCTTTTGTCAATATTTCATTTTTTCTATACTTACTTTTGTCAATATTTCCTTTTGTCAATATTTCCTTTTGGCAATATTTCCTTTTTTCTATTCTTAATTTTGTCAATATTTCCTTTTTTCAATATTTCCTTTTGTCAATATTTCCGTGTTTCAATATTTTCCTTTTTTCAATATTTCCTTTTGTCAATATTTCCTTTTGTCAATATTTCCTTTTGTCAATATTTCCTTTTTTCAATATTTCCTTTTTTCAATAATTCATTTTTGTCAATATTTTCTTTTTTCAATATTTCCTATTGTTAATATTTCCTTTTGTCAATATTTCCTTTTGTCAATATATCCTTTTTTCAATATTTCCTTTTTTCTATTCTTCCTTTTTTCAATATTTCCTTTTTTCATTATTACCTTTTTTCAATATTTCCTTTTTTCTATACTTTCTATTTTCAATATTTCCTTTTGTCAATATTTCCATTTTTCAATATTTCCTTTTGTCAATATTTCCTTTTGTCAATATTTCCTTTTGTCAATATTTCCTTTTGTCAATATTTCCTTTTTTCAATATTTCCTTTTTTCTATACTTCCTTTTGTCAATATTTCCTTTAGTCAATATTTCCTTTTTTCTATACTTCCTTTTGTCAATATTTCCTTTTTTTATCTTTACTTTTGTCAATATTTCCTTTTGTCAATATTTCCTTTTGTCAAAATTTCCTATTGTCAATATTTCCTTTTTTCAATACTTCCTTTTTTCAATATTTCCATTTTTCTATACTTCTTTTTGCCAAAAATTCCTTTTGTCAATATTACCTTTTGCAAATCTTTCCTTTTTTCTATACTTCCTTTTGTCAATACTTCCATTTTTCAATATTTCCTTTTGTCAATATATCCTTTTATCAATATTTCCTTTTTTCAATATTTCCTTTTGTCAATATTTCTTTTTGTCAATATTTCCTTTTTTCAATATTTCCTTTTTTCAATATTTCCTTTTGTCAATATTACCTTTTTTCAATATTTCCCTTTTTCAATATTTCCTTTTGTCAATATATCCTTTTGTCAATATTTCCTTTTTTCAATATTTCCTTTTTTCAATATTTCCTTTTGTCAATATTACCTTTTTTCAATATTTCCTTTTTTCAGTATTTCCTTTTGTCAATATTTCCTATTGTCAATATTTCCTTTATTCAATATATCCTTTTGTTTTTTTCTTTCCATTTCAAAAGAAAATATTGACAAACGGAAGTACCAAAAAAATGAAATATTGGAAAAAGGAAATATTGACAAAAGTAAATATTGACAGAAGGAAAAATTGACAAAAGGCAATAATGACAAAAGGAAACACTGGAAAAAGAAAATATAGACAATTGAAATATTGAAAAAAGGAAATATTGAAAAAAGGAAATATTGACAAAAAGAAATATTGACAAAAGGAAATATTGAAAAAAGGAAATATTGACAAAAGGAAATATTGAAAAAAGGAAATATTGACAAAAGGAAGTATAGAAAAAAGGAAATATTGACAAAAGGAAATATTGACATAAGGAAATATTGACAAAAGGAAGTATAGAAAAAAGGAAATGTTGAAAAAAGGAAGTATAGAAAAAAGGATATATTAAAAAAAGGAAATATTATTAAAAGATAAAATTGAAAAAAGGAAATATTGACAAAAGGAAATATTGACAAAAGGAAATATTGAAAAAAGGAAATATTAAAAAAAAGGAAATATTGACAAAAGGAAATATTGAAAAAAGGAAATATTGACAAAAGGAAAGATTGAAAAAAGGATATATTGACAAAAGGAAATATTGACAAAAGGAAATATTGACAACCGGAAGCATTGAAAAAAGGAAATATTGATAAAAGTAAATATTGAAAAAAGGAAACATTGAAAAAAGGTAATATTGACAAAAAGAAATATTGACAAAAGGAAATATTGAAAAAAAAAATATTGAAAAAAGGAAATATTGACAGAAGGGAATATTGAAAAATGGAAATATCGACAAAAGGAAATATTGACAAAAGGAAATATTGACAAAAGGAAATATTAACAAAAGGAAATATTGAAAAAAGGAACTATTGAAAAAGGAAACATTGATATAAGGAAATATTGAAAAAAGGAAATATTGACAAAAGGAAATATTGACAAAAGTAAATATTGACGAAAGGAAAAATTTTCAAAAGGAAATATTGACAAAAGAAAGTATAGAAAAAAGGAAATATTCACAAAAGGAAATATTGACAAAAGGATATATTGACAAAAGGAAAGTATAGAAAAAAAGAAATTTTGAAAAAAGGAAGTTTAGAAAAAAGGAAATATTGAAAAAAGGAAATATTGACAAAAGGAAATATTGAAAAACGGAAATATTGAAAAAAGGAAATATTGAAAAAAGGAAATATTGACAAAAAGAAATATTGACAAAAGGAAATATTGAAAAAAAGAAAAAATTGATAAAAGGATATATTGACAAAAGGAAATATTGAAAAAAGGAAATATTGAAAAAAGGTAATATTGACAAAAGGAAATATTGAAAAAAGGAAATATTGAAAAAAGGAAATATTGACAAAAGGAAATATTGAAAAAAGGAAATATTGAAAAAAGGAAATATTGACAAAAAGAAATATTGACAAAAGGAAATATTGAAAAAAGGAAATATTGATAAAAGGATATATTGACAAAAGGAAATATTGAAAAATTGAAATATTGACAAAAGGAAGTATAGAAAAAAGGAAAGATTTGCAAAAGGTAATATTGACAAAAGGAATTTTTGGCAAAAAGAAGTATAGAAAAAAGGAAATATTGAAAAAAGGAAGTATTGAAAAAAGGAAATATTGACAAAAGGAAATATTGACAAAAGGAAATATTGACAAAAGGAAATATTGACAAAAGGAAAGATAAAAAAAGGAAATAGTGACAAAAGGAAGTATAGAAAAAAGGAAATATTGACAAAAGGAAATAATGACAAAAGGAAGTGTAGAAAAAAGGAAATATTGACAAAAGGAAATATTGACAAAAGGAAATATTGACGAAAGGAAATGTTGACAAAAGGAAATATTGGCAAAAGGAAATATTGAAAAATGGAAATATTGACAAAAGGAAATATTGACAAAACAAAGTATAGAAAAAAGGAAATATTGAAAAAAGGAAATAATGAAAAAAGGAAATATTGAAAAAAGGAAGAATAGAAAAAAGGAAATATTGAAAAAAGGAAATATTGACAAAAGGAAATATTGACAAAAGGAAATATTGACAAAAGGAAATATTGAAAAAAGGAAATATTGAAAAACGGAAATATTGACAAAAGGAAATATTGAAAAAAGGAAATATTGACAAAATTAAGTATAGAAAAAAGGAAATATTGCCAAAAGGAAATATTGACAAAAGGAAATATTGACAAAAGTAAGTATAGAAAAAATGAAATATTGACAAAAGGAAATATTGAATAAAGGAAATATTGACAAAATGATATATTGAAAAAAGGAAGTATAGAAAAAAGGAAATATTGAAAAAAGGAAATATTGACAAAAGGAAATAATGACAAAAGGAAATATTGACAAAAGGAAATATTGACGAAAGGAAATATTGACAAAAGGAAATATTGAAAAAAGGAAAAATTGACAAAAGGAAATATTGACAAAAGTAAATATTGACAGAAGGAAAAATTGACAAAAGGAAATATTGACAAAAGGAAATATTGAAAATAGGAAATATTGACAAAAGGAAATATTGAAAAAAGGAAATATTGAAAAAAGGAAATATTGACAAAAAGAAATATTGACAAAAGGAAATATTGAAAAAAGGAAATATTGACAAAAGGAAATATTGAAAAAAGGAAATATTGACAAAAGGAAGTTTAGAAAAAAGGAAATATTGACAAAAGAATATATTTACAAAAGGAATTTTTGACAAAAGGTAGTATAGAAAAAAGGAGATGTTGAAAAAAGGAAGTATAGAAAAGATGAAATATTAAAAAAAGGAAATATTGACAAAAGATAAAATCGACAAAATGAAAAATTGAAAAAAGGAAACATTGATATAAGGAAATATTGCAAAAAGGAAATATTGACAAAAGGAAATATTGACAAAAGTAAATATTGACGAAAGGAAAAATTTACAAAAGGAAATATTGACAAAAGGAAGTATAGAAAAAAGGAAATATTGACAAAAGGAAATATTTACAAAAGGATATATTGACAAAAGGAAAGTATAGAAAAAAAGAAATATTGAAAAAAGGAAGTTTAGAAAAAAGGAAATATTGAAAAAAGGAAATATTGACAAAAGGAAATATTGAAAAAAGGAAATATTGAAAAAAGGAAATATTGAAAAAAAGTAATTTTGACAAAAGGAAATATTGAAAAAAGGAAATATTGAAAAAAGGAAATATTGACAAAAAGAAATATTGACAAAAGGAAATATTGAAAAAAGGAATTGTTGATAAAAGGATATATTGACAAAAGGAAATATTGAAAAATGGAAATATTGACAAAAGGAAGTATAGAAAAAAGGAAAGATTTGCAAAAGGTAATATTGACAAAAGGAATTATTGGCAAAAAGAAGTATAGAAAAAAGGAAATATTGAAAAAAGGAAGTATTGAAAAAAGGAAATATTGACAAAAGGAAATATTGACAAAAGGAAATATTGACAAAAGGAAATATTGACAAAAGGAAATATTGACAAAAGGAAAGATAAAAAAAGGAAATAGTGACAAAAGGAAGCATAGAAAAAAGGAAATATTGACAAAAGGAAATATTGATAAAAGGAAGTATAGAAAAAAGGAAATATTGACAAACGGAAATATTGAATAAAGGAAATATTGACAAAAGGAAATATTGACAAAAGGAAATATTGAAAAATGGAAATATTGACTAAAGGAAATATTGAAAAAAGAAAGTATAGAAAAAAGGAAATATTGAAAAAAGGAAATAATGAAAAAAGGAAATATTGAAAAAAGGAAGAATAAAAAAAAGGAAATATTGAAAAAAGGATATATTGAATAAAGGAAATATTGACAAAAGGAAATATTGACAAAAGGAAGTATCGAAAAAAGGACATATTGACAAAAGGAAATATTTTCAAAAGGAAATATTGACAAACGGAAGTACCAAAAAAATGAATAATTGGGAAAGGAAATATTGACAAAAGTAAATATTGACAGAAGGAAAAATTGACAAAAGGCAATAATGACAAAAGGAAATGCTGGAAAAAGAAAATATAGACAATTGAAATATTGAAAAAAGGAAATAATGAAAAAAGGAAATATTGACAAAAAGAAATATTGACAAAAGGAAATATTGAAAAAAGGAAATATTGAAAAAAGGAAATATTGACAAAAGGAAATATTGAAAAAAGGAAATATTGACAAAGGGAAGTATAGAAAAAAGGAAATATTGACAAAAGGAAATATTGACATAAGGAAATATTGACAAAAGGAAGTATAGAAAAAAGGAAATGTTGAAAAAAGGATGTATAGAAAAAAAGATATATTAAAAAAAGGAAATATTATTAAAAGATAAAATTGACAAAAGGAAATATTGACAAAAGGAAATATTGACAGAAGGAAATATTGAAAAAAGGAAATATTAAAAAAAAGGAAATATTGACAAAAGGAAATATTGAAAAAAGGAAATATTGACAAAAGGAAAGATTGAAAAAAGGATATATTGACAAAAGGAAATATTGAAAAAAGGAAATATTGACAAACGGAAGCATTGAAAAAAGGAAATATTGATAAAAGTAAATATTGAAAAAAGGAAACATTGAAAAAAGGTAATATTGACAAAAAGAAATATTGACAAAAGGAAATATTGAAAAAAAAAATATTGAAAAAAGGAAATATTGACAGAGGGGAATATTGAAAAATGGAAATATTGACAAAAGGAAATATTAACAAAAGGATATATTGACAAAAGGAAATATTAACAAAAGGAAATATTGAAAAAAGGAACTATTGAAAAAGGAAACATTGATATAAGGAAATATTGAAAAAAGGAAATATTGACAAAAGGAAATATTGACAAAAGTAAATATTGACGAAAGGAAAAATTTTCAAAAGAAAATATTGACAAAAGAAGTATAGAAAAAAGGAAATATTGACAAAAGGAAATATTGACAAAAGGATATATTGACAAAAGGAAAGTATAGAAAAAAGGACGTATTGACAAAAGGAAATATTGAATAAAGGAAATATTGACAATAGTAAATATTGACAAAAGGAAATATTGAAAAAAGGAAATATTGAAAAAAGGTAATATTGACAAAAGGAAATATTGAAAAAAGGAAATATTGAAAAAAGGAAATATTGACAAAAGGATATATTGACGAAAGGAAATATTAAAAAAAGGAAATATTGAAAAAAGGTAATATTGACAAAAGGAAATATTGAAAAAAGGAAATATTGAAAAAAGGAAATATTGACAAAAAGAAATATTGACAAAAGGAAATATTGAAAAAAGGAAATATTGATAAAAGGATATATTGACAAAAGGAAATATTGAAAAATGGAAATATTGACAAAAGGAAGTATAGAAAAAAGGAAAGATTTGCAAAAGGTAATATTGACAAAAGGAATTTTTGGCAAAAAGAAGTATAGAAAAAAGGAAATATTGAAAAAAGGAAGTATTGAAAAAAGGAAATATTGACAAAAGGAAATATTGAAAAAAGGAAATATTGACAAAAGGAAATATTGACAAAAGGAAAGATAAAAAAAGGAAATAGTGACAAAAGGAAGTATAGAAAAAAGGTTGTCGTTGAAAATGTTGTCGTTGAAAATGTTGTCGTTGAAAATGTTGTCGTTGAAAATGTTGTCGTTGAAAATGATGTCATTGAAAATGTTGTCGTTGAAAATGTTGTCGTTGAAAATGTTGTCGTAGAAAATGTTTTCGTTGAAAATGATGTCGTTGAAAATGTTGTCGTTGAAAATGTTGTCATTGAAAATGTTGTCGTTGAAAAAGTTGTCGCTGAAAATGTTGTCGTTGAAAATGTTGTCGTTGAAAATGTTGTCGTTGACAATGTTGTAGTTGATAATGTTGTCGTTGGAAATGATTTCGTTGAAAATATTGTCGTTGAAAATTTTGTCGTTGAAAATGTTAACGTTGAAAATTTTGTCGTTGAAAATGTTTTCGTTGAAAATGTTGTCGTTGAAAATGTTGTCGTTGAAAATGTAGTCGTTGAAAATGTTGTCGTTGAAAATCTTGTCGTTAAAAATGTTGTCGTTGAAAATGTTGTCGCTGAAAATGTTGTCGTTGAAAATGTTGTCGCTGAAAATGTTGTCTTTGAAAATGTTGTCGTTGAAAATTTTGTTGTTAAAAATGTTGTCGTTGAAAATGTTGTCGTTGAAAATGTAGTCGTTGAAAATGTTGTCGTTGAAAATCTTGTCGTTAAAAATGTTGTAGTTGAAAATGTTGTCGTTGAAAATGTTGTCGTTGAAAATGTTGTCGCTGAAAATGTTGTCTTTGAAAATGTTGTCGTTGAAAATGTTGTCGTTAAAAATGTTGTCGTTGAAAATGTTGTTGTCGTTGAAAATGTTGTAGTTGTTTAAAATGTTGTTTTTGTTGAAAATGTTGTTGTCTTTGAAAATGTTGTCGTTGACAAATGTTTTCGTTGAAAATGATGTCGTTGAAAATGTTGTCGTTGAAAACGTTGTCGTTGAAAATGTTGTCATGTAAAATGTTGTCGTTGAAAATGTTGTCGCTGAAAATGTTGTCGTTGAAAATTTTGTCGGTGAAAATATTGTCGTTGACAATGTTGTCGTTGAAAATGATGTCGTTGAAAATGTTGTCGTTGACGATACTGTCGTTGAAAATTTTGTCGTTGAAAATGTTGTCGTTGAAAATGTTGTCGTTGTAAATGTTGTCGTTGAAAATGTTGTCGTTGAAAATGATGTCGTTGAAAATGTTGTCGTTGAAAATGTTGTCGTTGAAAATGTTGATGTTGAAAATGTTGTTGTTGTTGAAAATGTTTTTGTTGTTGAAAATGTTGTTGTTGTGGTTGTTGTTGTTGTTTTTGTTGTTGTTGTTGTTGTTGTTGTTGCTGTTGTTGTTGTTGTTGTTGTTGAAAATGTTGTCGTTGAAAATGTTGTCGTTGAAAATGCTGTCGTTGTTAATGTTGTTGTTGAAATTGTTGCCGTTGAAAATGTTGCCGTTGAAAATTGTCGTTGAAAATGTTGTCGTTGAAATTTGTTGTCGTTGTAAATGTTGTTGTTGAAAATGTTGTCGTTTAAAATGGTGTCGTTGAAAATGTTGTCGTTGAAAATGTTGTCGTTGAAAATGTTTTCGTTGAAAATGTTAGCGTTGAAAATGTTTTCGTTGAAAATGTTGTCGTTGAAAATGTTGTCGTTGAAAATGTTGTCGTTAAAAATGTTGTCGTTGAAAATGTTGTCGTTGAAAATGTTGTCGTTGAAAATGTTGTCGCTGAAAATGTTGTCGTTGAAAATGTGGTCGTTGAAAATGTTGTCGTTGAAAATGTTGTCGTTGAAAATGTTGTCTTTGAAACTGTTTTCGTTGAAAATGTTGTCGTTGAAAATGATGTCGTTGAAAATGTTGTCGTTGAAAATGTTGTCGTTGAAAATATTGTCGTTGAAAATGTTGTCGTTGAAAATGTTGCCGTTGAAAATGTTGTCGTTAAAAATGTTGTCGTTTAAAATGTTGTTGTTTAAAATGTAGTTGCTGAAAATGTTGTTGTTGAAAATTTTGTTGTTGAAAATGTTGTTGTTGAAAATGTTGTTGTTGTTGATAATGTTGTAGTTGTTGAAAATGTTGTCCTTCAAAATGTTTTCGCTGAAAATGTTGTCGTTAAAAATGTTGTCGTTAAAAATGTTGTCGTTTAAAATGTTCTCGTTGAAAATGTTGTCGTTGAAAATGTTGTTGTTGAAAATGTTGTCGTTGAAAATGTTGTCGTTGAAAATGCTTTCGTTGAAAATGTTGTCGTTGAAAATGTTGTCGTTGAAAATGTTGTCGTTGAAAATGTTGTCGTTGGAAATGTTGTCGTTGAAAATGTTATTGTAAAAAATGTTGTCGTTGAAAATGTTATCGTTGAAAATGTTTTCGTTGAAAATGTTACCGTTGAAAGTGTTGTCGTTGAAAATGTTGTCGTTGAAAATGTTGTCGTTGAAAATGTTGTCGTTGAAAATAATGTCGTTGAAAATGTTGTCGTTGAAAATGTTGTCGTTGAAAATGTTGATGTTGAAAATATTTTTGTTGTTGAAAATGTTTTTGTTGTTAGAAATGTTGTTGTGGGGTTGTTGTTTTTGTTTTTGTTGTTGTTGTTGTTGTTGTTGCTGTTGTTGTTGTTGTTGTTGTGTTGTTGTTGTTGTTGTTGAAAATTTTGTCGTTGAAAATGTTGTCGTTGAAAATGCTGTCGTTGTAAATGTTGTTGTTGAAAATGTTGCCGTTGAAAATGTTGTCGTTGAAAATATTGTCGTTGAAAAATGTCGTTGAAAATGTTGTCGTTGAAAATGTTGTCGATGAAAATGTTGTCGTTGAAAATGTTGTCATTAAAAATGTTGTCGTTTAAAATGTTGTTGTTTAAAATGTAGTTGCTGAAAATGTTGTTGTTGAAAATTTTGTTGTTGAAAATGTTGTTGTTGAAAATGTTTTTGTTGTTGATAATGTTGTAGTTGTTGAAAATGTTGTCCTTCAAAATGTTTTCGCTGAAAATTTTGTCGTTAAAAATGTTGTCGTTTAAAATGTTCTCGTTGAAAATGTTGTCGTTGAAAATGTTGTTGTTGAAAATGTTGTCGTTGAAAATGTTGTCGTTGAAAATGCTTTCGTTGAAAATGTTGTCGTTGAAAATGTTGTCGTTGAAAATGTTGTCGTTGAATATGTTGTCGTTGGAAATGTTGTCGTTGAAAATGTTATTGTAAAAAATGTTGTCGTTGAAAATGTTATCGTTGAAAATGTTTTCGTTGAAAATGTTACCGTTGAAAGTGTTGTCGTTGAAAATGTTGTCGTTGAAAATGTAGTTGAAAATGTTGTCGTTGAAAATAATGTCGTTGAAAATGTTGTCGTTGAAAATGTTGTCGTTGAAAATGTTGATGTTGAAAGTATTGTTGTTGTTGAAAATGTTTTTGTTGTTAGAAATGTTGTTGTTGTGGTTGTTGTTGTTGTTTTTGTTGTTGTTGTTGTTGTTGTTGTTGCTGTTGTTGTTGTTGTTGTTGTGTTGTTGTTGTTGTTGTTGAAAATTTTGTCGTTGAAAATGTTGTCGTTGAAAATGCTGTCGTTGTAAATGTTGTTGTTGAAAATGTTGCCGTTGAAAATGTTGTCGTTGAAAATTGTCGTTGAAAATGTTGTCGTTGAAAATGTTGTCGTTGAAAATGTTGTCGTTGAAAATGTTGTCGTTGAAAATGTTGTCGTTGAAAATGTTTTCGTTGAAAATGTTAGCGTTGAAAATGTTGTCGTTGAAAATGTTGTCGTTGAAAATGTTGTCGTTGAAAATGTTGTCGTTGAAAATGTTGTCGTTGAAAATGTTGTCGTTGAAAATTTTGTCGTTGAAAATGTTGTCGCTGAAAATGTTGTCGTTGAAAATGTGGTCGTTGAAAATTTTGTCGTTGAAAATGTTGTCGTTGAAAATGTTGTCGTTGAAAATGTTGTCGTTGAAAATGTTGTCGTTGAAAATGATGTCATTGAAAATGTTGTCGTTGAAAATGTTGTCGTTGAAAATGTTGTCGTTGAAAATGTTGTCGTTGAAAATGTTGTCGTTAAAAATGTTGTCGTTGAAAATGTTGTTGTTTAAAATGTAGTTGCTAAAAATGTTGTTGTTGAAAATATTTTTGTTGAAAATGTAATTGTTGTTGAAAATGTTGTTGTTGTTGATAATGTTGTAGTTGTTGAAAATGTTGTCCTTCAAAATGTTTTCGCTGAAAATGTTGTCGTTAAAAATGTTGTCGTTTAAAGTGTTGTCGTTGAAAATGTTGTTGTTGAAAATGTTGTCGTTGAAAATGTTGTCGTTGAAAATGCTGTCGTTGACAACGACAACATTTTCAACGACAACATTTTCAACGACAACATTTTCAACGACAACATTTTCAACGACAACATTTTCAACGACAACATTTTCAACGACATCATTTTCAACGAAAACATTTTCTACGACAACATTTTCAACGACAACATTAACAACGACAGCATTTTTAACGACAACATTTTCAACGACAACATTTTCAACAACAACAACAACAACAACAGCAACAACAACAACAACAACAACAACGAAAACAACAACAACAACAAAAACAAAAACAACAACAACAACAACAACAAAAACAAAAATAACTTCAACAACATTATCAACGACAAAATTTTCAACGACAACATTTTCACCGACACAATATTCAACGACAACATTTCCAACGACAACATTTTCAACGAAAATATTTCCAACGACAACATTTTCAACGACAACATTTTCACCGACAAAATTTTCAATGACAACATTTTCAACGACAACATTTTCAGCGACAACATTTTCAACGACATCATTTTCAAAGACAACAATTTCAACGACAACATTTTCAACGACAACATTTTCAACGACAACATTTTCAATTACAACATTTTCAACGACAACATTTTCATTGACAACATTTTCAACGACAACATTTTCAACGACAACATTTTCAACGACAACATTTTCAACGACAACATTTTCAACGACAACATTTTCAACGACAACATTTTCAACGACAACATTTTCAACGACAACATTTTCAACGACAACATTTTCACCGACAACATTTTTTATGACAACATTTTCAACGACAACAATATCAGCGACAACATTTTCAACAACAACATTTTCAAAGACATTATTTTCAACGACAACATTTTTTAACGACAACATTTTCAACGACAACATTTTCAACGACAACATTTTCAACGACAACATTTTCAACGACAACATTTTCAACGACATCATTTTCAACGACAACATTTTCAACAACAAGATTTTCAACGACAACATTTCAAACGACAACATTTTCAACGACAACATTTTCAACGACAACATTTTCAACGACAACATTTTCAACGACAACATTTTCAACGACAACACTTTCAACGACAACATTTTCAACGACAGCATTTTCAACGAAAATATTTTCAACGACAACATTTTCAACGACAACATTTTCAACGACAACATTTTCAACGACAACATTTTCAACAAAAACAACAAGAAACACCAACAAAAACAACAACAACAACAACAACAAAAAAAACAACAACAACAACAACAAAAATAACTTCAACAACATTATCAACGACAAAATTTTCAACGACAACATTTTCAACGACAACATTTTCAACGACACATTATTCAACGACAACATTTCTTACGACAACATTTTCAACGACAACATTTCCAACGACAACATTTTCAACGATAACATTTTCAAAGACAACATTTTCAACGACAACATTTTCAACGACAACATTTTCAACGACAACATTTTCAACGACAACATTTTCAACTACAACATTTTCAACGACAAAATTTTCAACGACAACATTTTCAACGACAACATTTTCAACGACATCATTTTCAACGACAACATTTTCAACGACAACATTTTAAACGACAACACTTTCAACGGTAACATTTTCAACGAAAACATTTTCAACGATAACATTTTCAACGACAACATTTCCAACGACAACATTTTCAACGACAACATTTTCATGGAAACATTTTCAACGACAACATTAACAACGACAGCATTTTTAACGACAACATTTTCAACGACAACATTTTCAACAACAACAACAACAACAACAGCAACAACAACAACAACAACAACAACGAAAACAACAACAACAACAAAA
Organism: Ischnura elegans; assembly: GCF_921293095.1. Taxonomy (NCBI): domain Eukaryota; kingdom Metazoa; phylum Arthropoda; class Insecta; order Odonata; family Coenagrionidae; genus Ischnura; species Ischnura elegans. The sequence continues at coordinate 17,912,495 of NC_060251.1, forward strand.
ACAAAAACAACAACAACAACAACAACAAAAACAAAAATAACTTCAACAACATTATCAACGACAAAATTTTCAACGACAACATTTTCACCGACACAATATTCAACGACAACATTTCCAACGACAACATTTTCAACGAAAATATTTCCAACGACAACATTTTCAACGACAACATTTTCACCGACAAAATTTTCAATGACAACATTTTCAACGACAACATTTTCAGCGACAACATTTTCAACGACATCATTTTCAAAGACAACAATTTCAACGACAACATTTTCAACGACAACATTTTCAACGACAACATTTTCAACGACAACATTTTCAACGACAACATTTTCATTGACAATATTTTCAACGACAACATTTTCAACGACAACATTTTCAACGACAACATTTTCAACGACAACATTTTCAGCGACAACATTTTCAACGACAACATTTCCAACGACAACATTTTCAACGACAACATTTTCAACGACAACATTTTCAACGACAACATTTTTTATGACAACATTTTCAACGACAACAATTTCAGCGACAACATTTTCAACAACAACATTTTCAAAGACATTATTTTCAACGACAACATTTTTTAACGACAACATTTTCAACGACAACATTTTCAACGACAACATTTTCATCGACAACATTTTCAATGACAACATTTTCAACGACATCATTTTCAACGACAACATTTTCAACAACAAGATTTTCAACGACAACATTTCAAACGACAACATTTTCAACGACAACATTTTCAACGACAACATTTTCAACGACAACATTTTCAACGACAACATTTTCAACGACAACACTTTCAACGACAACATTTTCAACGACAGCATTTTCAACGAAAATATTTTCAACGACAACATTTTCAACGACAACATTTTCAACGACAACATTTTCAACGACAACATTTTCAACAAAAACAACAAGAAACACCAACAAAAACAACAACAACAACAACAACAACAACAACAAAAAAAACAACAACAACAACAACAAAAATAACTTCAACAACATTATCAACGACAAAATTTTCAACGACAACATTTTCAACGACAACATTTTCAACGACACAATATTCAACGACAACATTTCTTACGACAACATTTTCAACGACAACATTTCCAACGACAACATTTTCAACGACAACATTTTCAACGATAACATTTTCAAAGACAACATTTTCAACGACAACATTTTCAACGACAACATTTTCAACGACAACATTTTCAACGACAACATTTTCAACTACAACATTTTCAACGACAAAATTTTCAACGACAACATTTTCAACGACAACATTTTCAACGACATCATTTTCAACGACAACATTTTCAACGACAACATTTTAAACGACAACACTTTCAACGGTAACATTTTCAACGAAAACATTTTCAACGATAACATTTTCAACGACAACATTTCCAACGACAACATTTTCAACGACTACATTTTCATGGAAACATTATCAACGACAACATTTTCAACGACAACATTTTCAACGACAACATTTTCAACGACAACATTTTCAACGACAGCATTTTCAACGACAACAATTTCAACGACAACATTTTCAACAACAACATTTTCAACGACAACATTTTCAACGACAACACTTTAAACGACAACATTTTTAACGACAACATTTTCAGCGAAAACATTTTGAAGGACAACATTTTCAACAACTACAACATTATCAACAACAACAACATTTTCAACAACAACATTTTCAACAACAAAATTTTCAACAACAACAACATTTTTAGCAAATACATTTTAAACAACAACATTTTCAACGACAACATTTTAAACGACAACATTTTCAACGACAACATTTTCAACGACAAATTTTCAACGACCACATTTTCAACGACAACATTTTCAGCGACAACATTTTCAACGACAACATTTTCAACGACAACATTTTCAAAGACAACATTTTCAACGACAACATTTTCAACGACAACATTTTCAACGACAACATTTTCAACGACAACATTTTCAACGCTAACATTTTCAACGAAAACATTTTCAACGACAACATTTTCAACGACAACATTTTCAACGACTACATTTTCAACGACAACATTTTCAACGACAACATTTTCAACGACAACATTTTCAACGACATCATTTTCAACGACAACATTTTCAACGACAACATTTTCAACGACAACACTTTCAACGGTAACATTTTCAACGAAAACATTTTCAACGATATTATTTTCAACGACAATTTTTTTTACAATAACATTTTGAACGACAACATTTCCAACGACAACATTTTCAACGACAACATTTTCAACGACAACATTTTCAACGACAACATTTTCAACGAAAGCATTTTCAACGACAACATTTTCAACGACAACATTTTCAACAACAACATTTTCAACGACAACATTTTCAACGAGAACATTTCAAACGACAACATTTTTAACGACAACATTTTCAGCGAAAACATTTTGAAGGACAACATTTTCAACAAATACAACATTATCAACAACAACAACATTTTTAACAACAACATTTTCAACAACAAAATTTTCAACAACAACATTTTCAGCAACAACATTTTAAACAACAACATTTTAAACGACAACATTTTTAACGACAACATTTTCAACGGCAACATTTTCAACGACAACATTTTCAACGACAACATTTTCAACGACAACATTTTCAACGACAACATTTTCAACGACATCATTTTCAACGACAACATTTTCAACGACAACAGTTTCAACGACAACATTTTCAACGACAACATTTTAAACGACAACATTTTCAACGACCACATTTTCAACGACAACATTTTCAGCGACAACATTTTCAACGACAACATTTTCAACGACAACATTTTCAACGACAACATTTTTAACGACAACATTTTCAACGACAACATTTTCAACGACAACATTTTCAACGCTAACATTTTCAACGAAAACATTTTCAACGACAACATTTTCAACGACAACATTTTCAACGACAACATTTTCGACGACAACATTTTCAACAACAACATTTACAACGACAACATTTTCAACGACAATTTTCAACGGCAACATTTTCAACGGCAACATTTTCCACAACAACATTTACAACGACAGCATTTTCAACGACAACATTTTCAACGACAACATTTTCAACAACAACAACAACAACAACAACAGCAACAACAACAACAACAACAACAACAAAAACAACAACAACAACCACAACAACAACATTTTCAACAACAAAAACATTTTCAACAACAACAACATTTTCAACATCAACATTTTCAACGACAACATTTTCAACGACAACATTTTCAACGACATCATTTTCAACGACAACATTTTCAACGACAACATTTACAACGACAACATTTTCAACGACAACATTTTCAACGACAAAATTTTCAACGACAGTATCTTCAACGACAATATTTTCAACGACAACATTTTCAACGACACAATATTCAACGACAACATTTCTTACGACAACATTTTCAACGACAACATTTCCAACGACAACATTTTCAACGACAACATTTTCAACGATAACATTTTCAAAGACAACATTTTCAACGACAACATTTTCAACGACAACATTTTCAACGACAACATTTTCAACGACAACATTTTCAACTACAACATTTTCAACGACAAAATTTTCAACGACAACATTTTCAACGACAACATTTTCAACGACATCATTTTCAACGACAACATTTTCAACGACAACATTTTAAACGACAACACTTTCAACGGTAACATTTTCAACGAAAACATTTTCAAGGATAACATTTTCAACGACAACATTTCCAACGACAACATTTTCAACGACAACATTTTCATGGAAACATTTTCAACGACAACATTAACAACGACAGCATTTTTAACGACAACATTTTCAACGACAACATTTTCAACAACAACAACAACAACAACAGCAACAACAACAACAACAACAACAACGAAAACAACAACAACAACAAAAACAAAAACAACAACAACAACAACAACAAAAACAAAAATAACTTCAACAACATTATCAACGACAAAATTTTCAACGACAACATTTTCACCGACACAATATTCAACGAAAACATTTCCAACGACAACATTTTCAACGAAAATATTTCCAACGACAACATTTTCAACGACAACATTTTCACCGACAAAATTTTCAATGACAACATTTTCAACGACAACATTTTCAGCGACAACATTTTCAACGACATCATTTTCAAAGACAACAATTTCAACGACAACATTTTCAACGACAACATTTTCAACGACAACATTTTCAATTACAACATTTTCAACGACAACATTTTCATTGACAATATTTTCAACGACAACATTTTCAACGACAACATTTTCAACGACAACATTTTCAACGACAACATTTTCAGCGACAACATTTTCAACGACAACATTTCCAACGACAACATTTTCAACGACAACATTTTCAACGACAACATTTTCACCGACAACATTTTTTATGACAACATTTTCAACGACAACAATTTCAGCGACAACATTTTCAACAACAACATTTTCAAAGACATTATTTTCAACGACAACATTTTTTAACGACAACATTTTCAACGACAACATTTTCAACGACAACATTTTCAACGACAACATTTTCAACGACAACATTTTCAACGACATCATTTTCAACGACAACATTTTCAACAACAAGATTTTCAACGACAACATTTCAAACGACAACATTTTCAACGACAACATTTTCAACGACAACATTTTCAACGACAACATTTTCAACGACAACATTTTCAACGACAACACTTTCAACGACAACATTTTCAACGACAGCATTTTCAACAAAAATATTTTCAACGACAACATTTTCAACGACAACATTTTCAACGACAACATTTTCAACGACAACATTTTCAACAAAAACAACAAGAAACACCAACAAAAACAACAACAACAACAACAACAACAACAACAAAAAAACAACAACAACAACAACAAAAATAACTTCAACAACATTATCAACGACAAAATTTTCAACGACAACATTTTCAACGACAACATTTTCAACGACACAATATTCAACGACAACATTTCTTACGACAACATTTTCAACGACAACATTTCCAACGACAACATTTTCAACGACAACATTTTCAACGATAACATTTTCAAAGACAACATTTTCAACGACAACATTTTCAACGACAACATTTTCAACGACAACATTTTCAACGACAACATTTTCAACTACAACATTTTCAACGACATCATTTTCAACGACAACATTTTCAACGACAACATTTTAAACGACAACACTTTCAACGGTAACATTTTCAACGAAAACATTTTCAACGATAACATTTTCAACGACAACATTTCCAACGACAACATTTTCAACGACAACATTTTCATGGAAACATTATCAACGACAACATTTTCAACGACAACATTTTCAACGACAACATTTTCAACGACAACATTTTCAACGACAGCATTTTCAACGACAACAATTTCAACGACAACATTTTCAACAACAACATTTTCAACGACAACATTTTCAACGACAACACTTTAAACGACAACATTTTTAACGACAACATTTTCAGCGAAAACATTTTGAAGGACAACATTTTCAACAACTACAACATTATCAACAACAACAACATTTTCAACAACAACATTTTCAACAACAAAATTTTCAACAACAACAACATTTTTAGCAAATACATTTTAAACAACAACATTTTCAACGACAACATTTTTAACGACAACATTTTCAACGACAACATTTTCAACGACAAATTTTCAACGACCACATTTTCAACGACAACATTTTCAGCGACAACATTTTCAACGACAACATTTTCAACGACAACATTTTCAAAGACAACATTTTAAACGACAACATTTTCAACGACAACATTTTCAACGACAACATTTTCAACGACAACATTTTCAACGCTAACATTTTCAACGAAAACATTTTCAACGACAACATTTTCAACGACAACATTTTCAACGACTACATTTTCAACGACAACATTTTCAACGACAACATTTTCAACGACAACATTTTCAACGACATCATTTTCAACGACAACATTTTCAACGACAACATTTTCAACGACAACACTTTCAACGGTAACATTTTCAACGAAAACATTTTCAACGATAACATTTTCAACGACAATTTTTTTTACAATAACATTTTGAACGACAACATTTCCAACGACAACATTTTCAACGACAACATTTTCAACGACAACATTTTCAACGACAACATTTTCAACGAAAGCATTTTCAACGACAACATTTTCAACGACAACATTTTCACCGACACAATATTCAACGACAACATTTACAACGACAACATTTTCAACGAAAATATTTCCAACGACAACATTTTCAACGACAACATTTTCACCGACAAAATTTTCAATGACAACATTTTCAACGACAACATTTTCAGCGACAACATTTTCAACGACATCATTTTCAAAGACAACAATTACAACGACAACATTTTCAACGACAACATTTTCAACGACAACATTTTCAATTACAACATTTTCAACGACAACATTTTCATTGACAACATTTTCAAAGACAACATTTTCAACGACAACATTTTCAACGACAACATTTTCAACGACAACATTTTCAACGACAACATTTTCAACTACAACATTTTCAACGACAAAATTTTCAACGACAACATTTTCAACGACAACATTTTCAACGACATCATTTTCAACGACAACATTTTCAACGACAACATTTTAAACGACAACACTTTCAACGGTAACATTTTCAACGAAAACATTTTCAACGATAACATTTTCAACGACAACATTTCCAACGACAACATTTTCAACGATAACATTTTCATGGAAACATTTTCAACGACAACATTAACAACGACAGCATTTTTAACGACAACATTTTCAACGACAACATTTTCAACAACAACAACAACAACAACAGCAACAACAACAACAACAACAACAACGAAAACAACAACAACAACAAAAACAAAAACAACAACAACAACAACAACAAAAACAAAAATAACTTCAACAACATTATCAACGACAAAATTTTCAACGACAACATTTTCACCGACACAATATTCAACGACAACATTTCCAACGACAACATTTTCAACGAAAATATTTCCAACGACAACATTTTCAACGACAACATTTTCACCGACAAAATTTTCAATGACAACATTTTCAACGACAACATTTTCAGCGACAACATTTTCAACGACATCATTTTCAAAGACAACAATTTCAACGACAACATTTTCAACGACAACATTTTCAACGACAACATTTTCAATTACAACATTTTCAACGACAACATTTTCATTGACAATATTTTCAACGACAACATTTTCAACGACAACATTTTCAACGACAACATTTTCAACGACAACATTTTCAGCGACAACATTTTCAACGACAACATTTTCAACGACAACATTTTCAACGACAACATTTTCAACGACAACATTTTCACCGACAACATTTTTTATGACAACATTTTCAACGACAACAATTTCAGCGACAACATTTTCAACAACAACATTTTCAAAGACATTATTTTCAACGACAACATTTTTTAACGACAACATTTTCAACGACAACATTTTCAACGACAACATTTTCAACGACAACATTTTCAACGACAACATTTTCAACGACATCATTTTCAACGACAACATTTTCAACAACAAGATTTTCAACGACAACATTTCAAACGACAACATTTTCAACGACAACATTTTCAACGACAACATTTTCAACGACAACATTTTCAACGACAACATTTTCAACGGCAACACTTTCAACGACAACATTTTCAACGACAGCATTTTCAACGAAAATATTTTCAACGACAATATTTTCAACGACAACATTTTCAACGACAACATTTTCAACGACAACATTTTCAACAAAAACAACAAGAAACACCAACAAAAACAACAACAACAACAACAACCACAACAATAAAAAAAACAACAACAACAACAACAAAAATAACTTCAACAACATTATCAACGACAAAATTTTCAACGACAACATTTTCAACGACAACATTTTCAACGACACAATATTCAACGACAACATTTCTTACGACAACATTTTCAACGACAACATTTCCAACGACAACATTTTCAACGACAACATTTTCAACGATAACATTTTCAAAGACAACATTTTCAACGACAACATTTTCAACGACAACATTTTCAACGACAACATTTTCAACGACAACATTTTCAACTACAACATTTTCAACGACATCATTTTCAACGACAACATTTTCAACGACAACATTTTAAACGACAACACTTTCAACGGTAACATTTTCAACGAAAACATTTTCAACGATAACATTTTCAACGACAACATTTCCAACGACAACATTTTCAACGACAACATTTTCATGGAAACATTATCAACGACAACATTTTCAACGACAACATTTTCAACGACAACATTTTCAACGACAACATTTTCAACGACAGCATTTTCAACGACAACAATTTCAACGACAACATTTTCAACAACAACATTTTCAACGACAACATTTTCAACGACAACACTTTAAACGACAACATTTTTAACGACAACATTTTCAGCGAAAACATTTTGAAGGACAACATTTTCAACAACTACAACATTATCAACAACAACAACATTTTCAACAACAACATTTTCAACAACAAAATTTTCAACAACAACAACATTTTTAGCAAATACATTTTAAACAACAACATTTTCAACGACAACATTTTTAACGACAACATTTTCAACGACAACATTTTCAACAACAACATTTTCAACAACAAAATTTTCAACAACAACAACATTTTTAGCAAATACATTTTAAACAACAACATTTTCAACGACAACATTTTTAACGACAACATTTTCAACGACAACATTTTCAACGACAAATTTTCAACGACCACATTTTCAACGACAACATTTTCAGCGACAACATTTTCAACGACAACATTTTCAACGACAACATTTTCAAAGACAACATTTTCAACGACAAAATTTTCAACGACAACATTTTCAACGACAACATTTTCAACGACAACATTTTCAACGCTAACATTTTCAACGAAAACATTTTCAACGACAACATTTTCAACGACAACATTTTCAACGACTACATTTTCAACGACAACATTTTCAACGACAACATTTTCAACGACAACATTTTCAACGACATCATTTTCAACGACAACATTTTCAACGACAACATTTTCAACGTGAACACTTTCAACGGTAACATTTTCAACGAAAACATTTTCAACGATAACATTTTCAACGACAATTTTTTTTACAATAACATTTTGAACGACAACATTTCCAACGACAACATTTTCAACGACAACATTTTCAACGACAACATTTTCATCGACAACATTTTCAACGAAAGCATTTTCAACGACAACATTTTCAACGACAACATTTTCACCGACACAATATTCAACGACAACATTTCCAACGACAACATTTTCAACGAAAATATTTCCAACGACAACATTTTCAACGACAACATTTTCACCGACAAAATTTTCAATGACAACATTTTCAACGACAACATTTTCAGCGACAACATTTTCAACGACATCATTTTCAAAGACAACAATTTCAACGACAACATTTTCAACGACAACATTTTCAACGACAACATTTTCAATTACAACATTTTCAACGACAACATTTTCATTGACAATATTTTCAACGACAACATTTTCAACGACAACATTTTCAACGACAACATTTTCAACGACAACATTTTCAGCGACAACATTTTCAACGACAACATTTCCAACGACAACATTTTCAACGACAACATTTTCACCGACAACATTTTTTATGACAACATTTTCAACGACAACAATTTCAGCGACAACATTTTCAACAACAACATTTTCAAAGACATTATTTTCAACGACAACATTTTTTAACGACAACATTTTCAACGACAACATTTTCAACGACAACATTTTCAACGACAACATTTTCAACGACAACATTTTCAACGACATCATTTTCAACGACAACATTTTCAACAACAAGATTTTCAACGACAACATTTCAAACGACAACATTTTCAACGACAACATTTTCAACGACAACATTTTCAACGACAACATTTTCAACAAAAACAACAAGAAACACCAACAAAAACAACAACAACAACAACAACAACAACAACAAAAAAAACAACAACAACAACAACAAAAATAACTTCAACAACATTATCAACGACAAAATTTTCAACGACAACATTTTCAACGACAACATTTTCAACGACACAATATTCAACGACAACATTTCTTACGACAACATTTTCAACGACAACATTTCCAACGACAACATTTTCAACGACAACATTTTAAACGATAACATTTTCAAAGACAACATTTTCAACGACAACATTTTCAACGACAACATTTTCAACGACAACATTTTCAACGACAACATTTTCAACTACAACATTTTCAACGACAAAATTTTCAACGACAACATTTTCAACGACAACATTTTCAACGACATCATTTTCAACGACAACATTTTCAACGACAACATTTTAAACGACAACACTTTCAACGGTAACATTTTCAACGAAAACATTTTCAACGATAACATTTTCAACGACAACATTTCCAACGACAACATTTTCAACGACAACATTTTCATGGAAACATTATCAACGACAACATTTTCAACGACAACATTTTCAACGACAACATTTTCAACGACAACATTTTCAACGACAGCATTTTCAACGACAACAATTTCAACGACAACATTTTCAACAACAACATTTTCAACGACAACATTTTCAACGACAACACTTTAAACGACAACATTTTTAACGACAACATTTTCAGCGAAAACATTTTGAAGGACAACATTTTCAACAACTACAACATTATCAACAACAACAACATTTTCAACAACAACATTTTCAACAACAAAATTTTCAACAACAACAACATTTTTAGCAAATACATTTTAAACAACAACATTTTCAACGACAACATTTTTAACGACAACATTTTCAACGACAACATTTTCAACGACAAATTTTCAACGACCACATTTTCAACGACAACATTTTCAGCGACAACATTTTCAACGACAACATTTTCAACGACAACATTTTCAAAGACAACATTTTCAACGACAACATTTTCAACGATAACATTTTCAACGACAACATTTTCAACGACAACATTTTCAACGCTAACATTTTCAACGAAAACATTTTCAACGACAACATTTTCAACGACAACATTTTCAACGACTACATTTTCAACGACAACATTTTCAACGACAACATTTTCAACGACAACATTTTCAACGACATCATTTTCAACGACAACATTTTCAACGACAACATTTTCAACGACAACACTTTCAACGGTAACATTTTCAACGAAAACATTTTCAACGATAACATTTTCAACGACAATTTTTTTTACAATAACATTTTGAACGACAACATTTCCAACGACAACATTTTCAACGACAACATTTTCAACGACAACATTTTCAACGACAACATTTTCAACGAAAGCATTTTCACCGACAACATTTTCAACGACAACATTTTCAACAACAACATTTTCAACGACAACATTTTCAACGAGAACATTTCAAACGACAACATTTTTAACGACAACATTTTCAGCGAAAACATTTTGAAGGACAACATTTTCAACAACTACAACATTATCAACAACAACAACATTTTTAACAACAACATTTTCAACAACAAAATTTTCAACAACAACATTTTCAGCAACAACATTTTAAACAACAACATTTTAAACGACAACATTTTTAACGACAACATTTTCAACGGCAACATTTTCAACGACAACATTTTCAACGACAACATTTTCAACGACAACATTTTCAACGACAACATTTTCAACGACATCATTTTCAACGACAACATTTTCAACGACAACAGTTTCAACGACAACATTTTCAACGACAACATTTTCAACGACAACATTTTCAACGACCACATTTTCAACGACAACATTTTCAGCGACAACATTTTCAACGACAACATTTTCAACGACAACATTTTCAACGACAACATTTTTAACGACAACATTTTCAACGACAACATTTTCAACGACAACATTTTCAACGACAACATTTTCAACGCTAACATTTTCAACGAAAACATTTTCAACGACAACTATTTCAACGACAACATTTTCAACGACAACATTTTCGACGACAACATTTTCAACAACAACATTTACAACGACAACATTTTCAACGACAATTTTCAACGGCAACATTTTCAACGGCAACATTTTCAACAACAACATTTACAACGACAGCATTTTCAACGACAACATTTTCAACGACAACATTTTCAACAACAACAACAACAACAACAACAGCAACAACAACAACAACAACAACAACAAAAACAACAACAACAACCACAACAACAACATTTTCAACAACAAAAACATTTTCAACAACAACAACATTTTCAACATCAACATTTTCAACGACAACATTTTCAACGACAACATTTTCAACGACATCATTTTCAACGACAACATTTTCAACGACAACATTTACAACGACAACATTTTCAACGACAACATTTTCAACGACAAAATTTTCAACGACAGTATCTTCAACGACAATATTTTCAACGACATCATTTTCAACGACAACATTGTCAACGACAATATTTTCACCGACAACATTTTCAACGACAACATTTTCAGCGACAACATTTTCAACGACAACATTTTACACGACAACATTTTCAACGACAACATTTTCAACGACAACATTTTCAACGACATAATTTTCAACGAAAACATTTTCAACGACAACATTTTCAACGACAACATTTTCAACAAAAACAACATTTTAAACAACTACAACATTTTCAACGACAACAACATTTTCAACGACAACATTTTTAACGACAACATTTTCAACGACAACATTTTCAAAGACAACATTTTCCGCGACAACATTTTCAACGACAACATTTTCAACGACAACATTTTCAACTCCAACATTTTTAACGACAAGATTTTCAACGACAACATTTTCATCGACTACATTTTCAACGACAACATTTTCAACGACAACATTTTTAACAACAACATTTTCAACGACAACATTTTCAAAGACAACATTTTCAGCGACAACATTTTCAACGACAACATTTTCAGCGACAACATTTTCAACGACAACATTTTTAACGACAAGATTTTCAACGACAACATTTTCAACGACTACATTGTCAACGACAACATTTTCAACGACATCATTTTCAACGAAAACATTTTCAACGACAAAATTTTCAACGTTAACATTTTCAACGACAAAATTTTCAACGACAATATTTTCAACGAAATCATTTCCAACGACAACATTTTCAACTACAACATTGTCAATGACAACATTTTCAACGACAACATTTTCAACGACAACATTTTCAACGACAACATTTTCAGCGACAACATTTTCAACGACAACATTTTCAACGACATCATTTTCAACGAAAACATTTTCTACGACAACATTTTCAACGACAACATTTACAACGACAGCATTTTCAACGACAACATTTTCAACGACAACATTTTCAACAACAACAACAACAACAACAACAACAACAGCAACAACAACAACAACAAAAACAACTACAACAACAACAACAACAAAAACAACAACAACAACAACAACAAAAATAACTTCAACAACATTATCAACGACAAAATTTTCAACGACAACATTTTCAACGACACAATATTCAGCGACAACATTTCCAACGACAACATTTTCAACGACAACATTTCCAACGACAACATTTTCAACGACAACATTTTCACCGACAACATTTTCAGCGACAACATTTTCAACGACATCATTTTCAAAGACAACAATTTCAACGACAACATTTTCAACGACAACATTTTCAATTACAACATTTTCAACGACAACATTTTCATTGAGAACATTTTCAACGACAACATTTTCAACGACAACATTTTCAGCGACAACATTTTCAACAACAACATTTTCAGCGACAACATTTTCAGCGACAACATTTTCAACGACAACATTTTCAACGACAACATTTTCAACGACAACATTTTCAACGACAACATTTTCAACGAAAACATTTTCAACGAAAACATTTTCAACGACAACATTTTCAACGACAACATTTTCAACGACAACATTTTCATCGACAACATTTTCAACGACAATTTTCAACGACAACATTTTCAACGACAACATTTTCAACAACAACATTAACAACGATAGCATTTTCAACGACAACATTTTCAACGACAACATTTTCAACAACAACAACAGCAACAACAACAACAACAACAACAAAAACAACAACAACAACAACAACAAAAACAACAACAACAACAACAAAAAAAACAACAACAACAAAACCAAAAAAATTAACTTCAACAACATTATCAACGACAAAAAATTTTCAACGACAACATTTTCAACGACACAATATTCAACGACAACATTTCCAACGACAACATTTTCAACGACAACATTTCCAACGACAACATTTTCAACGACATCATTTTCAACGACAACATTTTCAACGACAACATTTTCAACGACAACATTTTCAACGACAACATTTTCAACGACAACATTTTCAACGACAACATTTTCAACGACAACATTTTCAATGACAACATTTTAGACAACATTTTCCACAACACCATTTTTAACGACAACATTTTCAACGACAAAATTTTCAACGACAACATTTTCAACGACAATACTTTCAACGACAACATTTTCAACGACAGCATTTTCAACGAAAATATTTTCAACGACAACATTTTCAACGACAACATTTTCAACGACAACATTTTCAACGACAACATTTTTAACAAAAACAACAAGAAACACCAACAAAAACAACAACAACAACAACAACAACACAAACAAAAAAAACAACAACAACAACAACAAAAATAACTTCAACAACATTATCAACGACAAAATTTTCAACGACAACATTTTCAACGACAACATTTTCAACGACACAATATTCAACGACAACATTTCTAACGACAACATTTTCAACGACAACATTTCCAACGACAACATTTTCAACGACCACATTTCCAACGACAACATTTTCAACGACAACATTTTCAACGACAACTTTTCAACGACAACTTTTCAACGACAACATTTTCAACGACAACATTTTCCACGACACCATTTTTAACGACAACATTTTCAACGACAACATTTTCAACGACAACATTTTCAACGACAACATTTTCAACGACAACATTTTCAACGACAACATTTTCAACGACAACATTTTCAACGACAACATTTTCAACGACAACATTTTCAACGACAACAACAACAACAAAAACAAAAACAACAACAACAACAACAACAACTTGAGACGCCGAGCAGAGCGGACGTGTTTCGACTGCGCTCCCGAGCTCATCACTTTCAAGTGTTTCTATCGGAGTATTTGCGAAGTTTTTTTCTTGTAAGTGCTTCGGAATAGTTGTTAATCGTTGCGTGATACCACACGCATCTCTAGTGTTCGATTTTAAATCGAATTAGTGCTTGATTTCACCGAAAAGTGACTAAAAAACACTCGCGTCAAATCTTGGATCCCGTTTCGTTACCCATCCTCGCCGACACCTCGGAGTCGGTGAGAGAGGAAACGAGAAGACCAGCAAAGTGCTCTTCTTTTTCACACCGAGACAACAATTGTATCGGATATACTGCAATTATCAACTCACCAGACATTATGTCGAAGATGATCAGCCCACCGCATTCACCAAGGAGGATGTCTCCGTCTTCCAGTCAACTCGGTGACACGACTAACGATAGGAGGGTAAGAAGTGCTCCGTCGTCACCTCAGAGACGTGCTCAGGTTGCCACTACAGCCCCTCCGATTAATTACAGAAGTTCACGTAATCTGTCATTATCCCTGGAGTCACTAAATGACGAAATAAAATCGCCGACGACAGTATTGCGCCGCGAAGGCGGTATTTTAACTACCAGAGTAAGGCGCATTCCGACAACTATCGGTGTCCGCTCACTCCCTTTCTCTTCTATCACTGGCAAAGTTTTACCGACCGAAATTAATTACGGAATTCATAATTCATTTGTCCATGCAAGTGGTGGAACCATAGATACTCAAAGTTCCGATGCCCGTGACGTAAACCGTCCCTCGGACACCGCTTTCCCCATTAATCAGGCGACGAGGGAGGGAGAAATCACCTCTTCAGCTGAGACGAGGCCACGCTCGCTCGCGGCGAGCGCAAGGGGAGGGGGATCGAGTGCGGTAAGCGGGGCGGACCCTATTCGATGCGAAGGCGAAGCCGCGAGCATTAGCGACGCACCCCAACGGGGCAGACCGTTAGTCAGCTACGCGCGGGTGACGGGAGGGAAGGAAAATCGACAAGCCCAAAGCAACGGCGATAACCCACCCCAACCTTTTAAATTCGTAACGAAAAAAATAATACCATTGAAATCGGGCCCCACAAGGAAGACGGGAATTATTTTCAACGGCCTCCCAGGCGTTCCCATAGCCCAATACATCGAGGCGATGGCCGAAGAGGTGGGTGGGAGACAGATAACGCACGCCACAAAACTTCCAGGGGATCGCGTTTGTTTCTATTTGAAGAATGAAGACATTTTAAACGACTTCATGATGAATAAAGGAGGTCTCACCATAATGAATAATTTTTTAATTGCGAACCGCATGGTTCAGCAAGTGGAGCGGCTAGTCGTCTCAAACGTGCCCCCAGAATTCCCGATTCCCGATTTGTTGGAAATTATCTCCCAAATAGGAAGAGTCGTGAGCCCCGTCACCACCCTGGGCGTGGGAATAAAAAGAGATGATCTAAGCCACGTCGAGTCGTGGAGGAAGCAGGTCTTCATCGTACGTCGGGAAGGTGTGATTGTACCCGAGTCGCTGCTCTTGGATTTCGGCCCCGCCAAGCACCGAATTTTCTTCAACTTTAATGACCCTCGGTGCTTTAGATGCAACGAAGACGGACATTTTGCCTCCGCCTGCAAGGCCAATCTCGACCAGGCAAGGGAAAGCAGGGCGAATATTTACTCTCGCATAAACGACGGCAAAAAACAACATAATAATGACGCGCCGGCCGCATCACTTAAGACCCCCACCCCCGGAGGTGCAGATCACCAAATCATAGCGCCGAAAAAAAATATTATCACCCCGATTCCTCTCCCTTCTCACCCCACCGAGGAAGCGGACGTTGCCAATCATGAAAAAAATGACGGCAGCGACACGCCCCCCGAGACCAAGACTTCTCACTCCACCCCGCTACCTTTACCCACGCAACACGCCGCAAAAAACCCCTCCTCGGACGAATCGGTTGCCACAGACCATAATCTTGATTCCCACGCCACCGAAGCAGCAACGGAAGATCATCAAACAAACAACCCGCACGCACCAACTAGCCTCTCTCAAGTGCAAGGCCAAACAAAAAGGAAACACGTCAGGGCGGAGGAAAGAACGTCTCCCCAAAGAAAACGATTAATCCCCACCCCATCCGATGAACGGGGATACAAAGAGATAGAAGATTACCTCAACAACCATCCACAAGAAGGATTTTTAGATAGTCCAAAACTCATTTTATTCCTGAAAGAAACGAAAGGAAAGAAGAACATTACGGACATGGCTAAGAATTTTTTTTCAGACACGCATGCCCTCGTCGAAACGTTGAGAGAGCTTGTCGAGAACAAAGCGGTTAAAGATGTTGCGTTAGATATGAGGATCCACAGGTTTTTTAAGGCCCTAACTAACAAACCACCGCATAATCAATGACGTCCGTAAGAGGGAAGACCATCAACCTGACCACCCTAAACGTGCGTTCTGTAGCCAGCAACGTAAAAAGTCAACAGCTCAAATTTTTCATCCAGCGGTGGGAACCAGATATCCTACTTATGCAGGAAACAAACGCGGACCACCTCCAACCCTGCCTCCGCAGCCTCGGCTATTCTTTCAGCCTCAACCCCACCCACAGAGTAGCCGCGGGAACTGGCATCGCAATAAAAAAGAACCTCGCCCCCAACATAACGAAGGAAAACACCCTCTATCCGGGGCATGCTACAGAACATCGTTTCGAATTTAGCTCAGGCTCCACCTTACGCGTTATTAACAGCTACCTACCTAACGACAAGGACATAGCTGTTGAAGTGATACGGAAGATGGACGACGCACTCGAGCAAGCGAGGGCGGAAGACTATCATCCGGATCTCACCATACTGGCTGGTGATTATAATTGCACGCTGTCGCCTCGTCACGACCGCTCATCGAGGATAGAGAGGGAGCCTACGAAGGCGAGGCGTCTCGCTGCACTCATTAGGAAGCACTCTCTATCAGACGTATGGAGGGAAAGGCACGGAAGGAGGGAAGGGTATACGTACCACTCGGCGGCCGACCCCAATATTGCATCCCGCCTGGACAGGATATACACTGACAACATACAGAAAATATCCTCCATCGAAAGGCGAGCCTCGTTCTCGGACCACATGGCTCTATCCATAGACTTCACCATCCAGGATGTAATAAAACCACCTCCCCCGTACTGGAAATTCTACAACTACTTACTTGATAACGAAGAATTTGTCGAATTCATGTCGACAATTATCGAGGAAGTGACGTCTACCCACGAGAGCGGGGACCCCGTCGTCGCGTGGGAAACTTTAAAATCTGAGATTAGAGCCGCCACCAGGATTTATGTACGCCTTAGTAAAGACAGAAACATATCCCACATGAGATCGCTCGAGGCGACGGAGGCGACTACTCGAGGAGAGGAGGCGATGAAGGCGAGGGAGGAAATAAGGCGCACGTACAAGGAGGTGGGCGAGAGAGCGACGGCGATCGAGGGATGGGAAGAGATAGCGTCTTCGGAGAATCCGTCGGGGACTGCTCTCTCAAGATCGGTGACACGGATGCATCGACCCCCCCTGACGTCATTGGAAACAGACGACGGCACTATCCTCTCCGAACAGCAGCATCTTGTGAAGTACGTAAAAGACTATTATGAAAAAGTCTTTCAAGCCCCCGTACAGACAGACTCAGCGCTGCAGGAGGACGATTTTCTTATTCTTTCGCGGGGGCAGCCGGAATTGACGGCGGAGAGTAAAGCGCGGATGGAGGCGCCCCTTACCCCAGAGGATCTCCGCACTGCACTCTACAGCTTGAACCGAAAGAAAGCACCAGGAATCGATGGCCTAACGTCCGAATTCTATAAGACCTTTTGGACTCTCCTCGCGAAGCCCTTCGCGTCAATGGTCGACGCGAGCCTAGAGAGAGGCATGCTCCCTATCTCCAGCAGATGGGCCATTCTGAATTTAATTCATAAAAAAGGAGACAGAACAAATTTGAAGAACTGGAGACCAATCTCGATCACCACCACCGATTACAAAATAATTGCGAAGGCCCTTTCCATGAGACTGTCGTCGGCAATGCGAGAGGTGGTATCCCCCGAGCAAGGGTGCGGCGTCACAGGCAGAACCATCTTAGATAACCTGTCCCTAATTCGTGACATTATCGCATATGCGAATGAAACTAATTCTCCACTGGCCATATTAAGTCTGGACCAAAAGGGCGCTTTCGACAAAGTTCGCCATGATTTTTTATTCAATGTATTGAGACGCATGAATTTTGGCGAAAATTTCATAAAAACTTTAAGTACAATTTACGAGGACGCATCATGCCTCGTTAGGGTTGGCAATAGTCTGACTCCTCCAATCCCCTTTAAGCGAGGCATAAGACAAGGATGTCCGCTCTCCGGCCAGCTGTACGCACTGGCCCTAGAGCCACTACTCCACATCCTAAAAACTAAAATTACAGGTTTTCCACTCCCCACTCAAGAAGCACATATTACGCTATCAGCATACGCAGATGACGTAACTTTATTCATCTCGGATGAAGACGCTGCAAGAAATGTGATAAAATCATTCGATTCGTACGCCGCCCTCTCGGGAGCAGAACTTAACGAGAGTAAAACTGAAGGGATATACGTCGGGTCCTGGCGCGGGCGCACGGATAGGCTCGGACCCTTCGCGATCTCCACCGAAGGTGCCCGATTCCTCGGAGTGGTTTTTAAAAATGACACCATCAGAGAGAGAGAAGGACTAGAGGAAGACCTGGAGGTAAAAATTCAAAACGGATTGAGGAGGTGGGAAGCGGCTTCAGGGGCCCTTTCCGTGAGAGGAAGGACAAGGGTCGTAAATCAGTTCGTGGCCCCGACCATCTGGTACCGCCTACAGACCCAATGCATTAGCCCTCAATGCATCCGGCGGGTGCAAGCCGCCCTCACGGATTTTGTGTGGGGTAGGGGCCGAAAACACTGGGTTGCCGGAGCCGTGCTGACGGCCCCGCTCGGGTGCGGAGGACTGGGGCTGACTGACGTGCAGGCAAAAATTACCGCTATGAGGATAAATTTCTTTCAACGGTACGTCACAGGTGAAGTTCAACCGTGGAAAATCTTCGTTTCCTACTTCCTCGAGACCAGGCCTAAGAGGAACGGTTTCTACTCCTCATTGAAAAGCGCCCTCGACACAATGGACGTGAGGTCCGGGGAAAACGGAGGACCTCTCCCCACATCTTGGCCCCCGACGGAGGAATCTCTCCCCTTCGGTTTCCGGAGCGAGCTGTCGAAGCGAACGCGAACGTTTCCCATACACAAAAGCGATATTTACCGAGAAATCGTTGCCAAAAAAAACAAAGAGAAGTGGCCCTACAAGGACGGCATATGGGGAGAGTCTACGTGCTGGAAAGCCTTCTGGACGGCACCAGTCCTGGGGAGGGAGGGGGAGGTGTCTTGGAGACTGGCACATGATCGCCTGGCAGACGCCGTTTTCCTGTCGCGGTCGGGATTGCGAGAAAACTCAGTGTGCAGAGCATGCCCTCGAAGCCAGGCCACGGCCTGGCACATCCTCTACGACTGCAGACAGGCCGGAGAGGTATGGCGGACAGCAAAGGAGTGGATAAAAGGAGTCACGGGCCGCAGGGTGAGGAGCGCACTGGAATTACACAGGGGGAGACCTCCTGAAAGGGGCGGCTATACTAAGCGAGATTTACTGGCAAACTTCATTATAGCCGAAACAAAGGCAAGCATATATCATTGTTTTACAGCAACAGAAAAAGGTGAAAGGTCGGCTCAAAAAACATACGCCGAGTACTTAAAAAAAGGAATCGAAAGAAGAATCAGGAGGGAGTATATATATCATAAATGCAAGGGCGACACAAAATCTTTTATTGACTTGTGGTGTCAGAGCGGTGTTCTTTCTGAAGTGGAAGAAACGGAGTCAGGGGACACACTTTTAAAAGTGAAGATGGCGCCATAGAGAAGAAAGAATGAAGTAACAAGGGCGGAACCACACGGAGGCATCAACCACTCGGAAGGGGAGGCCACATGCGCGGAGGGATGGGGTCCAAGGTTGCGGTAACCAGCCCCTTCGGCGGACCTCCCCTGTGCGCGGCCCTCCCCTTCGGAGAGTGTAAAGGCGGTGAAGAGATGCAAAAAGAATAATGACTGAAAATGATGATTTTATTGAGAAATAAACCAAGGTGACGACGAAAAACTTATAAAACCTTAAAAAAAAACCGCCCATAAAATAATAATAATAATAATAATAATAATAATAAACATTTTCAATGACAACATTATCAACGACAACATATTCAGCGACAACATTTTCAACGATAACATTTTCAAAGACATCATTTTTAACGACAACTTTTCAATGACAACATTTTCAACGACAACATTTTCAACGACAACATTTTCAACTACAACATTTTCAACGACAAAATTTTCAACGACAACATTTTCAACGACAACATTTTCAACGACATCATTTTCAACGACAACATTTTCAACGACAACATTTTCAACGACAACATTTTCAACGACAACATTTTCAACGACAACACTTTCAACGGTAACATTTTCAACGAAAACATTTTCAACGATAACATTTTTAACGACAACATTTTTTACAATAACATTTTCAACGACAACATTTCCAACGACAACATTTTCAACGACAACATTTTCATTGAAACATTATCAACGACAACATTTTCAACGACAACATTTTCAACGACAACATTTTAAACGACAACATTTTCAACGACAGCATTTTCAACGACAACATTTTCAACGACAACATTTTCAACAACAACATTTTCAACGACAACATTTTCAATGACAACAACATTTTCAAAAACAACATTTTCAACAACAACTTTTTCAACAAAAAATTTTCAACAACAACATTTTCAACAACTACATTTCTAACGACAACATTTTCAACGACAACATTTTCAACGACAACATTTTCAACGACAACATTTTCAACGACAACATTTCCAACGACAACATTTTCAACGACAACATTTTAAATGATAACATTTTCAACGACAACTTTTCAAAGGCAACAATTTCAACGACAACATTTTCAACAACATTTTCCACGACACCATTTTTAACGACAACATTTTCAACGACAACATTTTCAACGACAATTCTTTCAACGACAACATTTTCAACGACAACATTTTCAACGAAAACATTTTCAACGACAACATTTTCAACGACAACATTTTCAACGACAACCTTTTCTACGACAACATTTTCAAAAACAACAACAAGAAACACCAACAAAAACAACAACAACAACAAAAAAAAAAAACAACAACAACAAAAATAACTTCAGCAACATTATCAACGTCAAAATTTTCAACGACAACATTTTCAAAGACACAATATTCAACGACAACATGTCCAACGTTAACATTTTCTACGACAACATTTCCAACGTTAACATTTTCTACGACAACATTTCCAACAACAACATTTTCAACGACAACATTTTCACCGACAACATTTTCAATGACAACATTTTCAACGACAACAGATTCAACGACAACATTTTCAACGACAACAGATTCAACGACAACATTTTCAACGAAAACATTTTCAACGACAACATTTTCAACGACAACATTTTCAGCGACAACATTTTCAACGACAACATTTTCAACGACAACATTTTCAACGACAACATTTACAACGACAGCATTTTCAACGAAAACATTTTCAACGACAACATTTTCAACGACAACATTTTCAACGACAATATTTTAAACAACAACATTTTCAACGACAACACTTTCAACGACAACATTTTCAACGAAAACCTTTTCTACGACAACATTTTTAACAATAACATTTTCAACGACAACATTTTCAACGACAACATTTTCAACGACAACATTTTCAACGACAACATTTTCAACGACAACATTTTCAACGACATTTTCAACGACAACATTTTAAACGACAACATTTTCAACGACAACATTTTCAGCGACAACATTTTCAACAACAACATTTTCAGCAATTACATTTTAAACAACAACATTTCAACGACAACATTTTTAACGACAACATTTTCAACGGCAACATTTTCAACGACAACTTTTTCAACGACAACATTTTCAACGACAATATTTTCAACGACAACATTTTTAACGACAACATTTTCAACGACAACATTTTCAACGACATCATTTTCAACGACAACATTTTCAACGACAACATTTTCAACGACAACATTTTCAACAACAAAATTTTCAACAACAACATTTTCAGCAACTACATTTTAAACAACAACATTTCAACGACAACATTTTTAACGACAATATTTTCAACGGCAACATTTTCAACGACAACATTTTCAACGACAACATTTTCAACGACAATATTTTCAACGACAACATTTTCAACGACAACATTTTCAACGACAACATTTTCAACGACATCATTTTCAACGACAACATTTTCAACGACAACATTTTCAGCGACAACATTCTCAACGACAACATTTTCAACGACAACATTTTCAACGACAACATTTTCAACGATAACATTTTCAACGAAAACATTTTCAACGACAACATTTTCAACGACAACATTATCAACGACATCATTTTCAACGACAACATTTTCAACGACAATTTTCAACGACAACATTTTCAACGACAACATTTTCAACAATAACATTTACAACGACAGCATTTTCAACGACAACATTTTCAACGACAACATTTTCAACGACAACATTTTCAACGACAACATTTTCAACGACATTTTCAACGACAACATTTTAAACGACAACATTTTCAACGACAACATTTTCAGCGACAACATTTTCAACAACAACATTTTCAGCAATTACATTTTAAACAACAACATTTCAACGACAACATTTTTAACGACAACATTTTCAACGGCAACATTTTCAACGACAACTTTTTCAACGACAACATTTTCAACGACAATATTTTCAACGACATCATTTTCAACGACAACATTTTCAACGACAACATTTTCAACGACATCATTTTCAACGACAACATTTTCAACGACAACATTTTCAACGACAACATTTTCAACAACAAAATTTTCAACAACAACATTTTCAGCAACTACATTTTAAACAACAACATTTCAACGACAACATTTTTAACGACAATATTTTCAACGGCAACATTTTCAACGACAACATTTTCAACGACAACATTTTCAACGACAATATTTTCAACGACAACATTTTCAACGACAACATTTTCAACGACAACATTTTCAACGACATCATTTTCAACGACAACATTTTCAACGACAACATTTTCAGCGACAACATTCTCAACGACAACATTTTCAACGACAACATTTTCAACGACAACATTTTCAACGATAACATTTTCAACGAAAACATTTTCAACGACAACATTTTCAACGACAACATTATCAACGACATCATTTTCAACGACAACATTTTCAACGACAATTTTCAACGACAACATTTTCAACGACAACATTTTCAACAACAACATTTACAACGACAGCATTTTCAACGACAACATTTTCAACGACAACATTTTCAACAACAACAACAAAAACAACAACAGCAACAACAACAACAACAACAACAACAAAAACAACAAAAAAACCACAACAACAACATTTTTAACAACAACAACTTGAGACGCCGAGCAGAGCGGACGTGTTTCGACTGCGCTCCCGAGCTCATCACCTTCAAGTGTTTCTATCGGAGTATTTGCGAAGTTTTTTTCTTGTAAGTGCTTCGGAATAGTTGTTAATCGTTGCGTGATACCACACGCATCTCTAGTGTTCGATTTTAAATTGAATTAGTGCTTGTATTCACCGAAAAGTGACTAAAAAACACTCCCGTCAAATCTTTGATCCCGTTTCGTTACCCATCGTCGCCGACACCTCGGAGTCGGTGAGAGAGGAAACGAGAAGACCAGCAAAGTGCACTTCTTTTTCACACCGAGACAACAATTGTGTCGGATATACTGCAATTATCAACTCACCAGACATTATGTCGAAGATGATCAGCTCACCGCATTCACCAAGGAGGATGTCTCCGTCTCCCAGTCAACTCGGCGACACGACTAACGATAGGAGGGTAAGAAGTGCTCCGTCTTCACCTCAGAGACGTGCTCAGGTTGCCACTACAGCCCCTCCGATTAATTACAGAAGTTCACGTAATCTCTCATTATCCCTGGAGTCACTAAATGACGAAATAAAATCGCCGACGACAGTATTGCGCCGCGAAGGCGGTATTTTAACTACCACAGTAAGGCGCATTCCGACAACTATCGGTGTCCGCTCACTCCCTTTCTCTTCTATCACTGGCAAAGTTTCACCGACCGAAATTAATTACGGAATTCATAATTCATTTGTCCATGCAAATGGTGGAGCCATAGATACTCAAAGTTCCGATGCCCGTGACGTAAACCGTCCCCCGGACACCGCTCTCCCCATTACTCAGGCGACGAGGGAGGGGGAAATCACCTCTTCAGCTGAGACGAGGCCACGCTCGCACGCGGCGAGCCCAAAGGGAGGGGGATCGAGTGCGGTAAGCGGGGCGGACCCTATTCGATGCGAAGGCGAAGCCGCGAGCATTAGCGACGCACCCCAACGGGGCAGACCGTTAGTCAGCTACGCGCGGGTGACGGGAGGGAAGGAAAATCGACAAGCCCAAAGCAACGGCGATAACCCACCCCAACCTTTTAAATTCGTAACGAAAAAAATAATACCATTGAAATCGGGCCCCACAAGGAAGACGGGAATTATTTTCAACGGCCTCGCAGGCGTTCCCATAGCCCAATACATCGAGGCGATGGCCGAAGAGGTGGGCGGGAGACAGATAACGCACGCCACAAAACTTCCAGGGGTCTGTTTCTATTTGAAGAATGAAGACATTTTAAACGACTTCATGATGAATAAAGGAGGTCTCACCATAATGAATAATTTTTTAATTGCGAACCGCATGGTTCAGCAAGTTGAGCGGCTAGTCGTCTCAAACGTGCCCCCAGAATTCCCGATTCCCGATTTGTTGGAAATTATCTCCCAAATAGGAAGAGTCGTGAGCCCCGTCACCACCCTGGGCGTGGGAATAAAAAGAGATGATCTAAGCCACGTCGAGTCGTGGAGGAAGCAGGTCTTCATCGTACGTCGGGAAGGTGTGATTGTACCCGAGTCGCTGCTCTTGGATTTCTGCCCCGCCAAGCACCGAATTTTCTTCAACTTTAATGACCCTCGGTGCTTTAGATGCAACGAAGACGGACATTTTGCCTCCACCTGCAAGGCCAATCTCGACCAGGCAAGGGAAAGCAGGGCGAATATTTACTCTCGCATAAACGACGGCAAAAAACAACATAATAATGATGCGCCGGCCGCATCACTTAAGACCCCCTTCCCCGGAGGTGCAGATCACCAAATCATAGCGCCGAAAAAAAATATTATCACCCCAATTCCTCTCCCTCCTCACCCCACCGAGGAAGCGGACGTTGCCAATCATGAAAAAAATGACGGCAGCGACACGCCCCCCGAGACCAAGACTTCTCACTCCACCCCGCTACCTTTACCCACGCAACACGCCGCCAAAAACCCCTCCTCGGACGAATTGGTTGCTACAGACCATAATCTTGAATCCCACGCCACCGAAGCAGCAACGGAAGATCATCAAACAAACAACCCGCACACACCAACTAGCCTCTCTCAAGTGCAAGGCCAAACAAAAAGGAAACACGTCAGGGCGGAGGAAAGAACGTCTCCCCAAAGAAAACGATTGATCCCCACCCCATCCGATGAACGGGGATACAAAGAGATAGAAGATTACCTCAACAACCATCCACAAGAAGGATTTTTAGATAGTCTAAAACTCATTTTATTCCTGAAAGAAACGAAAGGAAAGAAGAACATTACGGACATGGCTAAGAATTTTTTTTCAGACACGCATGCCCTCGTCGAAACGTTGAGAGAGCTTGTCGAGAACAAAGCGGTTAAAGATGTTGCGTTAGATATGAGGATCCACAGGTTTTTTAAGGCCCTAACTAACAAACCACCGCATAATCAATGACGTCCGTAAGAGGGAAGACCATCAACCTGACCACCCTAAACGTGCGTTCTGTAGCCAGCAACGTAAAAAGTCAACAGCTCAAATTTTTCATCCAGCGGTGGGAACCAGATATCCTACTTATGCAGGAAACAAACGCGGACCACCTCCAACCCTGCCTCCGCAGCCTCGGCTATTCTTTCAGCCTCAACCCCACCCACAGAGTAGCCGCGGGAACTGGCATCGCAATAAAAAAGAACCTCGCCCCCAACATAACGAAGGAAAACACCCTCTATCCGGGGCATGCTACAGAACATCGTTTCGAATTTAGCTCAGGCTCCACCTTACGCGTTATTAACAGCTACCTACCTAACGACAAGGACATAGCTGTTGAAGTGATACGGAAGATGGACGACGCACTCGAGCAAGGGAGGGTGGAAGACTATCATCCGGATCTCACCATACTGGCTGGTGATTATAATTGCACGCTGTCGCCTCGTCACGACCGCTCATCGAGGATAGAGAGGGAGCCTACGAAGGCGAGGCGTCTCGCTGCACTCATTAGGAAGCACTCTCTATCAGACGTATGGAGGGAAAGGCACGGAAGGAGGGAAGGGTATACGTACCACTCGGCGGCCGCCCCAATATCGCATCCCGCCTGGACAGGATATACACTGACAACATACAGAAAATATCCTCCATCGAAAGGCGAGCCTCGTTCTCGGACCACATGGCTCTATCCATAGACTTCACCATCCAGGATGTAATAAAACCACCTCCCCCGTACTGGAAATTCTACAACTACTTACTTGATAACGAAGAATTTGTCGAATTCATGTCGACAATTATCGAGGAAGTGACGTCTACCCACGAGAGCGGGGACCCCGTCGTCGCGTGGGAAACTTTAAAATCTGAGATTAGAGCCGCCACCAGGATTTATGTACGCCTTAGTAAAGACAGAAACATATCCCACATGAGATCGCTCGAGGCGACGGAGGCGACGACTCGAGGAGAGGAGGCGATGAAGGCGAGGGAGGAAATAAGGCGCACGTACAAGGAGGTGGGCGAGAGAGCGACGGCGATCGAGGGATGGGAAGAGATAGCGTCTTCGGAGAATCCGTCGGGGACTGCTCTCTCAAGATCCGTGACATGGACGCATCGACCCCCCCTGACGTCATTGGAAATAGACGACGGCACTATCCTCTCCGAACAGCAGCATCTTGTGAAATACGTAAAAGACTATTATGAAAAAGTCTTTTAAGCCCCCGTACAGACAGACCCAGCGCTGCAGGAGGACGATTTTATTATTCTTTCGCGGGGGCAGCCGGAATTGACGGCGGAGAGTAAAGCGCGGATGGAGGCGCCCCTGACCCCAGAGGATCTCCGCACTGCACTCTACAGCTTGAACCGAAATAAAGCACCAGGAATCGATGGCCTAACGTCCGAATTCTATAAGACCTTTTGGACTCTCCTCGCGAAGCCCTTCGCGTCAATGGTCGACGCGAGCCTAGAGAGAGGCATGCTCCCTATCTCCAGCAGATGGGCCGTTCTGAATTTAATTCATAAAAAAGGAGACAGAACAAATTTGAAGAACTGGAGACCAATCTCGATCACCACCACCGATTACAAAATAATTGTGAAGGCCCTTTCCATGAGACTGTCGTCGGCAATGCGAGAGGTGGTATCCCCCGAGCAAGGGTGCGGCGTCACAGGCAGAACCATCTTAGATAACCTGTCCCTAATTCGTGACATTATCGCATATGCGAATGAAACTAATTCTCCACTGGCCATATTAAGTCTGGACCAAAAGGGCGCTTTCGACAAAGTTCGCCATGATTTTTTATTCAATGTATTGAGACGCATGAATTTTGGCGAAAATTTCATAAAAACTTTAAGTACAATTTACGAGGACGCATCTTGCCTCGTTAGGGTTGGCAATAGTCTGACTCCTCCAATCCCCTTTAAGCGAGGCATTAGACAAGGATGTCCGCTCTCCGGCCAGCTGTACGCACTGGCCCTGGAGCCACTACTCCACATCCTAAAAACTAAAATTACAGGTTTTCCACTCCCCACTCAAGAAGCACATATTACGCTATCAGCATACGCAGATGACGTAACTTTATTCATCTCGGATGACGACGCTGCAAGAAATGTGATAAAATCATTCGATTCGTACGCCGCCCTCTCGGGAGCAGAACTAAACGAGAACAAGACTGAAGGGATGTACGTCGGGTCCTGGCGCGGGCGCACGGATAGGCTCGGACCCTTCGCGATCTCCACCGAAGGTGCCCGATTCCTCGGAGTGGTTTTTCAAAATGACACCATCAAAGAGAGAGAAGGACTAGAGGAAGACCTGGAAGTAAAAATTCAAAACGGATTGAGGAGGTGGGAAGCGGCTTCAGGGGCCCTTTCCGTGAGAGGAAGGACAAGGGTCGTAAATCAGTTCGTGGCCCCGACCATCTGGTACCGCCTACAGACCCAATGCATTAGCCCTCAATGCATCCGGCGGGTGCAAGCCGCCCTCACGGATTTTGTGTGGGGTAGGGGCCGAAAACACTGAGTTGCCGGAGCCGTGCTGACGGCCCCGCTCGGGTGCGGAGGACTGGGGCTGACTGACGTGCAGGCAAAAATTACCGCTATGAGGATAAATTTCTTTCAACGGTAACGTCACAGGTGAAGTTCAACCGTGGAAAATCTTCGTTTCCTATTTCCTCGAGACCAGGCCTAAGAGGAACGGTTTCTACTCCTCATTGAAATGCGCCCTCGACACAATGGACGTGAGGTCCGGGGAAAACGGAGGACCTCTCCCCACATCTTGGCCCCCGACGGAGGAATCTCTCCCCTTCGGTTTCCGGAGCGAGCTGTCGAAGCGAACGCGAACGTTTCCCATACACAAAAGCGATATTTACCGAGAAATCGTTGCCAAAAAAAACAAAGAGAAGTGGCCCTACAAGGACGGCATATGGGGAGAGTCTACGTGCTGGAAAGCCTTCTGGACGGCGCCAGTCCTGGGGAGGGAGGGGGAGGTGTCTTGGAGACTGGCACATGATCGCCTGGCAGACGCCGTTTTCCTGTCGCGGTCGGGATTGCGAGAAAACCCAGTGTGCAGAGCATGCCCTGGAAGCCAGGCCACGGCCTGGCACATCCTTTACGACTGCAGACAGGCCGGAGAGGTATGGCGGACAGCAAAGGAGTGGATAAAAGGAGTCACGGGCCGCAGGGTGAGGAGCGCACTGGAATTACACAGGGGGAGACCTCCTGAAAGGGGCGGCTAAACTAAGCGAGATTTACTGGCAAACTTCATTATAGCCGAAACAAAGGCAAGCATATATCATTGTTTTACAGCAACAGAAAAAGGTGAAAGGTCGGCTCAAAAAACATACGCCGAGTACTTAAAAAAAGGAATCGAAAGAAGAATCAGGAGGGAGTATATATATCATAAATGCAAGGGCGACACAAAATCTTTTATTGACTTATGGTGTCAGAGCGGTGTTCTTTCTGAAGTGGAAGAAACGGAGTCAGGGGACACAATTTTAAAAGTGAAGATGGCGCCATAGAGAAGAAAGAATGAAGTAACAAGGGCGGAACCACACGGAGGCATTTACCACTCGGAGGGGAAGGCCACATGCGCGGAGGGATGGGGTCCAAGGTTGCGGTAACCAGCCCCTTCGGCGGACCTCCCTTGTGCGCGGCCCTCCCCTTCGGAGAGTGTAAAGGCGGTGAAGAGATGCAAAAAGAATAATGACTAAAAATGATGATTTTATGAAGAAATAAACCAAGGTGACGACGAAAAACTTATAAAACCTTTTAAAAAAACCGCCCATAGAATAATAATAATTATAATTAAAAAAAAAAATTTAAAGGACAACATTTTCAACGACAACATTTTCAACGACAACATTTTAAACGACAACATTTTCAACGACAACAACATTTTCAAAAACAACATTTTCAACAACAACTTTTTCAACAAAAAATTTTCAACAACAACATTTTCAACAACTACATTTCTAACGTCAACATTTTCAACGACAACATTTTCAACGACAACATTTTCAACGACAACATTTTCAACGACAACATTTCCAACGACAACATTTTCAACGACAACATTTTAAACGACAACATTTTCAACGACAACATTTTCAACGACAACTTTTCAAAGGCAACAATTTCAACGACAACATTTTCAAACACATTTTCCACGACACCATTTTTAACGACAACATTTTCACCAACAACATTTTCAACGACAACATTTTCACCGACAATTCTTTCAACGACAACATTTTCAACGACAACATTTTCAACGAAAACATTTTCAACGACAACATTTTCAACGACAACATTTTCAACGACAACATTTTCAACGACAACATTTTCAACGACAACATTTTCAACAACAACAAAAAGAAACACCAATAAAAACAACAACAACAACAACAACAACAACAAAAAAAAAACAACAACAACAACAACAACAAAAATAACTTCAGCAACATTATCAACGACAAAATTTTCAACGACAACATTTTCAACGACACAATATTCAACGACAACATTTCCAACGACAACATTTTCAACGACAACATTTCCAACACCAACATTTTCAACGACAACATTTTCACCGACAACATTTTCAATGACACCATTTTCAACGACAACAGATTCAACGACAACATTTTCAACGACAACATTTTCAACGACAACATTTTCAACGACAACATTTACAACGACAGCATTTTCAACGACAACATTTTCAACGACAACATTTTCAACGACAACATTTTCAACGACAACATTTTCAACGACAACACTTTCAACAACAACATTTTCAACGAAAACATTTTCAACGACAACATTTTCAACGACAACATTTTTAACAATAACATTTTCAACGACAACATTTCCAACGACAACATTTTCAACGACAACATTTTCAACGACAACACTATCAACGACAACATTTTCAACGACAACATTTTCAACGACAACATTTTCAACGACACCATTTTCAACGTCAGCATTTTCAACGACAACATTTTCAACGACAACATTTTCAACGACAACATTTTCAACGACAACATTTTAAACGACAACATTTTCAACGACAACATTTTCAGCGACAACATTTTCAAGGACAACATTTTTTACAACTACAACATTATCAACAACAACAACATTTTCAACAACAACATTTTCAACAAAAAAATTTTCAACAACAACATTTTCAGCAACTACATTTTAAACAACAACATTTCAACGACAACATTTTTAACGACAACATTTTCAACGGCAACATTTTCAACGACAACATTTTCAACGACAACATTTTCAACGACAATATTTTCAACGACAACATTTTCAACGACAACATTTTTAACGACAACATTTTCAACGACATCATTTTCAACGACAACATTTTCAACGACAACATTTTCAACGACAACATTTTCAACGACAACATTTTCAACGACAACATTTTCAACGACAACATTTTCAGCGACAACATTTTCAACGACAACATTTTCAACGACAACATTTTCAACGAAAACATTTTCAACGACAAAATTTTCAACGTTAACATTTTCAACGACAAAATTTTCAACGACAATATTTTCAACTAAAACATTTTCAACGACAACATTTTCAACAACAACATTGTTACCGACAATATTTTCAACGACAACATTTTCAACGACAACATTTTTAGCGCCAACATTTTCAACGACGACATTTTCAACGACAACATTCTCAACGACAACATTTTCAACGACATCGTTTTCAACGACAACATTTTCAACGAAAACATTTTCAACGACAAAATTTTCAACGTTAACATTTTCAACGACAACATTTTCAGCGACAACATTTTTAACGACAACATTTTCAACGAAACATTTTCAACGACAACATTTTCAACGACATCATTTTCAACGACAACATTTTCAACGACAACATTTTCAACGACAACATTTTCAACGACATTATTTTCAACGACAACATTTCCAACGACAACATTTTCAACGACCACATTTCCAACGACAACATTTTCAACGACAACATTTTCAACGACAACTTTTCAACGACAACTTTTCAACGACAACATTTTCAACGACAACATTTTCCACGACACCATTTTTAACGACAACATTTTCAACGACAACATTTTCAACGACAACATTTTCAACGACAATATTTTCAACGACAACATTTTCAACGACAACATTTTCAACGAAAACATTTTCAACGACAACATTTTCAACGACAACATTTTCAACGACAACAACAACAACAAAAACAAAAACAACAACAACAACAACAACAACTTGAGACGCCGAGCAGAGCGGACGTGTTTCGACTGCGCTCCCGAGCTCATCACTTTCAAGTGTTTCTATCGGAGTATTTGCGAAGTTTTTTTCTTGTAAGTGCTTCGGAATAGTTGTTAATCGTTGCGTGATACCACACGCATCTCTAGTGTTCGATTTTAAATCGAATTAGTGCTTGATTTCACCGAAAAGTGACTAAAAAACACTCGCGTCAAATCTTGGATCCCGTTTCGTTACCCATCCTCGCCGACACCTCGGAGTCGGTGAGAGAGGAAACGAGAAGACCAGCAAAGTGCTCTTCTTTTTCACACCGAGACAACAATTGTATCGGATATACTGCAATTATCAACTCACCAGACATTATGTCGAAGATGATCAGCCCACCGCATTCACCAAGGAGGATGTCTCCGTCTTCCAGTCAACTCGGTGACACGACTAACGATAGGAGGGTAAGAAGTGCTCCGTCGTCACCTCAGAGACGTGCTCAGGTTGCCACTACAGCCCCTCCGATTAATTACAGAAGTTCACGTAATCTGTCATTATCCCTGGAGTCACTAAATGACGAAATAAAATCGCCGACGACAGTATTGCGCCGCGAAGGCGGTATTTTAACTACCAGAGTAAGGCGCATTCCGACAACTATCGGTGTCCGCTCACTCCCTTTCTCTTCTATCACTGGCAAAGTTTTACCGACCGAAATTAATTACGGAATTCATAATTCATTTGTCCATGCAAGTGGTGGAACCATAGATACTCAAAGTTCCGATGCCCGTGACGTAAACCGTCCCTCGGACACCGCTTTCCCCATTAATCAGGCGACGAGGGAGGGAGAAATCACCTCTTCAGCTGAGACGAGGCCACGCTCGCTCGCGGCGAGCGCAAGGGGAGGGGGATCGAGTGCGGTAAGCGGGGCGGACCCTATTCGATGCGAAGGCGAAGCCGCGAGCATTAGCGACGCACCCCAACGGGGCAGACCGTTAGTCAGCTACGCGCGGGTGACGGGAGGGAAGGAAAATCGACAAGCCCAAAGCAACGGCGATAACCCACCCCAACCTTTTAAATTCGTAACGAAAAAAATAATACCATTGAAATCGGGCCCCACAAGGAAGACGGGAATTATTTTCAACGGCCTCCCAGGCGTTCCCATAGCCCAATACATCGAGGCGATGGCCGAAGAGGTGGGTGGGAGACAGATAACGCACGCCACAAAACTTCCAGGGGATCGCGTTTGTTTCTATTTGAAGAATGAAGACATTTTAAACGACTTCATGATGAATAAAGGAGGTCTCACCATAATGAATAATTTTTTAATTGCGAACCGCATGGTTCAGCAAGTGGAGCGGCTAGTCGTCTCAAACGTGCCCCCAGAATTCCCGATTCCCGATTTGTTGGAAATTATCTCCCAAATAGGAAGAGTCGTGAGCCCCGTCACCACCCTGGGCGTGGGAATAAAAAGAGATGATCTAAGCCACGTCGAGTCGTGGAGGAAGCAGGTCTTCATCGTACGTCGGGAAGGTGTGATTGTACCCGAGTCGCTGCTCTTGGATTTCGGCCCCGCCAAGCACCGAATTTTCTTCAACTTTAATGACCCTCGGTGCTTTAGATGCAACGAAGACGGACATTTTGCCTCCGCCTGCAAGGCCAATCTCGACCAGGCAAGGGAAAGCAGGGCGAATATTTACTCTCGCATAAACGACGGCAAAAAACAACATAATAATGACGCGCCGGCCGCATCACTTAAGACCCCCACCCCCGGAGGTGCAGATCACCAAATCATAGCGCCGAAAAAAAATATTATCACCCCGATTCCTCTCCCTTCTCACCCCACCGAGGAAGCGGACGTTGCCAATCATGAAAAAAATGACGGCAGCGACACGCCCCCCGAGACCAAGACTTCTCACTCCACCCCGCTACCTTTACCCACGCAACACGCCGCAAAAAACCCCTCCTCGGACGAATCGGTTGCCACAGACCATAATCTTGATTCCCACGCCACCGAAGCAGCAACGGAAGATCATCAAACAAACAACCCGCACGCACCAACTAGCCTCTCTCAAGTGCAAGGCCAAACAAAAAGGAAACACGTCAGGGCGGAGGAAAGAACGTCTCCCCAAAGAAAACGATTAATCCCCACCCCATCCGATGAACGGGGATACAAAGAGATAGAAGATTACCTCAACAACCATCCACAAGAAGGATTTTTAGATAGTCCAAAACTCATTTTATTCCTGAAAGAAACGAAAGGAAAGAAGAACATTACGGACATGGCTAAGAATTTTTTTTCAGACACGCATGCCCTCGTCGAAACGTTGAGAGAGCTTGTCGAGAACAAAGCGGTTAAAGATGTTGCGTTAGATATGAGGATCCACAGGTTTTTTAAGGCCCTAACTAACAAACCACCGCATAATCAATGACGTCCGTAAGAGGGAAGACCATCAACCTGACCACCCTAAACGTGCGTTCTGTAGCCAGCAACGTAAAAAGTCAACAGCTCAAATTTTTCATCCAGCGGTGGGAACCAGATATCCTACTTATGCAGGAAACAAACGCGGACCACCTCCAACCCTGCCTCCGCAGCCTCGGCTATTCTTTCAGCCTCAACCCCACCCACAGAGTAGCCGCGGGAACTGGCATCGCAATAAAAAAGAACCTCGCCCCCAACATAACGAAGGAAAACACCCTCTATCCGGGGCATGCTACAGAACATCGTTTCGAATTTAGCTCAGGCTCCACCTTACGCGTTATTAACAGCTACCTACCTAACGACAAGGACATAGCTGTTGAAGTGATACGGAAGATGGACGACGCACTCGAGCAAGCGAGGGCGGAAGACTATCATCCGGATCTCACCATACTGGCTGGTGATTATAATTGCACGCTGTCGCCTCGTCACGACCGCTCATCGAGGATAGAGAGGGAGCCTACGAAGGCGAGGCGTCTCGCTGCACTCATTAGGAAGCACTCTCTATCAGACGTATGGAGGGAAAGGCACGGAAGGAGGGAAGGGTATACGTACCACTCGGCGGCCGACCCCAATATTGCATCCCGCCTGGACAGGATATACACTGACAACATACAGAAAATATCCTCCATCGAAAGGCGAGCCTCGTTCTCGGACCACATGGCTCTATCCATAGACTTCACCATCCAGGATGTAATAAAACCACCTCCCCCGTACTGGAAATTCTACAACTACTTACTTGATAACGAAGAATTTGTCGAATTCATGTCGACAATTATCGAGGAAGTGACGTCTACCCACGAGAGCGGGGACCCCGTCGTCGCGTGGGAAACTTTAAAATCTGAGATTAGAGCCGCCACCAGGATTTATGTACGCCTTAGTAAAGACAGAAACATATCCCACATGAGATCGCTCGAGGCGACGGAGGCGACTACTCGAGGAGAGGAGGCGATGAAGGCGAGGGAGGAAATAAGGCGCACGTACAAGGAGGTGGGCGAGAGAGCGACGGCGATCGAGGGATGGGAAGAGATAGCGTCTTCGGAGAATCCGTCGGGGACTGCTCTCTCAAGATCGGTGACACGGATGCATCGACCCCCCCTGACGTCATTGGAAACAGACGACGGCACTATCCTCTCCGAACAGCAGCATCTTGTGAAGTACGTAAAAGACTATTATGAAAAAGTCTTTCAAGCCCCCGTACAGACAGACTCAGCGCTGCAGGAGGACGATTTTCTTATTCTTTCGCGGGGGCAGCCGGAATTGACGGCGGAGAGTAAAGCGCGGATGGAGGCGCCCCTTACCCCAGAGGATCTCCGCACTGCACTCTACAGCTTGAACCGAAAGAAAGCACCAGGAATCGATGGCCTAACGTCCGAATTCTATAAGACCTTTTGGACTCTCCTCGCGAAGCCCTTCGCGTCAATGGTCGACGCGAGCCTAGAGAGAGGCATGCTCCCTATCTCCAGCAGATGGGCCATTCTGAATTTAATTCATAAAAAAGGAGACAGAACAAATTTGAAGAACTGGAGACCAATCTCGATCACCACCACCGATTACAAAATAATTGCGAAGGCCCTTTCCATGAGACTGTCGTCGGCAATGCGAGAGGTGGTATCCCCCGAGCAAGGGTGCGGCGTCACAGGCAGAACCATCTTAGATAACCTGTCCCTAATTCGTGACATTATCGCATATGCGAATGAAACTAATTCTCCACTGGCCATATTAAGTCTGGACCAAAAGGGCGCTTTCGACAAAGTTCGCCATGATTTTTTATTCAATGTATTGAGACGCATGAATTTTGGCGAAAATTTCATAAAAACTTTAAGTACAATTTACGAGGACGCATCATGCCTCGTTAGGGTTGGCAATAGTCTGACTCCTCCAATCCCCTTTAAGCGAGGCATAAGACAAGGATGTCCGCTCTCCGGCCAGCTGTACGCACTGGCCCTAGAGCCACTACTCCACATCCTAAAAACTAAAATTACAGGTTTTCCACTCCCCACTCAAGAAGCACATATTACGCTATCAGCATACGCAGATGACGTAACTTTATTCATCTCGGATGAAGACGCTGCAAGAAATGTGATAAAATCATTCGATTCGTACGCCGCCCTCTCGGGAGCAGAACTTAACGAGAGTAAAACTGAAGGGATATACGTCGGGTCCTGGCGCGGGCGCACGGATAGGCTCGGACCCTTCGCGATCTCCACCGAAGGTGCCCGATTCCTCGGAGTGGTTTTTAAAAATGACACCATCAAAGAGAGAGAAGGACTAGAGGAAGACCTGGAGGTAAAAATTCAAAACGGATTGAGGAGGTGGGAAGCGGCTTCAGGGGCCCTTTCCGTGAGAGGAAGGACAAGGGTCGTAAATCAGTTCGTGGCCCCGACCATCTGGTACCGCCTACAGACCCAATGCATTAGCCCTCAATGCATCCGGCGGGTGCAAGCCGCCCTCACGGATTTTGTGTGGGGTAGGGGCCGAA
This sequence comes from Ischnura elegans, assembly GCF_921293095.1. NCBI lineage: Eukaryota > Metazoa > Arthropoda > Insecta > Odonata > Coenagrionidae > Ischnura > Ischnura elegans. The sequence continues at coordinate 17,951,305 of NC_060251.1, forward strand.
AACACTGGGTTGCCGGAGCCGTGCTGACGGCCCCGCTCGGGTGCGGAGGACTGGGGCTGACTGACGTGCAGGCAAAAATTACCGCTATGAGGATAAATTTCTTTCAACGGTACGTCACAGGTGAAGTTCAACCGTGGAAAATCTTCGTTTCCTACTTCCTCGAGACCAGGCCTAAGAGGAACGGTTTCTACTCCTCATTGAAAAGCGCCCTCGACACAATGGACGTGAGGTCCGGGGAAAACGGAGGACCTCTCCCCACATCTTGGCCCCCGACGGAGGAATCTCTCCCCTTCGGTTTCCGGAGCGAGCTGTCGAAGCGAACGCGAACGTTTCCCATACACAAAAGCGATATTTACCGAGAAATCGTTGCCAAAAAAAACAAAGAGAAGTGGCCCTACAAGGACGGCATATGGGGAGAGTCTACGTGCTGGAAAGCCTTCTGGACGGCACCAGTCCTGGGGAGGGAGGGGGAGGTGTCTTGGAGACTGGCACATGATCGCCTGGCAGACGCCGTTTTCCTGTCGCGGTCGGGATTGCGAGAAAACTCAGTGTGCAGAGCATGCCCTCGAAGCCAGGCCACGGCCTGGCACATCCTCTACGACTGCAGACAGGCCGGAGAGGTATGGCGGACAGCAAAGGAGTGGATAAAAGGAGTCACGGGCCGCAGGGTGAGGAGCGCACTGGAATTACACAGGGGGAGACCTCCTGAAAGGGGCGGCTATACTAAGCGAGATTTACTGGCAAACTTCATTATAGCCGAAACAAAGGCAAGCATATATCATTGTTTTACAGCAACAGAAAAAGGTGAAAGGTCGGCTCAAAAAACATACGCCGAGTACTTAAAAAAAGGAATCGAAAGAAGAATCAGGAGGGAGTATATATATCATAAATGCAAGGGCGACACAAAATCTTTTATTGACTTGTGGTGTCAGAGCGGTGTTCTTTCTGAAGTGGAAGAAACGGAGTCAGGGGACACACTTTTAAAAGTGAAGATGGCGCCATAGAGAAGAAAGAATGAAGTAACAAGGGCGGAACCACACGGAGGCATCAACCACTCGGAAGGGGAGGCCACATGCGCGGAGGGATGGGGTCCAAGGTTGCGGTAACCAGCCCCTTCGGCGGACCTCCCCTGTGCGCGGCCCTCCCCTTCGGAGAGTGTAAAGGCGGTGAAGAGATGCAAAAAGAATAATGACTGAAAATGATGATTTTATTGAGAAATAAACCAAGGTGACGACGAAAAACTTATAAAACCTTAAAAAAAAACCGCCCATAAAATAATAATAATAAAACATTTTCAACGACAACATTTTCGACTACAACATTTTCAACAACAACAACAAGAAACACCAACAAAAACAACAACAACAACAAAAACAACAACCACAACAACAACAAAAATAACTTCAACAACATTATCAATGACAAAATTTTCAACGACAACATTTTCAACGACACAATATTCAACGACAACATTTCCAACGACAACATTTTCAAAGACAACATTTCCAAAGACAACATTTTCAACGACAACATTTTCATCGACAACATTTTCAATGACAACATTTTCAACGACAACATTTTCAGCGACAACTTTTTCAACGACAACATTTTCAAAGACAACATTTGGAACGACAACATTTTCAACGACAACATTTTCAACGACAACATTTTCAACGACAACATTTTCAACGACAACATTTTCAGTGACAACATTTTCAACGACATCATTTTCAACGACAACATTTTCAACGACAACATTTTCAACGACAACATTTTCAACGACAACATTTTCAACGACAACATTTTCAACGACAACATTTTCAACGAAAACATTTTCAACGACAACAATTTCAACGACAACATTTTTAACAATAACACTTTCAACGACAACATTTCCAACGACAATATTTTCAACGACAACATTTTCAACGACAATTTTCAACGACAACATTTTCAACGACAACATTTTCAATGACAACATTTTCAACGACAACATTTTCAACGACAACATTTTCAACGACAACATTTTCAACGACAACATTTTCAACAACAACAACAACAACAGCAACAACAACAACAACAACAACAACGACAAAAACAACAACAACAACCACAACAACAACATTTTTAACAACAACAACATTTTCAACAACAACAACATTTTCAACATCAACATTTTCAACGACAACATTTTCAACGACAACATTTTCAACGACAACATTTTCAACGACAACATTTTCAACGACAACTTTTTCAACGAAAACATTTTCAACGACAACATTTTCAACGTTAACATTTTCAACGACAACAATTTTCAACGACAATATTTTCAACGAAAACATTTTCAACGACAACATTTTCAAATACAACATTGTCAACGACAACATTTCAACGACAATATTTTCAACGACAACATTTCCATCGACAACATTCTCAACGACAACATTTTCACCGACAACATTTTCAATGACAACATTTTCAACGACAACATTTTCAGCGACAACATTTTCAACGACAACATTTTCAAAGACAACATTTTCAACGACAACATTTTCAACGACAACATTTTCAACGAAAACATTTTCAACGACAACATTTTCAACGAAAACATTTTCAACGACAACATTTTCAACGACAACATTTTCAGCGACAATATTTTCAACGACAACATTTTCAACGACATCATTTTCAACGACAACACTTTCAACGACAACATTTTCAACGAAAACATTTTCAACGACAACATTTTCAACGACAACATTTTTAACAATAACATTTTCAACGACATCATTTTCAGCGACAACATTTTCAACGACAACATTTTCAACGACAACATTTTTAACAATAACATTTTCAACGACAACATTTTCAACGACAACATTTTCAACGACAACACTTTCAACGACAACATTTTCAACGAAAACATTTTCAACGACAACATTTTCAACGACAACATTTTTAACAATAACATTTTCAACGACAACATTTCCATCGACAACATTTTCAACGACAACATTTTCAACGACAACATTTTCAACGACAACATTATCAACGACAACATTTTCAACGACAACATTTTCAATGACAACATTTTCAACGACAACATTTTCAACGACAACATTTTCAACGACAACATTTTCAACGACAACATTTTCAACGACAACATTTTAAACGACAACATTTTCAACGACAACATTTTCAGCGACAACATTTTCAAGGACAACATTTTCAACAACTACAACATTATCAACAACAACAACATTTTCAACAACAACATTTTCAACAACAAAATATTCAACAACATCATTTTCAGCAACTACATTTTAAACAACAACATTTTCAACGACAACATTTTTAACGACAACATTTTCGACGGCAACATTTTCAACGACAACATTTTCAACGACACACTTTTCAACGACAACATTTTCAACGACAACATTTTCAACGACAACATTTTCAACGACATCATTTTCAACGACAACATTTTCAACGACAACATTTTCAACGAAAACATTTTCAACGACAACATTTTCAACGACAACATTTTCAACGACATCATTTTCAGCGACAACATTTTCAACGACAACATTTTCAAGGATAACATTTTCAACGAAAACATTTTCAACGACAACATATTCAACGACAACATTTTCAACGACAATATTTTCAACGCCAACATTTTCAACGATAACATTTTCTACGAAAACATTTTCAACGACAACATTTTCAACGACAACATTTTCAACGACAACATTTTCAACGACAATTTTCAACGACAACATTTTCAACGACAACATTTTCAACAACAACATTTACAACGACAGCATTTTCAACGACAACATTTTCAACGACAACATTTTCATCAACAACAACAAAAACAACAACAGCCACAACAACAACAACAACAACAACAACAACAACAACAAAAACAACAAAAAAACCACAACAACAACATTTTTAACAACAACAACTTGAGACGCCGAGCAGAGCGGACGTGTTTCGACTGCGCTCCCGAGCTCATCACCTTCAAGTGTTTCTATCGGAGTATTTGCGAAGTTTTTTTCTTGTAAGTGCTTCGGAATAGTTGTTAATCGTTGCGTGATACCACACGCATCTCTAGTGTTCGATTTTAAATTGAATTAGTGCTTGTATTCACCGAAAAGTGACTAAAAAACACTCGCGTCAAATCTTTGATCCCGTATCGTTACCCATCGTCGCCGACACCTCGGAGTCGGTGAGAGAGGAAACGAGAAGACCAGCAAAGTGCACTTCTTTTTCACACCGAGACAACAATTGTGTCGGATATACTGCAATTATCAACTCACCAGACATTATGTCGAAGATGATCAGCTCACCGCATTCACCAAGGAGGATGTCTCCGTCTCCCAGTCAACTCGGCGACACGACTAACGATAGGAGGGTAAGAAGTGCTCCGTCTTCACCTCAGAGACGTGCTCAGGTTGCCACTACAGCCCCTCCGATTAATTACAGAAGTTCACGTAATCTCTCATTATCCCTGGAGTCACTAAATGACGAAATAAAATCGCCGACGACAGTATTGCGCCGCGAAGGCGGTATTTTAACTACCACAGTAAGGCGCATTCCGACAACTATCGGTGTCCGCTCACTCCCTTTCTCTTCTATCACTGGCAAAGTTTCACCGACCGAAATTAATTACGGAATTCATAATTCATTTGTCCATGCAAGTGGTGGAGCCATAGATACTCAAAGTTCCGATGCCCGTGAGGTAAACCGTCCCCCGGACACCGCTTTCACCATTACTCAGGCGACGAGGAAGGGGGAAATCACCTCTTCAGCTGAGACGAGGCCACGCTCGCTCGCGGCGAGCGCAAGGGGAGGGGGATCGAGTGCGGTAAGCGGGGCGGACCCTATTCGATACGAAGGCGAAGCCGCGAGCATTAGCGACGCACCCCAACGGGGCAGACCGTTAGTCAGCTACGCGCGGGTGACGGGAGGGAAGGAAAATCGACAAGCCCAAAGCAACGGCGATAACCCACCCCAACCTTTTAAATTCGTAACGAAAAAAATAATACCATTGAAATCGGGCCCCACAAGGAAGACGGGAATTATTTTCAACGGCCTCCCAGGCGTTCCCATAGCCCAATACATCGAGGCGATGGCCGAAGAGGTGGGCGGGAGACAGATAACGCACGCCACAAAACTTCCAGGGGTTTGTTTCTATTTGAAGAATGAAGACATTTTAAACGACTTCATGATGAATAAAGGAGGTCTCACCATAATGAATAATTTTTTAATTGCGAACCGCATGGTTCAGCAAGTTGAGCGGCTAGTCGTCTCAAACGTGACCCCAGAATTCCCGATTCCCGATTTGTTGGAAATTATCTCCAAAATAGGAAGAGTCGTGAGCCCCGTCACCACCCTGGGCGTGGGAATAAAAAGAGATGATCTAAGCCACGTCGAGTCGTGGAGGAAGCAGGTCTTCATCGTACGTCGGGAAGGTGTGATTGTACCCGAGTCGCTGCTCTTGGATTTCTGCCCCGCCAAGCACCGAATTTTCTTCAACTTTAATGACCCTCGGTGCTTTAGATGCAACGAAGACGGACATTTTGCCTCCACCTGCAAGGCCAATCTCGACCAGGCAAGGGAAAGCAGGGCGAATATTTACTCTCGCATAAACGACGGCAAAAAACAACATAATAATGACGCGCCGGCCGCATCACTTAAGACCCCCACCCCCGGAGGTGCAGATCACCGAATCATAGCGCCGAAAAAAAATATTATCACCCCAATTCCTCTCCCTCCTCACCCCACCGAGGAAGCGGACGTTGCCAATCATGAAAAAAATGACGGCAGCGACACGCCCCCCGAGACCAAGACTTCTCACTCCACCCCGCTACCTTTACCCACGAAACACGCCTCAAAAAACCTTCCTCGGACGAATTGGTTGCCACAGACCATAATCTTGATTCCCACGCCACCGAAGCAGCAACGGAAGATCATTAAACAAACAACCCGCACGCACCAATTAGCCTCTCTCAAGTGCAAGGCCAAACAAAAAGTAAACACGTCAGGGCGGAGGAAAGAACGTCTCCCCAAAGAAAACGATTGATCCCCACCCCATCCGATGAACGGGGATACAAAGAGATAGAAGATTACCTCAACAACCATCCACAAGAAGGATTTTTAGATAGTTCAGAACTCATTTTCTTCCTGAAAGAAACTAAAGGACAGAAGAACATTACGGACATGGCTAAGAAGTTTTTTTCAGACACGCATGCCCTCGTCGAAACGTTGATAGAGCTTGTCGAGAAGAAAGCGGTTAAATATGTTGCATTAGATATGAGGATCCACAGGTCGATTAAGGCCCTAACTAACAAACCACCGCATACTCAATGACGGCCGTCGGAGGGAAGATCATCAACCTGACCACCCTAAACGTGCGTTCTGTAGCCAGCAACGTAAAAAGTCAACAGCTTAAATTTTTCATTCAGCGGTGGGAACGAGATATCCTACTTATGCAGGAAACAAACGCGGACCACCTCCAACCCTGCCTCCGCAGCCTCGGCTATTCTTTCAGCCTCAACCCCACCCACAGAGTAGCCGCGGGAACTGGCATCGCAATAAAAAAGAACCTCGCCCCCAACATAACGAAGGAAAACACCCTCTATCCGGGGCATGCTACAGAACATCGTTTCGAATTTAGCTCAGGCTCCACCTTACGCGTTATTAACAGCTACCTACCTAACGACAAGGACATAGCTGTTGAAGTGATACGGAAGATGGACGACGCACTCGAGCAAGGGAGGGCGGAAGACTATCATCCGGATCTCACCATACTGGCTGGTGATTATAATTGCACGCTGTCGCCTCGTCACGACCGCTCATCGAGGATAGAGAGGGAGCCTACGAAGGCGAGGCGTCTCGCTGCACTCATTAGGAAGCACTCTCTATCAGACGTATGGAGGGAAAGGCACGGAAGGAGGGAAGGGTATACGTACCACTCGGCGGCCGCCCCAATATCGCATCCCGCCTGGACAGGATATACACTGACAACATACAGAAAATATCCTCCATCGAAAGGCGAGCCTCGTTCTCGGACCACATGGCTCTATCCATAGACTTCACCATCCAGGATGTAATAAAACCACCTCCCCCGTACTGGAAATTCTACAACTACTTACTTGATAACGAAGAATTTGTCGAATTCATGTCGACAATTATCGAGGTAGTGACGTCTACCCACGAGAGCGGGGACCCCGTCGTCGCGTGGGAAACTTTAAAATCTGAGATTAGAGCCGCCACCAGGATTTATGTACGCCTTAGTAAAGACAGAAACATATCCCACATGAGATCGCTCGAGGCGACGGAGGCGACGACTCGAGGAGAGGAGGCGATGAAGGCGAGGGAGGAAATAAGGCGCACGTACAAGGAGGTGGGCGAGAGAGCGACGGCGATCGAGGGATGGGAAGAGATAGCGTCTTCGGAGAATCCGTCGGGGACTGCTCTCTCAAGATCGGTGACACGGATGCATCGACCCCCCCTGACGTCATTGGAAACAGACGACGGCACTATCCTCTCCGAACAGCAGCATCTTGTGAAATACGTAAAAGACTATTATGAAAAAGTCTTTCAAGCCCCCGTACAGACAGACTCAGCGCTGCAGGAGGACGATTTTATTATTCTTTCGCGGGGGCAGCCGGAATTGACGGCGGAGAGTAAAGCGCGGATGGAGGCGCCCCTGACCCCAGAGGATCTCCGCACTGCACTCTACAGCTTGAACCGAAAGAAAGCACCAGGAATCGATGGCCTAACGTCCGAATTCTATAAGACCTTTTGGACTCTCCTCGCGAAGCCCTTCGCGTCAATGGTCGACGCGAGCCTAGAGAGAGGCATGCTCCCTATCTCCAGCAGATGGGCCGTTCTGAATTTAATTCATAAAAAAGGAGACAGAACAAATTTGAAGAACTGGAGACCAATCTCGATCACCACCACCGATTACAAAATAATTGCGAAGGCCCTTTCCATGAGACTGTCGTCGGCAATGCGAGAGGTGGTATCCCCCGAGCAAGGGTGCGGCGTCACAGGCAGAACCATCTTAGATAACCTGTCCCTAATTCGTGACATTATCGCATATGCGAATGAAACTAATTCTCCACTGGCCATATTAAGTCTGGACCAAAAGGGCGCTTTCGACAAAGTTCGCCATGATTTTTTATTCAATGTATTGAGACGCATGAATTTTGGCGAAAATTTCATAAAAACTTTAAGTACAATTTACGAGGACGCATCATGCCTCGTTAGGGTTGGCAATAGTCTGACTCCTCCAATCCCCTTTAAGCGAGGCATAAGACAAGGATGTCCGCTCTCCGGCCAGCTGTACGCACTGGCCCTGGAGCCACTACTCCACATCCTAAAAACTAAAATTACAGGTTTTCCACTCCCCACTCAAGAAGCACATATTACGCTATCAGCATACGCAGATGACGTAACTTTATTCATCTCGGATGACGACGCTGCAAGAAATGTGATAAAATCATTCGATTCGTACGCCGCCCTCTCGGGAGCAGAACTAAACGAGAACAAGACTGAAGGGATGTACGTCGGGTCCTGGCGCGGGCGCACGGATAGGCTCGGACCCTTCGCGATCTCCACCGAAGGTGCCCGATTCCTCGGAGTGGTTTTTAAAAATGACACCATCAAAGAGAGAGAAGGACTAGAGGAAGACCTGGAGGTAAAAATTCAAAACGGATTGAGGAGGTGGGAAGCGGCTTCAGGGGCCCTTTCCGTGAGAGGAAGGACAAGGGTCGTAAATCAGTTCGTGGCCCCGACCATCTGGTACCGCCTACAGACCCAATGCATTAGCCCTCAATGCATCCGGCGGGTGCAAGCCGCCCTCACGGATTTTGTGTGGGGTAGGGGCCGAAAACACTGGGTTGCCGGAGCCGTGCTGACGGCCCCGCTCGGGTGCGGAGGACTGGGGCTGACTGACGTGCAGGCAAAAATTACCGCTATGAGGATAAATTTCTTTCAACGGTACGTCACAGGTGAAGTTCAACCGTGGAAAATCTTCGTTTCCTACTTCCTCGAGACCAGGCCTAAGAGGAACGGTTTCTACTCCTCATTGAAATGCGCCCTCGACACAATGGACGTGAGGTCCGGGGAAAACGGAGGACCTCTCCCCACATCTTGGCCCCCGACGGAGGATTCTCTCCCCTTCGGTTTCCGGAGCGAGCTGTCGAAGCGAACGCGAACGTTTCCCATACACAAAAGCGATATTTTCCGAGAAATCGTTGCCAAAAAAAACAAAGAGAAGTGGCCCTACAAGGACGGCATATGGGGAGAGTCTACGTGCTGGAAAGCCTTCTGGACGGCGCCAGTCCTGGAGAGGGAGGGGGAGGTGTCTTGGAGACTGGCACATGATCGCCTGGCAGACGCCGTTTTCCTGTCGCGGTCGGGATTGCGAGAAAACTCAGTGTGCAGAGCATGCCCTGGAAGCCAGGCCACGGCCTGGCACATCCTCTACGACTGCAGACAGGCCGGAGAGGTATGGTGGACAGCAAAGGAGTGGATAAAAGGAGTCACGGGCCGCAGGGTGAGGAGCGCACTGGAATTACACAGGGGGAGACCTCCTGAAAGGGGCTATACTAAGCGAGATTTACTGGCAAACTTCATTATAGCCGAAACAAAGGCAAGCATATATCATTGTTTTACAGCAACAGAAAAAGGTGAAAGGTCGGCTCAAAAAACATACGCCGAGTACTTAACAAAAGGAATCGAAAGAAGAATCAGGAGGGAGTATATATATCATAAATGCAAGGGCGACACAAAATCTTTTATTGACTTGTGGTGTCAGAGCGGTGTTCTTTCTGAAGTGGAAGAAACGGAGTCAGGGGACACAATTTTAAAAGTGAAGATGGCGCCATAGAGAAGAAAGAATGAAGTAACAAGGGCGGAACCACACGGAGGCATTTACCACTCGGAGGGGAAGGCCACATGCGCGGAGGGATGGGGTCCAAGGTTGCGGTAACCAGCCCCTTCGGCGGACCTCCCCTGTGCGCGGCCCTCCCCTTCGGAGAGTGTAAAGGCGGTGAAGAGATGCAAAAAGAATAATGACTGAAAATGATGATTTTATTGAGAAATAAAGCAAGGTGACGACGAAAAACTTACAAAACCTTTTAAAAAAACCGCCCATAGAATAATAATAATAAAAATAATAATAATAAAAAAAATAATTTTCAACGACAACATTTTCAACGACATCATTTTCAACGACAACATTTTCAACGACAACATTTACAACGACAACATTTTCAACTACAACATTTTCAACGACAAAATTTTCAACGACAACATTTTCAACGACAACATTTTCAACGACATCATTTTCAACGAACACATTTTCAACGACAACATTTACAACGACAACATTTTCAACGACAACATTTTCAACGACAACATTTTCAACGACAACATTTTCAACGACAACATTTTCAACGACAACATTTTCAACGACAACATTTTCAACGACAACATTTTTAACGACATCATTTTCAACGACAACATTCTCAACGACAACATTTTCAACGACAACATTTTCAACGACAACATTTCCAACGACAACATTTTCAACGACCACATTTTCAACGACAACATTTTCAACGACAACATTTTCAACGACAACTTTTCAACGACAACATTTTCAACGACAACATTTTCAAGAACATTTTCCACGACACCATTTTCAACAACAACATTTTCAACGACAACATTTTCAACGACAACATTTTCAACGACAATATTTTCAACGACAACATTTTCAACGACGACATTTTCAACGAAAACATTTTCAACGACAACATTTTCAACGACAACTTTTTCAACGACAACATTTCCAGCGACAACATTTTCAACAACAACAACAAGAAACACCAACAAAAACAATAACAACAACAACAACAACAACAAAAACAACAACAACAACAACAACAAAAATAACTTCAACAACATTTTCAACGACAAAATTTTCAACGACAACATTTTCAACGACACAATATTCAATTACAAAATTTCCAACGACAACATTTTCAACGACAACATTTCCAACGACAACATTTTCAACGACAACATTTTCACCGACAAAATTTTTAATGACAACATTTTCAACGACAACATTTTCAGCGACAACATTTTAAACGACAACATTTTCAAAGACAACATTTTCAACGACAACATTTTCAACGACAACATTTTCAACGATGCCATTTTCAAAGACAACATTTTCAACGACAACATTTTCAGCGACAACATTTTCAATGACAACATTTTCAACGACAACATTTTCAACGACAACATTTTCAACGACAACATTTTCAACGACAACATTTTCAACGACATAATTTTCAACGACAACATTTTCAACGACAACATTTTCAACGACAACATTTTCAGCGACAACATTTTCAACGACAACATTTACAACGACAACATTTTCAACGACAACATTTTCAACGACAACTTTTCAACGACAACATTTTCAACAAAATTTTCCACGACACCATTTTTAACAACAACATTTTCAACGACAACATTTTCAACGACAACATTTTTTACGAAAGCATTTTCAACGAAAACATTCTCAGCGACAACATTTTCAACGACAACATTTTCAACGACAACATTTTCAACGACAACATTTTCAACAACAACAACAAGAAACACCAACAAAAACAACAACAACAACAACAAAAAAAACAACAACAACAACAACAAAAATAACTTCAACAACATTATCAACGACAAAATTTTCAACGACAACATTTTCAACGACACAATATTCAACGACAACATTTCCAACGACAATATTTTCAACGACAACATTTCCAACGACAACATTCTCAACGACAACATTTTCACCGACAACATTTAACATAACAACATTTTCAACGACAACATTTTCAGCGACAACATTTTCAACGACAACATTTTCAAAGACAACATTTTCAACGACAACATTTTCAACGACAACATTTTCAACGACAACATTTTCAACGAAAACATTTTCAACGACAACATTTTCAACGACAACATTTTCAGCGACAACAACAAGAAACACCAACAAAAACAATAACAACAACAACAACAACAACAAAAACAACAACAACAACAACAACAAAAATAACTTCAACAACATTTTCAACGACAAAATTTTCAACGACAACATTTTCAACGACACAATATTCAATTACAACATTTCCAACGACAACATTTTCAACGACAACATTTCCAACGACAACATTTTCAACGACAACATTTTCACCGACAAAATTTTTAATGACAACATTTTCAACGACAACATTTTCAGCGACAACATTTTCAACGACAACATTTTCAAAGACAACATTTTCAACGACAACATTTTCAATGACAACATTTTCAACGACAACATTTTCAAAGACAACATTTTCAACGACAACATTTTCAACGACAACATTTTCAATGACAACATTTTCAACGACAACATTTTCAACGACAACATTTTCAACGACAACATTTTCAACGACAACATTTTCAACGACATAATTTTCAACGACAACATTTTCAACGACAACATTTTCAACGACAACATTTTCAACGACAACATTTACAACGACAACATTTTCAACGACAACATTTTCAACGACAACTTTTCAACGACAACATTTTCAACGACAACATTTTCAACAAAATTTTCCACGACACCATTTTTAACAACAAAATTTTCAACGACAACATTTTCAACGACAACATTTTTTACGAAAACATTTTCAACGAAAACATTTTCAACGACAACATTTTCAACGACAACATTTTCAACGACAACATTTTCAACAACAACAACAAGAAACACCAACAAAAACAACAACAACAACAACAAAAAAAACAACAACAACAACAACAAAAATAACTTCAACAACATTACCAACGACAAAATTTTCAACGACAACATTTTCAACGACACAATATTCAACGACAACATTTCCAACGACAATATTTTCAACGACAACATTTCCAACGACAACATTCTCAACGACAACATTTTCACCGACAACATTTTACATAACAACATTTTCAACGACAACATTTTCAGCGACAACATTTTCAACGACAACATTTTCAAAGACAACATTTTCAACGACAACATTTTCAACGACAACATTTTCAACGACAACATTTTCAACGACAACATTTTCAACGACAACATTTTCAACGACAACATTTTCAGCGACAACATTTTCAACGACAACATTTTCAACGACATCATTTTCAACGACAACATTTTCAACGACAACATTTTCAACGACAACATTTTCAACGACAATATTTTCAACGATAACACTTTCAACGACAACATTTTCAACGAAAACATTTTCAACGACAACATTTTCAACGACAACATTTTTAAAAATAACATTTTCAACGACAACATTTCCAAGGACAACATTTTCAACGACAACATTTCCAACGACAACATTATCAACGACAACATTTTCAAAGACAACATTTTCAACGACAACATTTTCAACGACAACATTTTCAACGACAAAATTTTCAACGACAACATTTTCAACGACAACATTTTCAACGACAACATTTTCAACGACAACATTTAAAACGACAACATTTTCAACGACAACATTTTCAGCGACAACATTTTCAAGGACAACATTTTCAACAACTACAACATTATCAACAACAACAACATTTTCAACAACAACATTTTCAACAACAAAATTTTCAACAACAATATTTTCAGCAACTACATTTTAAACAACAACATTTTCAACGACATCATTTTCAACGACAACATTTTCAACGACAACATTTTCAACGACAACATTTTCAACGACAACATTTTCAACGACAACGTTTTCAACGACAACATTTTCAACGACAACATTTTCAACGACAACATTTTCAACGACAACATTTTCAACGCCAACATTTTCAAGGATAACATTTTCAACGAAAACATTTTCAACGACAACATTTTCAACGACAACATTTTCAATGACAACATTTTCAACGACAATTTTCAACGACAATATTTTCAACGACAACATTTTTTTTAACAACAACATTTACAACGACAGCATTTTCAACGACAACATTTTCAACGACAACATTTTCAACAACAACAACAACAACAGCAACAACAACAACAACAACAACAACAAAAACAACAACAACAACCACAACAACAACATTTTCAACAACAAAAACATTTTCAACAACAAAAACATTGTCAACATCAACATTTTCAACGACAGCATTTTCAACGACAACATTTTCAACGACAACATTTTCAACAACAACAACAACAACAAAAACAAAAACAACAACAACAACAACAACAACTTGAGACGCCGAGCAGAGCGGACGTGTTTCGACTGCGCTCCCGAGCTCATCACTTTCAAGTGTTTCTATCGGAGTATTTGCGAAGTTTTTTTCTTGTAAGTGCTTCGGAATAGTTGTTAATCGTTGCGTGATACCACACGCATCTCTAGTGTTTGATTTTAAATCGAATTAGTGCTTGATTTCACCGAAAAGTGACTAAAAAACACTCGCGTCAAATCTTGGATCCCGTTTCGTTACCCATCGTCGCCGACACCTCGGAGTCGGTGAGAGAGGAAACGAGAAGACCAGCAAAGTGCTCTACTTCTTTTTCACACCGAGACAACAATTGTGACGGATATACTGCAATTATCAACTCACCAGACATTATGTCGAAGATGATCAGCTCACCGCATTCACCAAGGAGGATGTCTCCGTCTCCCAGTCAACTCGGCGACACGACTAACGATAGGAGGGTAAGAAGTGCTCCGTCTTCACCTCAGAGACGTGCTCAGGTTGCCACTACAGCCCCTCCGATTAATTACAGAAGTTCACGTAATCTCTCATTATCCCTGGAGTCACTAAATGACGAAATAAAATCGCCGACGACAGTATTGCGCCGCGAAGGCGGTATTTTAACTACCACAGTAAGGCGCATTCCGACAACTATCGGTGTCCGCTCACTCCCTTTCTCTTCTATCACTGGCAAAGTTTCACCGACCGAAATTAATTACGGAATTTATAATTCATTTGTCCATGCAAATGGTGGAGCCATAGATACTCAAAGTTCCGATGCCCGTGACGTAAACCGTCCCCCGGACACCGCTCTCCCCATTACTCAGGCGACGAGGGAGGGGGAAATCACCTCTTCAGCTGAGACGAGGCCACGCTCGCTCGCGGCGAGCGCAAGGGGAGGGGGATCGAGTGCGGTAAGCGGGGCGGACCCTATTCGATGCGAAGGCGAAGCCGCGAGCATTAGCGACGCACCCCAACGGGGCAGACCGTTAGTCAGCTACGCGCGGGTGACGGGAGGGAAGGAAAATCGACAAGCCCAAAGCAACGGCGATAACCCACCCCAACCTTTTAAATTCGTAATGAAAAAAATAATACCATTGAAATCGGGCCCCACAAGGAAGACGGGAATTATTTTCAACGGCCTCCCAGGCGTTCCCATAGCCCAATACATCGAGGCGATGGCCGAAAGGTGGGCGGGAGACAGATAACGCACGCCACAAAACTTCCAGGGGATCGCGTTTGTTTCTATTTGAAGAATGAAGACATATTAAACGACTTCATGATGAATAAAGGAGGTCTCACCATAATGAATAATTTTTTAATTGCGAACCGCATGGTTCAGCAAGTGGAGCGGCTAGTCGTCTCAAACGTGCCCCCAGAATTCCCGATTCCCGATTTGTTGGAAATTATCTCCCAAATAGGAAGAGTCGTGAGCCCCGTCACCACCCTGGGCGTGGGAATAAAAAGAGATGATCTAAGCCACGTCGAGTCGTGGAGGAAGCAGGTCTTCATCGTACGTCGGGAAGGTGTGATTGTACCCGAGTCGCTGCTCTTGGATTTCGGCCCCGCCAAGCACCGAATTTTCTTCAACTTTAATGACCCTCGGTGCTTTAGATGCAACGAAGACGGACATTTTGCCTCCGCCTGCAAGGCCAATCTCGACCAGGCAAGGGAAAGCAGGGCGAATATTTACTCTCGCATAAACGACGGCAAAAAACAACATAATAATGACGCGCCGGCCGCATCACTTAAGAACCCCACCCCCGGAGGTGGAGATCACCAAATCATAGCGCCGAAAAAAAATATTATCACCCCAATTCCTCTCCCTCCTCACCCCACCGAGGAAGCGGACGTTGCCAATCATGAAAAAAATGACGGCAGCGACACGCCCCCCGAGACCAAGACTTCTCACTCCACCCCGCTACCTTTACCCACGCAACACGCCGCAAAAAACCCCTCCTCGGACGAATTGGTTGCCACAGACCATAATCTTGAATCCCACGCCACCGAAGCAGCAACGGAAGATCATCAAACAAACAACCCGCACATACCAACTAGCCTCTCTCAAGTGCAAGGCCAAACAAAAAGGAAACACGTCAGGGCGGAGGAAAGAACGTCTCCCCAAAGAAAACGATTGATCCCCACCCCATCCGATGAACGGGGATACAAAGAGATAGAAGATTACCTCAACAACCATCCACAAGAAGGATTTTTAGATAGTCCAAAACTCATTTTATTCCTGAAAGAAACGAAAGGAAAGAAGAACATTACGGACATGGCTAAGAATTTTTTTTCAGACACGCATGCCCTCGTCGAAACGTTGAGAGAGCTTGTCGAGAACAAAGCGGTTAAAGATGTTGCGTTAGATATGAGGATCCACAGGTTTTTTAAGGCCCTAACTAACAAACCACCGCATAATCAATGACGTCCGTAAGAGGGAAGACCATCAACCTGACCACCCTAAACGTGCGTTCTGTAGCCAGCAACGTAAAAAGTCAACAGCTCAAATTTTTCATCCAGCGGTGGGAACCAGATATCCTACTTATGCAGGAAACAAACGCGGACCACCTCCAACCCTGCCTCCGCAGCCTCGGCTATTCTTTCAGCCTCAACCCCACCCACAGAGTAGCCGCGGGAACTGGCATCGCAATAAAAAAGAACCTCGCCCCCAACATAACGAAGGAAAACACCCTCTATCCGGGGCATGCTACAGAACATCGTTTCGAATTTAGCTCAGGCTCCACCTTACGCGTTATTAACAGCTACCTACCTAACGACAAGGACATAGCTGTTGAAGTGATACGGAAGATGGACGACGCACTCGAGCAAGGGAGGGCGGAAGACTATCATCCGGATCTCACCATACTGGCTGGTGATTATAATTGCACGCTGTCGCCTCGTCACGACCGCTCATCGAGGATAGAGAGGGAGCCTACAAAGGCGAGGCGTCTCGCTGCACTCATTAGGAAGCACTCTCTATCAGACGTATGGAGGGAAAGGCACGGAAGGAGGGAAGGGTATACGTACCACTCGGCGGCCGACCCCAATATTGCATCCCGCCTGGACAGGATATACACTGACAACATACAGAAAATATCCTCCATCGAAAGGCGAGCCTCGTTCTCGGACCACATGGCTCTATCCATAGACTTCACCATCCAGGATGTAATAAAACCACCTCCCCCGTACTGGAAATTCTACAACTACTTACTTGATAACGAAGAATTTGTCGAATTCATGTCGACAATTATCGAGGTAGTGACGTCTACCCACGAGAGCGGGGACCCCGTCGTCGCGTGGGAAACTTTAAAATCTGAGATTAGAGCCGCCACCAGGATTTATGTACGCCTTAGTAAAGACAGAAACATATCCCACATGAGATCGCTCGAGGCGACGGAGGCGACGACTCGAGGAGAGGAGGCGATGAAGGCGAGGGAGGAAATAAGGCGCACGTACAAGGAGGTGGGCGAGAGAGCGACGGCGATCGAGGGATGGGAAGAGATAGCGTCTTCGGAGAATCCGTCGGGGACTGCTCTCTCAAGATCGGTGACACGGATGCATCGACCCCCCCTGACGTCATTGGAAACAGACGACGGCACTATCCTCTCCGAACAGCAGCATCTTGTGAAATACGTAAAAGACTATTATGAAAAAGTCTTTCAAGCCCCCGTACAGACAGACTCAGCGCTGCAGGAGGACGATTTTATTATTCTTTCGCGGGGGCAGCCGGAATTGACGGCGGAGAGTAAAGCGCGGATGGAGGCGCCCCTGACCCCAGAGGATCTCCGCACTGCACTCTACAGCTTGAACCGAAAGAAAGCACCAGGAATCGATGGCCTAACGTCCGAATTCTATAAGACCTTTTGGACTCTCCTCGCGAAGCCCTTCGCGTCAATGGTCGACGCGAGCCTAGAGAGAGGCATGCTCCCTATCTCCAGCAGATGGGCCGTTCTGAATTTAATTCATAAAAAAGGAGACAGAACAAATTTGAAGAACTGGAGACCAATCTCGATCACCACCACCGATTACAAAATAATTGCGAAGGCCCTTTCCATGAGACTGTCGTCGGCAATGCGAGAGGTGGTATCCCCCGAGCAAGGGTGCGGCGTCACAGGCAGAACCATCTTAGATAACCTGTCCCTAATTCGTGACATTATCGCATATGCGAATGAAACTAATTCTCCACTGGCCATATTAAGTCTGGACCAAAAGGGCGCTTTCGACAAAGTTCGCCATGATTTTTTATTCAATGTATTGAGACGCATGAATTTTGGCGAAAATTTCATAAAAACTTTAAGTACAATTTACGAGGACGCATCATGCCTCGTTAGGGTTGGCAATAGTCTGACTCCTCCAATCCCCTTTAAGCGAGGCATAAGACAAGGATGTCCGCTCTCCGGCCAGCTGTACGCACTGGCCCTGGAGCCACTACTCCACATCCTAAAAACTAAAATTACAGGTTTTCCACTCCCCACTCAAGAAGCACATATTACGCTATCAGCATACGCAGATGACGTAACTTTATTCATCTCGGATGACGACGCTGCAAGAAATGTGATAAAATCATTCGATTCGTACGCCGCCCTCTCGGGAGCAGAACTAAACGAGAACAAGACTGAAGGGATGTACGTCGGGTCCTGGCGCGGGCGCACGGATAGGCTCGGACCCTTCGCGATCTCCACCGAAGGTGCCCGATTCCTCGGAGTGGTTTTTAAAAATGACACCATCAAAGAGAGAGAAGGACTAGAGGAAGACCTGGAGGTAAAAATTCAAAACGGATTGAGGAGGTGGGAAGCGGCTTCAGGGGCCCTTTCCGTGAGAGGAAGGACAAGGGTCGTAAATCAGTTCGTGGCCCCGACCATCTGGTACCGCCTACAGACCCAATGCATTAGCCCTCAATGCATCCGGCGGGTGCAAGCCGCCCTCACGGATTTTGTGTGGGGTAGGGGCCGAAAACACTGGGTTGCCGGAGCCGTGCTGACGGCCCCGCTCGGGTGCGGAGGACTGGGGCTGACTGACGTGCAGGCAAAAATTACCGCTATGAGGATAAATTTCTTTCAACGGTACGTCACAGGTGAAGTTCAACCGTGGAAAATCTTCGTTTCCTACTTCCTCGAGACCAGGCCTAAGAGGAACGGTTTCTACTCCTCATTGAAATGCGCCCTCGACACAATGGACGTGAGGTCCGGGGAAAACGGAGGACCTCTCCCCACATCTTGGCCCCCGACGGAGGATTCTCTCCCCTTCGGTTTCCGGAGCGAGCTGTCGAAGCGAACGCGAACGTTTCCCATACACAAAAGCGATATTTTCCGAGAAATCGTTGCCAAAAAAAACAAAGAGAAGTGGCCCTACAAGGACGGCATATGGGGAGAGTCTACGTGCTGGAAAGCCTTCTGGACGGCGCCAGTCCTGGAGAGGGAGGGGGAGGTGTCTTGGAGACTGGCACATGATCGCCTGGCAGACGCCGTTTTCCTGTCGCGGTCGGGATTGCGAGAAAACTCAGTGTGCAGAGCATGCCCTGGAAGCCAGGCCACGGCCTGGCACATCCTCTACGACTGCAGACAGGCCGGAGAGGTATGGCGGACAGCAAAGGAGTGGATAAAAGGAGTCACGGGCCGCAGGGTGAGGAGCGCACTGGAATTACACAGGGGGAGACCTCCTGAAAGGGGCGGCTATACTAAGCGAGATTTACTGGCAAACTTCATTATAGCCGAAACAAAGGCAAGCATATATCATTGTTTTACAGCAACAGAAAAAGGTGAAAGGTCGGCTCAAAAAACATACGCCGAGTACTTAACAAAAGGAATCGAAAGAAGAATCAGGAGGGAGTATATATATCATAAATGCAAGGGCGACACAAAATCTTTTATTGACTTGTGGTGTCAGAGCGGTGTTCTTTCTGAAGTGGAAGAAACGGAGTCAGGGGACACAATTTTAAAAGTGAAGATGGCGCCATAGAGAAGAAAGAATGAAGTAACAAGGGCGGAACCACACGGAGGCATTTACCACTCGGAGTGGAAGGCCACATGCGCGGAGGGATGGGGTCCAAGGTTGCGGTAACCAGCCCCTTCGGCGGACCTCCCCTGTGCGCGGCCCTCCCCTTCGGAGAGTGTAAAGGCGGTGAAGAGATGCAAAAAGAATAATGACTGAAAATGATGATTTTATTGAGAAATAAACCAAGGTGACGACGAAAAACTTACAAAACCTTTTAAAAAAACCGCCCATAGAATAATAATAATAATAATAATAATAAAAAAAAAATAATTTTCAACGACAACATTTTCAACGACATCATTTTCAACGACAACATTTTCAACGACAACATTTACAACGACAACATTTTCAACTACAACATTTTCAACGACAAAATTTTCAACGACAACATTTTCAACGACAACATTTTCAACGACATCATTTTCAACGAACACATTTTCAACGACAACATTTACAACGACAACATTTTCAACGACAACATTTTCAACGACAACATTTTCAACGACAACATTTTCAACGACAACATTTTCAGCGACAACATTTTCAACGACAACATTTTCAACGACAACATTTTTAACGACATCATTTTCAACGACAACATTCTCAACGACAACATTTTCAACGACAACATTTTCAACGACAACATTTCCAACGACAACATTTTCAACGACCACATTTTCAACGACAACATTTTCAACGACAACATTTTCAACGACAACTTTTCAACGACAACATTTTCAACGACAACATTTTCAAGAACATTTTCCACGACACCATTTTCAACAACAACATTTTCAACGACAACATTTTCAACGACAACATTTTCAACGACAATATTTTCAACGACAACATTTTCAACGACGACATTTTCAACGAAAACATTTTCAACGACAACATTTTCAACGACAACTTTTTCAACGACAACATTTCCAGCGACAACATTTTCAACAACAACAACAAGAAACACCAACAAAAACAATAACAACAACAACAACAACAACAAAAACAACAACAACAACAACAACAAAAATAACTTCAACAACATTTTCAACGACAAAATTTTCAACGACAACATTTTCAACGACACAATATTCAATTACAAAATTTCCAACGACAACATTTTCAACGACAACATTTCCAACGACAACATTTTCAACGACAACATTTTCACCGACAAAATTTTTAATGACAACATTTTCAACGACAACATTTTCAGCGACAACATTTTAAACGACAACATTTTCAAAGACAACATTTTCAACGACAACATTTTCAACGACAACATTTTCAACGATGCCATTTTCAAAGACAACATTTTCAACGACAACATTTTCAGCGACAACATTTTCAATGACAACATTTTCAACGACAACATTTTCAACGACAACATTTTCAACGACAACATTTTCAACGACAACATTTTCAACGACATAATTTTCAACGACAACATTTTCAACGACAACATTTTCAACGACAACATTTTCAGCGACAACATTTTCAACGACAACATTTACAACGACAACATTTTCAACGACAACATTTTCAACGACAACTTTTCAACGACAACATTTTCAACAAAATTTTCCACGACACCATTTTTAACAACAACATTTTCAACGACAACATTTTCGACGACAACATTTTTTACGAAAGCATTTTCAACGAAAACATTCTCAGCGACAACATTTTCAACGACAACATTTTCAACGACAACATTTTCAACGACAACATTTTCAACAATTACAACAAGAAACACCAACAAAAACAACAACAACAACAACAAAAAAAACAACAACAACAACAACAAAAATAACTTCAACAACATTATCAACGACAAAATTTTCAACGACAACATTTTCAACGACACAATATTCAACGACAACATTTCCAACGACAATATTTTCAACGACAACATTTCCAACGACAACATTCTCAACGACAACATTTTCACCGACAACATTTAACATAGCCACATTTTCAACGACAACATTTTCAGCGACAACATTTTCAACGACAACATTTTCAAAGACAACATTTTCATTGACAACATTTTCAACGACAACATTTTCAACGACAACATTTTCAACGAAAACATTTTCAACGACAACATTTTCAACGACAACATTTTCAGCGACAACAACAAGAAACACCAACAAAAACAATAACAACAACAACAACAACAACAAAAACAACAACAACAACAACAACAAAAATAACTTCAACAACATTTTCAACGACAAAATTTTCAACGACAACATTTTCAACGACACAATATTCAATTACAACATTTCCAACGACAACATTTTCAACGACAACATTTCCAACGACAACATTTTCAACGACAACATTTTCACCGACAAAATTTTTAATGACAACATTTTCAACGACAACATTTTCAGCGACAACATTTTCAACGACAACATTTTCAAAGACAACATTTTCAACGACAACATTTTCAACGACAACATTTCCAACGACAACATTTTCAAAGACAACATTTTCAACGACAACATTTTCAACGACAACATTTTCAATGACAACATTTTCAACGACAACATTTTCAACGACAACATTTTCAACGACAACATTTTCAACGACAACATTTTCAACGACATAATTTTCAACGACAACATTTTCAACGACAACATTTTCAACGACAACATTTTCAACGACAACATTTACAACGACAACATTTTCAACGACAACATTTTTTACGAAAGCATTTTCAACGAAAACATTCTCAGCGACAACATTTTCAACGACAACATTTTCAACGACAACATTTTCAACGACAACATTTTCAACAACAACAACAAGAAACACCAACAAAAACAACAACAACAACAACAAAAAAAACAACAACAACAACAACAAAAATAACTTCAACAACATTATCAACGACAAAATTTTCAACGACAACATTTTCAACGACACAATATTCAACGACAACATTTCCAACGACAATATTTTCAACGACAACATTTCCAACGACAACATTCTCAACGACAACATTTTCACCGACAACATTTAACATAGCCACATTTTCAACGACAACATTTTCAGCGACAACATTTTCAACGACAACATTTTCAAAGACAACATTTTCATTGACAACATTTTCAACGACAACATTTTCAACGACAACATTTTCAACGAAAACATTTTCAACGACAACATTTTCAACGACAACATTTTCAGCGACAACAACAAGAAACACCAACAAAAACAATAACAACAACAACAACAACAACAAAAACAACAACAACAACAACAACAAAAATAACTTCAACAACATTTTCAACGACAAAATTTTCAACGACAACATTTTCAACGACACAATATTCAATTACAACATTTCCAACGACAACATTTTCAACGACAACATTTCCAACGACAACATTTTCAACGACAACATCTTCACCGACAAAATTTTTAATGACAACATTTTCAACGACAACATTTTCAGCGACAACATTTTCAACGACAACATTTTCAAAGACAACATTTTCAACGACAACATTTTCAACGACAACATTTCCAACGACAACATTTTCAAAGACAACATTTTCAACGACAACATTTTCAACGACAACATTTTCAATGACAACATTTTCAACGACAACATTTTCAACGACAACATTTTCAACGACAACATTTTCAACGACAACATTTTCAACGACATAATTTTCAACGACAACATTTTCAACGACAACATTTTCAACGACAACATTTTCAACGACAACAATTACAACGACAACATTTTCAACGACAACATTTTCAACGACAACTTTTCAACGACAACATTTTCAACGACAACATTTTCAACAAAATTTTCCACGACACCATTTTTAACAACAACATTTTCAACGACAACATTTTCAACGACAACATTTTTTACGAAAACATTTTCAACGAAAACATTTTCAACGACAACATTTTCAACGACAACATTTTCAACGACAACATTTTCAACAACAACAACAAGAAACACCAACAAAAACAACAACAACAACAACAAAAAAAACAACAACAACAACAACAAAAATAACTTCAACAACATTATCAACGACAAAATTTTCAACGACAACATTTTCAACGACACAATATTCAACGACAACATTTCCAACGACAATATTTTCAACGACAACATTTCCAACGACAACATTCTCAACGACAACATTTTCACCGACAACATTTTACATAACAACATTTTCAACGACAACATTTTCAGCGACAACATTTTCAACGACAACATTTTCAAAGACAACATTTTCAACGACAACATTTTCAACGACAACATTTTCAACGACAACATTTTCAACGACAACATTTTCAACGACAACATTTTCAGCGACAACATTTTCAACGACAACATTTTCAACGACATCATTTTCAACGACAACATTTTCAACGACAACATTTTCAACGACAATATTTTCAACGATAACACTTTCAACGACAACATTTTCAACGAAAACATTTTCAACGACAACATTTTCAACGACAACAATTTTAAAAATAACATTTTCAACGTTAACATTTCCAAGGACAACATTTTCAACGACAACATTTTCAACGACAACATTATCAACGACAACATTTTCAAAGACAACATTTTCAACGACAACATTTTCAACGACAACATTTTCAACGACAAAATTTTCAACGACAACATTTTCAACGACAACATTTTCAACGACAACATTTTCAACGACAACATTTAAAACGACAACATTTTCAACGACAACATTTTCAGCGACAACATTTTCAAGGACAACATTTTCAACAACTACAACATTATCAACAACAACAACATTTTCAACAACAACATTTTCAACAACAAAATTTTCAACAACAATATTTTCAGCAACTACATTTTAAACAACAACATTTTCAACGACATCATTTTCAACGACAACATTTTCAACGACAACATTTTCAACGACAACATTTTCAACGACAACATTTTCAACGACAACGTTTTCAACGACAACATTTTCAACGACAACATTTTCAACGACAACATTTTCAACGACAACATTTTCAACGCCAACATTTTCAAGGATAACATTTTCAACGAAAACATTTTCAACGACAACATTTTCAACGACAACATTTTCAATGACAACATTTTCAACGACAATTTTCAACGACAATATTTTCAACGACAACATTTTTTTTAACAACAACATTTACAACGACAGCATTTTCAACGACAACATTTTCAACGACAACATTTTCAACAACAACAACAACAACAGCAACAACAACAACAACAACAACAACAAAAACAACAACAACAACCACAACAACAACATTTTCAACAACAAAAACATTTTCAACAACAAAAACATTGTCAACATCAACATTTTCAACGACAACATTTTCAACGACAACATTTTCAACGACAACATTTTCAACAACAACAACAACAACAAAAACAAAAACAACAACAACAACAACAACAACTTGAGACGCCGAGCAGAGCGGACGTGTTTCGACTGCGCTCCCGAGCTCATCACTTTCAAGTGTTTCTATCGGAGTATTTGCGAAGTTTTTTTCTTGTAAGTGCTTCGGAATAGTTGTTAATCGTTGCGTGATACCACACGCATCTCTAGTGTTTGATTTTAAATCGAATTAGTGCTTGATTTCACCGAAAAGTGACTAAAAAACACTCGCGTCAAATCTTGGATCCCGTTTCGTTACCCATCGTCGCCGACACCTCGGAGTCGGTGAGAGAGGAAACGAGAAGACCAGCAAAGTGCTCTACTTCTTTTTCACACCGAGACAACAATTGTGACGGATATACTGCAATTATCAACTCACCAGACATTATGTCGAAGATGATCAGCTCACCGCATTCACCAAGGAGGATGTCTCCGTCTCCCAG
The DNA here is from genome assembly GCF_921293095.1 of Ischnura elegans. NCBI lineage: Eukaryota > Metazoa > Arthropoda > Insecta > Odonata > Coenagrionidae > Ischnura > Ischnura elegans. Next base: position 17,977,559 of record NC_060251.1, read on the forward strand.
TCAACTCGGCGACACGACTAACGATAGGAGGGTAAGAAGTGCTCCGTCTTCACCTCAGAGACGTGCTCAGGTTGCCACTACAGCCCCTCCGATTAATTACAGAAGTTCACGTAATCTCTCATTATCCCTGGAGTCACTAAATGACGAAATAAAATCGCCGACGACAGTATTGCGCCGCGAAGGCGGTATTTTAACTACCACAGTAAGGCGCATTCCGACAACTATCGGTGTCCGCTCACTCCCTTTCTCTTCTATCACTGGCAAAGTTTCACCGACCGAAATTAATTACGGAATTTATAATTCATTTGTCCATGCAAATGGTGGAGCCATAGATACTCAAAGTTCCGATGCCCGTGACGTAAACCGTCCCCCGGACACCGCTCTCCCCATTACTCAGGCGACGAGGGAGGGGGAAATCACCTCTTCAGCTGAGACGAGGCCACGCTCGCTCGCGGCGAGCGCAAGGGGAGGGGGATCGAGTGCGGTAAGCGGGGCGGACCCTATTCGATGCGAAGGCGAAGCCGCGAGCATTAGCGACGCACCCCAACGGGGCAGACCGTTAGTCAGCTACGCGCGGGTGACGGGAGGGAAGGAAAATCGACAAGCCCAAAGCAACGGCGATAACCCACCCCAACCTTTTAAATTCGTAATGAAAAAAATAATACCATTGAAATCGGGCCCCACAAGGAAGACGGGAATTATTTTCAACGGCCTCCCAGGCGTTCCCATAGCCCAATACATCGAGGCGATGGCCGAAAGGTGGGCGGGAGACAGATAACGCAGGCCACAAAACTTCCAGGGGATCGCGTTTGTTTCTATTTGAAGAATGAAGACATATTAAACGACTTCATGATGAATAAAGGAGGTCTCACCATAATGAATAATTTTTTAATTGCGAACCGCATGGTTCAGCAAGTGGAGCGGCTAGTCGTCTCAAACGTGCCCCCAGAATTCCCGATTCCCGATTTGTTGGAAATTATCTCCCAAATAGGAAGAGTCGTGAGCCCCGTCACCACCCTGGGCGTGGGAATAAAAAGAGATGATCTAAGCCACGTCGAGTCGTGGAGGAAGCAGGTCTTCATCGTACGTCGGGAAGGTGTGATTGTACCCGAGTCGCTGCTCTTGGATTTCGGCCCCGCCAAGCACCGAATTTTCTTCAACTTTAATGACCCTCGGTGCTTTAGATGCAACGAAGACGGACATTTTGCCTCCGCCTGCAAGGCCAATCTCGACCAGGCAAGGGAAAGCAGGGCGAATATTTACTCTCGCATAAACGACGGCAAAAAACAACATAATAATGACGCGCCGGCCGCATCACTTAAGAACCCCACCCCCGGAGGTGGAGATCACCAAATCATAGCGCCGAAAAAAAATATTATCACCCCAATTCCTCTCCCTCCTCACCCCACCGAGGAAGCGGACGTTGCCAATCATGAAAAAAATGACGGCAGCGACACGCCCCCCGAGACCAAGACTTCTCACTCCACCCCGCTACCTTTACCCACGCAACACGCCGCAAAAAACCCCTCCTCGGACGAATTGGTTGCCACAGACCATAATCTTGAATCCCACGCCACCGAAGCAGCAACGGAAGATCATCAAACAAACAACCCGCACATACCAACTAGCCTCTCTCAAGTGCAAGGCCAAACAAAAAGGAAACACGTCAGGGCGGAGGAAAGAACGTCTCCCCAAAGAAAACGATTGATCCCCACCCCATCCGATGAACGGGGATACAAAGAGATAGAAGATTACCTCAACAACCATCCACAAGAAGGATTTTTAGATAGTCCAAAACTCATTTTATTCCTGAAAGAAACGAAAGGAAAGAAGAACATTACGGACATGGCTAAGAATTTTTTTTCAGACACGCATGCCCTCGTCGAAACGTTGAGAGAGCTTGTCGAGAACAAAGCGGTTAAAGATGTTGCGTTAGATATGAGGATCCACAGGTTTTTTAAGGCCCTAACTAACAAACCACCGCATAATCAATGACGTCCGTAAGAGGGAAGACCATCAACCTGACCACCCTAAACGTGCGTTCTGTAGCCAGCAACGTAAAAAGTCAACAGCTCAAATTTTTCATCCAGCGGTGGGAACCAGATTTCCTACTTATGCAGGAAACAAACGCGGACCACCTCCAACCCTGCCTCCGCAGCCTCGGCTATTCTTTCAGCCTCAACCCCACCCACAGAGTAGCCGCGGGAACTGGCATCGCAATAAAAAAGAACCTCGCCCCCAACATAACGAAGGAAAACACCCTCTATCCGGGGCATGCTACAGAACATCGTTTCGAATTTAGCTCAGGCTCCACCTTACGCGTTATTAACAGCTACCTACCTAACGACAAGGACATAGCTGTTGAAGTGATACGGAAGATGGACGACGCACTCGAGCAAGGGAGGGCGGAAGACTATCATCCGGATCTCACCATACTGGCTGGTGATTATAATTGCACGCTGTCGCCTCGTCACGACCGCTCATCGAGGATAGAGAGGGAGCCTACAAAGGCGAGGCGTCTCGCTGCACTCATTAGGAAGCACTCTCTATCAGACGTATGGAGGGAAAGGCACGGAAGGAGGGAAGGGTATACGTACCATTCGGCGGCCGACCCCAATATTGCATCCCGCCTGGACAGGATATACACTGACAACATACAGAAAATATCCTCCATCGAAAGGCGAGCCTCGT